>NW_024425563.1:13045547-13110699 GCF_017311325.1 Ursus maritimus | reverse complement strand
AAAAAAAAAAAAAAAAAAAAAAAGAAAAAGTAAGATTTTAAATGAAAGGAAAGAGAAGAAGATAAGAAAGAAACCCTCTTTGATTTCCTATCCCCTCCCGTGACTGTCTTCCTTCTTCCTTTCAAGTGTGTGCAGACATTCCCTTACAGTTCTGCCTCCCCATCATTGGCTTTCCACCCTTCCGTAGACCTTCGCAGACAGACGCCTGGCTTCCCGGAGCCTTTGAAGCTGCGAGCTCCGGTGTGGCTCTTGCAAAGCATCGCCTCCACCCAGGCATCACGTTAAAGGGCCATCCCTCGCCGCGCGTCCCTGGCTCGTTCCGCCTTCCTTTATCCCTTGCCTTGCACCCTGCTCCACTGCTTTTTCTGCCCTGGCTACCGATCTAGGTGTTCTTCAGCTTTTCCATCCTACCTTCCCCCTCTTCCCACCGCTTCTTGTCCCTCTGGGCTTGCTATCCGTCCAGTTCTGTTTTCTCCTCTTTCCCAGTTAGGCTCAGGGCATCTAGCACCCTGAAAAATGCATCTCCTGACTGGGCCTGACCCTCAGGATCTGCCTTCCCATGTCCTGTCCCCTTGCACAGTTCTTGTTTACTTACTTCTCTTCTATAAAGGACTATGTCAAAGTCTTAAGTCATAGGCTCCACTTCCAGCTCACATTCCTTTTCCAAGAGCAACGGGATGAGGGCACAGGCCAAGCCAGAGTGTCTACACGCCAGTCCTGGCCCCACGGTGCTCCTAGAATCTCATGCCAGACTTAAGGACTTAAAATATGTAGTATCTACCTAAAGTCTTCTTGAGATAACTATGGAGAAGTAGGCAGCTCCAGGCCTGGCACGTAATAAAACGTTAGCCGTTGCCATCCTCGTGGCCTGGAGGTGCTGTCCCAGGACTGAGGTGGTCTGGTCTGAGTTAAAAGGAAATGCATCAGGGTACAGGGCTTTCAAGGGACCCTCCCCCAAGGAGAGCAGCCTCCCTCAGATGGGATTGGGGCCGGGATTATCTCCGCTTCTCTGTCTGCTTCATTCTCCTTCTGCAGACTGCCATCATGCTTCCCTGCCCCACCCCCTCAGGAGCAGATGGTCTCCTCATAGCTCCTGAGTTTCTGTACCCATAAAGCAGCCAACCAACAGAGAACCAAATTTGAACTTCCTGGGAGAAAGCATATGTTTGGTAGAGGTTTTGTCACATGTTCACCCCAGTCCAAACACCTGTGGTGTAAGGGAGGGTGAACGGTACTTAGAGCAAACATGGTGGCAGGAGCCTGCCCTGAGGGCGTTGGCGGTTCTCCGGGAAGACCGCCGTGGCTCACTGAACACCTAGAAGACATGCGCTACCTTTTCTCTTCAGTCTCATTGCTTACTTTGTCTTTATAGGACCTCTCCACTGGGCCACACTCCATGCCAAGCACGTATAGTCCCATTCTGCTTCTCCGGCCACTGCCCAGCCATGGAATGCACGTTCCTCCTTCACACACATACCGACACCCTATATCTGATCCGTCACCTTCCATAAGTGAGCTCAAGCCAGATTTCTGTAGCAGACCTTTTCTGATCACCTTGTCCCATGCCACAAGACACTCTTCTTCCTCAAACTTCTGCAGCACCAGCCTTTTCTGCCTCTTTTTTGCCCCCGATAAAATGCCCTTGAATGTTCTTTATCTTCCGGGTAGACTGGAAGCTCTTGGAAGGCATTTCTCTTTGTAGATGCTGGGTGTGAGAGCTGACCATGTCCACCCGTGTGCGGCGGACAGATCCCAACATGAAGTGGTCACTCGGGAGATCCCCGCCACTTATCTATTGCCTGCTGGCTCTTCCTTGATGGTCAGAATTGTGTCAAGAACGGCGGCTTTCCTAATTGCTTTCTCTAGCTTTTGAGAGATAAAACTGTCAGCAGGACAAGGCAGGAATCTGTGTGATGTTCTGCATGTAATAGAGTCGAGCTTCCAGGAGATATCAAGATTCTCAGTACCACTGCCGTGGCTAGATTCTGAGAAAGTTTTGTCATCTATATTGGGAAAGCGTTATTTATCTCTGCAGCTGGAGGAGTAGTCTGTACTCAATTACCTCAACCAGAATGACTTTTGGTCGTTTCTCCTATTTTAGGAGACCCTCTGGGAAATATTTTTATGATCCCGAGGCCTCCTGACATCACCATGTGACAGATTTTCCTTTCTTATGAGAAGCAGCTGGAATTAACAGACGGTGCCTATTGTCTGTCATTCTTAAGTAGGTTAAACCGAGATGTTTGCCCCCTTTACGGGAGAAAAAGTAGGCAGTGCCATGAGGAGTGAGAATCATACCATGGCTGCGAGGTTCCTTTTAAAACTCTCTGTTGAGTAATCATGCCAGCTTCCTTTGTTTCCGCTAGAAAATACACAGAACTGAACCACTCAGTGTCCAGAATGTGAGGTATCAAGGGCTCACGATTCCTGCCTCAAGGGGAGGTGATAAAGGAGGTGAGAGTCCACCATAGAGCAGCAAGAGCCCTGTGTGCAGACTCTGAGATCACTGAACAGAGTGAACAGATCTGAGATCACTGAAGAGATCACTGAATTCCCTTTAATTCCTGGGAAATTGAGGGGCTAGTAGGACTCTTTTGGTCAAGCTTCCTCTTTTGGGGTGTGGAAGTTTCCATCGTATTGGAAAGAGAAAAATCAGTCTTGTCCAGCCCATGGTGGGGCAGCCACGATTTTGGCAACTAACTCATCACTTACCTTCTTTTGTCTCCACCGAAATATCCCTGCTCTGGGGTCCTACACTCTGGTTTGTGTATCTCAGATTTTTGTTTTTTGTTTTTTGTTTTTTTTCAAATATCAAATTCTGCCTGCTCTTTTTCCTTCCATTATTGGTTCTTTGTCATTTCCTCTTGGATATGCATTCCAGAAAGATGACCCTTCTCTGCTTGTTTTGTCATGTTACAAACAGCCACCCTGAACTTCTCAATAGGGAGCCTCCAAGTGCCACACTGTACCTGTCCCCCCGGAGGCCCTAATGAATTTCCTTCCACCTGTGCAAGAATTTACCCAAATGTCCTATGGAGCACAGAACACTGTTCTTATTTGGAAGATTCAGAATATTCATGTATGTGCAATGTAGCCGCAAAGTTGTTGGATTTCTCCTCCTCCTCTTGACCTCCTGTGTCATATTCTTTGACATTATCCCCTTCTTATCTTTGGTTTTATTCTAATTTCTCAGAGATATCTTTTCACTGTCATCTTGCCATCTTGTCTAGGAGCCCTTTATCTCGTCTAATAAATCAGGCAGTAAAGAATCATTCCTCAAGTGCCTTTCATCTTGGGAGCAGAGGAATGAGCTCGTCATTGCAAGCTCATAACCTCGGGCAGGAAAACAAGTGGGCAGCCCGCACACTCCCCAAAAATCCCTGAGTGCCCGTGTTCCCTCGTTACTTATGGCCTCAGAGATCTTAAACTGAGGCTAGTGACCTCAACAGACTGGGCTTTGGTCTATCTTATCGGGGACCACAGGAAGAGGACTGAGCCGGGCAAGGCCAGATGTGAGCATTTTCCAGGAGTTCACCTCTTTCCTTTGCCTTCTGCTCCCTCCCCTGGGGGCCTACAGCTCACTAGCAGTTACGGTTTAGAACAATCGCCTTTGCCGCCTTTGCTGTAGAGACCCCTGACTGCCTTGAGGATTTTGGTTTGTTTTCCCAGGCACAAAATGCCTTTGGAGAGAGACATACTTAGAGCTTAGGCACAACTGTGTCTACAGCCCTGTGATTATGAGGGTGGAGTGGGATGGTGGCAGAAGGGTGCCAGCAGTGGGAATGGAAAAGAAGAAAAGAAGGTGAGACCGTGGGGAGAGAGGAGTCTGGCAGCTTTACCAGATTCAGTCTCCAGCTGAGCATTTACCGACACCCCTAGATGTTGTTTTCCACAATGGACACATTTGTGTCTAATATGCTACCGGGAGCACAAGGGAGGCAGTTTTACTGGTTAATTGCAGAAAGGTTGTGTCTTGCTTGTCAAGGTTACCTACCTCTGCCTAGCACCATGCCTGGCATGCAGAGAGCAATAGAAAGTCTTTATGAATCCACAATAATAGTATCTCATTTTCCCCCATCACAGAAGTAGGAGATCCTAAAGAATTTGAGGCTATAATGTTACTTCTTTCTTGATCCTCTGATTTGGAAGGTAGCAGAGGAGAGCACCTCAAGCTCTGATGTTTGACATTTCTGACTCCTGAACTCCTGAGGTCAGCATGGCCCTGGGAAGGGCGGAGAGCTTGGAGTTGGTGTCCTGGGAGTGAGTCCCAAGTGTGCCTCTTGGTAATCGAGACCCCTTGGGCAAGTCTGCTTCTGTTAGCTGTGGGTAATGATTCTTGCCCACTTCCCAGGGCACAATAAAGATGAAAGAAAATGCTGTAGACAGGAATGATCAGGAAACTGTAAATGTGGTTTATAAATATTAATTGCAATGATTACTCGTAATAAAGGTGTAGTTTTGGGGTCCCTTGGTTGCCCTCCCACTCCTGCTGATCTCAGTGATTTGAACCCAGAAATGAAGAATATGGCCCGTCTGAGGGGAGTCACAATTTTTATTTTGAGGCTCAGGATCTCAGACCCAAAGCAAGAAGCCGCAGGAGACCATCTCTCGGATGGCCTCGTGCTCAAAGGTCTGGTTGGCATGTGACCACGTCCTCCTGTGTGAAAGATGTTCAACAGAAAGAAATAATAGGCCATTGAAAGAGACCACCTCGGGCTCAGGCTGAGCATCCCCTTCTCTCCTGTTACAGATTTCAAAAACTGTTAACTGAAAAGATCCCCAATAATATGCTTTGGAAGTGGGGATAACAAGCTGAGTCGGGCTCTTTGTCTACACACCCAGTCCTCCTGGCTCCCGGCCTGAGGCAGCAGACCAGCTTGGTTTTGGGGGGACAGTGGCTTTCACACCCCTCTCCCACTGGGGTTCAGACTCCTTGAGAATACAGAGAGAAGAGAATGGGAGAAGATAAATCTTGAACTTTATTCGTTGTACCCTCATCTCTCTCCTGGTGAGAATTCTAGAGACTCTTTGTAGAAACCTGTGCCTTGTCCTCTTTTTAATTGTTCTGAATCGTGTTGAATGTGCTTCAGAGCAGCCCCCGAGGAACAGACATCCGTCAAACGGGGGCCTCTTCCATCCAGTGCAATGTGATGGCCCTCCGCTTGTACAGGTGATTTTGCAGTTTTCATACCACTGGAGAGAGGGACAGTGTGGGGCCTGCTGTCCTTGGCACGGGGCTGGGTGATATGGTAGGAGGCATTCTTCCTTTCAGCGGAGTCCGGGGGCCTAAAGAGCTCCCTCCCTGGAAGCGCACTTTGAATATGATGGGTGGCGACACCCATGAGCTTGCTCTGCCTCGGGGCCAGGGGTCAAGAAGGCATCCAGATTCCAGAAATCTAATCACAGGGCATGAGAGGGAATGGGGCTTGTAGGAGAACTTGGGCCTTCGTAGGGGTTGCAAATCTTGGGTAGCCCTCCAGCACGGTTAGGGGCATTAAAGGTAGGTGTTCAGCGTGGGAAGGTGCAGAGAGGGGAGGAAAGAGACTTCTAGAACGGGACTGTGTGAAAAGAGCACGTTCAGCCTGGAGCCTCTGATGCAGCCGTTGCCATCCATTACCTGATTTTTCCTGGCTTGTCTGAGTGGTAACTATTGCTTGGCCTGCTACGATGCCCCCAAGAGAAGGTCTAGTCTCCTTTTCTGTGAGTACATTTAGCTTAGGATCTGGCACGTACCAGATGCTCGAGGATTATTATGAGGCACTAAGAAGAAGCAAAAGAAGAAGGTACCTGTCGAGCTGGGGTGGGTGAGCAGGGAGTGTTTTCTTAGCAAACAGACTTGGCTTTGCCTCAGCTTTCTGTAGGGGGCCAGTTCCTCTGCCCGTTCACTTTATCTTATGTCAAGAGAGGCAATTCACAAAGTACACGGCCAAGAGCGGGGAATGAAATTAGAGTGGGTATTTTGGCTGCCAAACCGGAGGCAGGCGGGAGAGCAGAGAGGGAATACCAGCTCAAAAGAGCGGCTAACCTTTGTCCCACATTCAGAAATCTGAAGACGGTCCAGCCACAGCCCTGTTACCATTAACCTCCTGATGCTAATGGTGGCGGTTTGCATTCCCCGTAACCTTTCCTGGCCGGCTGTCTGAAGCTGACATGCAGTGTGCACATGTCTCTTCTCATTGAGGTCTCCAAAGACACAGAAAAGAAAAAAAGAAATACAACAAAACTCTGGATGTTTGCATTGGAGCCAAAGGGGTAGGAGTGCTTTTAGCTCGTCTTCAGGGGCTCGGGGCTCCGGAAAGAGAATTAATTCTTTTACGTGCCAGTGTAACATTAACGGAGTGTGCGGCGTGCCAGGCCCCGCGCTACGGTGGGGATGCAGAGATGAGAAGAAATCCTTTCTCCTCTCAGGAAGCCGGGCCCAGAGGGGGCTGCTGAAAGAGCCGGCTTGCTCGTGGTGCCCAGATTTGTTTTAATAGAATCTTAGGGACTTGGGCTTCTGGCAGATTTCTTTCTTTCTTTCTTTCTTTTCTTTTCTTTTCTTTTTTTTTTTTAAAGTTTTTCTTTTGAGACCATTTTAGATTCGCAGGAAGATAATCCCTATGCCCTTCACTCAGTTTCCCCTGGTGGTAACGTCTTGCGCCACTACAGTACGATCTGGCCGACTTCTGGTGCCTTTGAGGGTGTTTTCTCTGTGCTGTCCCCACTCTTCCTTCCTTGAAGCGGATCTTCCTCCTCTTACCCCCTCCGCTTCGTCATGCCCTAGGGTCTCTCCAGTCATGAAGCGAAGTCATTTAATTAGTCAACAAATTCTTAGTTGGTGACTTGCATGCTTAGTTCTGGGGAGAGGAAGCTTCTCGTCGTTTGCTGGTACACCAGGGTACATCACGGGGACAGTTAAGGGAATAACAGTGCCCGGGATTGCTACAGCGGCCTCTGCCACAGGCTTCATGTGTATTGCTGTATCTCATCCTCATGACAAGGCTGTGTCGTAGGTCCTGTGACTGCTCCTAACAGAGGTTGGGAGCTGAAGCGACACATCGCTAAGTGGGGAACTGTGCTGCCTGCCTCTGGAGACTCTGCTCCTGGTCCCCACAGAACAGTGGGTTGAATTGAGACCAGTGCACTTCCAGGACCCAGGACAGCGTCGCTGCAGCGCCCTCCGCAGGACCGGGAATCCCTGACGCTCCTCGAACACCAGGCACTGTGCCCTCCCCTTCTTTTCCACCCAAGGCTGGGCCTGGCTACCTCGATGAAACTCTACGTTCCTAAGAACTCTAAAAGAACAGTGAAGGAGTAAGGGGAGATCTACGGTTGAAATATGTGCAAACTAAAATCCGGTAGAATTTTCCAGGCATTTATTTTCAAGCTTCTTGAATTAATATCAATGAGTCCCCAGTAGTCTTATCTCACTAATTTGGGATTTATGGGCCTCAGAATAGGATTGGGATGAAATAAGCTTTTCTAGTACGTCCTGAAGGGAAAGACTTTGTAAATAAGGGGATAGGGTAGAAAAGAATCAAGTCTACAAGCACTCAGCAGCAACCACTTGCATGAGCACAAAACGTGCTATTTTCAGAGTCTTTTCTTCCCCTTTTAAGAAGGTCAGTGACTGGCTGATTGGCTCAGTGGCAAGAGCACAGATGAGAAAGAGGAGAGAGCTCATCGTACCAGCCAGCACAGCGAGCCCTGCTCCAGGCCTCCTCCTGGCCCCCTTGCTTGCACACATCTCTGCGTTTTGTAGGAATGTGTGGGCTTTTGTCTGCAGGAGATGGCAGTAGGAGGCTGTTTCTGGGAGGGGTGGGTGAGAGAGGTGTCACTGGAAAAGCCCTATTTTGGGGAAAGGGGTAGCTGCCTGGGGGTGCTGGAGGAGGGGCTAGATAGTGTTTCAGAGAAAGGCGGCTTATTGATGGCCTCCTTGCTTTGCAGGGCAAGCCCGTTTCTTTACATCCCTGGGTCTTTTATATTTCTCACTCCACGGACAGGTTCCCAGAATGTTGCTGTTTGCACCCAGCGCCGCTCCTGAGGTAGAGCTGAAGTGCCATCTTGGTCTTTGGGTCCCCCTTCCCTGAAGTTCCCCCAGCCAGGCCTGGGCCCTGCCTTCCTCGCTTCCTCGCTTCCTCCTCAGTGGTTCCTAACTCCCTGCTCTACGCGGGATTGGAAGACCGTAGCACACACTTGGAAATCTGGAATGCTCGTGATGGTTTTGTGTGGTTCACATTGTGGTTTTTTTTGTTTGTTTTTATTTTTGTTTTTTTTTTTTTCAAAATCTGTGTTCACACAAAAGTTGCAGACCATAATTCCTCTTGGAACGGTTCCTCTCCAGGATCTTGGACACTTCCTTCTGCTTCTCCTTCCATCTCTTAGTTCCTGGGATCCCTCACCATTTTTGGCTCATTTCAATGTTGGATGCTAAGTGACAACCTGAAGATGGTGGTGAAAAGCTTTTATCCCCAACGTGGATGAGGGTTGTTAAGGTGCCCAGGAGAGCACAGGACTCAGTGCTCTGACCCTTCTAGTCTTGCCCACTCCCTGCCACTGCTATCCCTTACTTTCTTATTTTCCTTATTTTCTCCTTCTCCATCCATCTCTGTTGAGCCATCTCTTGAATTTTTTATTTCTTCAAACCATAATTCTTGTTTCTGTTTTCAGAAAATTCCTTCACTGTCCTGTTGCTTCTTCCAATGGAGCCCCCTTCCCCATCTCTCTTTGGCTCTCTTTCTACCTACCTAGGCCGTGCCAGGTACATCCCAGCTGCAGAGGAATGCTTAGCTGCTCATGACATGCTTTGTTCCAGGTTCTTCCGTGTTCTGCGGCACCAACTCTGAGAGCTGGGCACTTCTGAGTAAATGCACAACAACCCAGGAAGTGAGCTTATACCTGCAAGATCTGGCAGTATTTGGAGGAAATTGGGATTTAATTAGCGTTTCCTTTTATGCCACTGTCAGTATGCCTCTGTTACATTTATGGGGTTGTGTGGGTATCCTCCGGTGACTAATTACATGAAATTTCTCCTCTTTGTTAAACTCTAATAAACACGCACAATATATAAAGTTGAAAATGGCTCTGTTGCCAAAAGTGAGATTCTTAATTTGAATAGGGACTTCTTTGTCTTCTCTTTAAGGAGATGGTAGTTTTGCATGTGTATGTTACACCAATGGGCAGGTGATATTTGTAATTTTTTTTTCTCCTACAGGAGATACCAATGAGTAATCTAAGACAGCAACACTTTCTCTTCTTGTTCAGGCCCAGAAAGGTTGCAAATGAAAATAAAAACCAGATGGGGACTTATATTTAGACTATTCCTATTGTGCCTGGTTTTCCAACCTCAAGCTAAGTGTATTTAATTATACCAAGAACCGTGCTTTGTAGGGGTATGGAAAGGTTAGGAACCACTTCGTTCCCTGCCATGTGGGACATCTTTGGCCTCTTTTCCCATGCTATGTAGGACCTGCGTGTGTTCCCCAGATGTCCTCCAAATCCAGCTGTCCCCAAGTTGGCCAGAAGCACCAGCCCAGAAAGAATTCCAGGGGGTTCCCCAGGGGCCTGAGCCAAGTGAAAATAACCCATTTGGTACCCCCCAGTGATGCCTAGGTCCAAGGCGATGATTATAATGTCCATTTTTCTGATAAAGAGCCAAGGCTGGGTAGGGTTAAATGTCTTGGCAGGCATGGTTGCATGAGGCAGAGAGGAGAGGAGAATGGGGAATTGTTGAACGGGTACAGAGTTTGAGTTGGGGAAGATCAGAAGTTCTGGAGATGGATGGTGGAGGTGGTTGCACAGCGATGTGAATGTACTGAATGCCGCCAAGCGGTACGCCTAACAGTGGTTACATGTCATGTGTATTTTACCACAGTGGAAACAGAATTCCATAGTTGTTAATCATTGATTTAAAAACACAATTCAGATAAATAGATTTGTTAAAATATGGTATATACGTACAGTGGGATATTCAGCCTTAAAAAGGAAGGAAATGGACACATGCCACATGGACAAAACTCGTGGATGTTGTGCTAAGTGAAACAAGCCAGTCGCAAAAGGACGAATATTGCATGATTCTACTTACGTGAGATTTCTAGAGCAAACTCCTAGAAACAGAAGGTGGCCCGGCAGTTGCCAGGGGCTAGAGGGAGGGAGGAAATGGGAGTTAGTGTTTAATGGGTGTGGAGTTGCAGTTGGGGAAGATGTAAAAGTTCTGGAGATGGAGAGGAGGGACCGTGATGCAACACTGTGAATGTAATTAATGCCACTGGGCCGTGCACTTAAAAAGGATGAAAATGATAAATTTTATGTATATTTTACCCCCGCCCCGAAGTCCTGGCAGGCTGCAAGGCACCTACAAAGCTTGCCTACTGTCCCAGCCCAGTGCTCCTTTGATTAGAGCTAACTATCTTGTAGGGCACACCGTGTCCATAGAACCAGAAAAGATTTTTCTCTGTCCTGACAGATGCCGCCATTACTGCATGCCGGAGTGCAAAAGGCAGCCTGATAGAGACTTGACCTCTGGGCACAGAAGACGCAAACACAAATGCCAGCTCGGAAAAGGGATTAATGATTTAAACGGTGTGAGGGAAAGAAAATGCTATTAGTGCTAGTTTGGCTTACTGAGAAGGGTCCATTAATTCACATATAGGAGTTCCAGGGGAAGAAATGTTGCCCTAATTATGTCTTGGGTAATTTGGCCATTTAAATGGCTAACCAATTTGCAACTAGCTTCTTCCTCAAGGTATTGCATCTATTGCATCTTTATTCAATGCTGTTCCCCTCCCACCACGAGCCAGGCTGCCCGTCCGACGTGTGCGACGTTGTGAGGATGTTAGGTCGTCTTTGGCGATCACTACCCGCCCTCCTCTTCAATCATGTGACCTTGTAGCTCTTCTGTGGGATTGGAAATGTGTCTCGCTGGAATTATCGCCTATGTTAGCAGGATTCTTGTAGCCTCCAGAAGGTACAAGGCCGAATACCATGTTTGCAACGCCTTCCATGAGTAGCTGTGATGGGTGAAGATCTGACAATTGCGCCTCAATTACAGGGAGATTCACAACCTGTCCAGGTCCCATCCTTGTGAGGTGCCTGCTGGGGGGCAGCCTGTTTCCACAAACAGCCAGTGTGCTGCTGCCCAGGCAGCCCCCACCCCTGCACCTTCCACAAATGGCCTCCCCATCCAGATAAGATGACCTGCCCGTAGCATCCCCTTAGCCCCGAGGGGGACTCAGTGATTCATAGATAAGCCCAGGCTGCCCTTGCTGATGCTTTCCCTGAGATGCAAGATGTGCAACCACTCTGTGGTGGAGAGAGAGCTTCTGGCTCTGTGAGTCTTACTTCTTGCCTCTATGCATCTCCATCAGCTGATGGGGCAAAAATACTCGAAGTCTAGGGGTGAGAAAATGTGATGTCCTTCCCAGAGCAGGCGGGAGAAGAGGAACAGAGCATATTTATTCATAAGATCTCTTTTAATATAAAAAACAGATAGGAGATATTCTTTGTTATGTGCCAGGCACTCTGCTAAGCACACTGAATGTATTATTCCACTGAATCCTTACAGAACCCTAAGAAGAGTGGGTATTATGATCTCCACTTTATAGATGATAGACGAGAGGCTCAGAGAGGTTTGGTGATTTGTCTGCAGTTGACGAGCCAGGAAGAAGTAGAAACTGCATTCTACTCAGGTTCTTGGATTCAGATTTTCCTGTTCTTTGGGCAGTGCCACAGCCGTCTGGAAGCCGGTATTGACCGCAGGCGCTCCGTGTCTAAGGGCTTAAGGTAACCACCGTTGCTTCAGAATACCGGTGGGGTACACGATGTGGTTATTAGTTGAGTTTTGTTTTAGGAAGTGCCACATACTCCTCCTCTTGATCTACCCACGTCTCTAGGTCTTACCTCTCTGTGTATAGACGATTGGAGAACCCCATAGAGGGGAATCTTTTGAGAAAGTGGCTGTGAATTTGTCCCCCTGGTACCACGTGCTGCACGCTTCCCCCCCCCCATCCCTGCTCTCACCCCACTCCAGGTATATTCCCAAAGCTAGGCTGTGTTCGGACCTATCTTCTCATGCACACTCGCTTCTCCAGGGCTGTCCTCTGCTACTTGGCTTCTGCCCCCACAGCCACCAGTGACGTGGTTCTCAGTCTGAATCGACAGCTCCATTCCCTCTTCTGATTTTTAGATGGGCTGCCCACCTCTCTACCCCCTCTGAGGGTCAAGCAGTGTCCAGACCGTATGCACCACCCTGCTCCTGATTCTTTTGAACTTTTTCAGCTGATGTTAAGAATGACTTCTTATCCAGTATTCCTACCTTGTATTTCTCTCGACTCCACCCCACCCTGTTCCGTTGCCAAAATGTTCCAATAGTAGAGCTCCGATCCCTTCAGCTTTGTCAAAAATAGCTTGTGGCCGGTGGCATTTTGGGGTTTCCAGACTAGGATCCTAAGAGCGGCATCACTCGCTTCTGTCAATCCTGCCCTGTGCTTTGCTTCTGAGGCACCTTCTGTCCTGTGATGCTGGGCAACACTCTTCTTCCGCAATACCTCTCCAGGTCTAAGTCGTACAGTTTCTCCAGGTTATCACCGGTGCCCTGTCCTCTTGCTGATTTCCCCAATGAGCTCCCATGAGATGGACTCTATATTTCTGTTTCCCTCGTGTTGTACTCCTCGTTTTCTGCACGTACTTTCTTTATCTTCTTTGGTTTCTCAGAAGAATCTTGTGGACCTGGACTGTTTCCTCCTGATCCGTATCCTCTGTGGCATCCAGCAAGCACTAGACACATAGTAGGTGTTGGATAGACTTGCTCTACTGAACTGAATTCACATTCAGCTTCCTTGACTGGGGTTGATGGCATTCATGGAGCCTAGTCCCTTCTAGCCAAAAGGCCAGATAACCTTAAGCAAATTAGGAAGAATGAAGATGCCAAGTGGGAGTGGACACAAAGCCCTCTTTCACTTGCTCATCGGTATGCAGTCATTATCGGTGCTCTTTCAAAGAAGTGAATGGGAGGGGCCTTCATGGTCGGATTCCCTTTGCTTTGTGGAAAGACAGGATGGGTTTGTCTTTGCGGGTGCACTAACATCTGGAGGTACAGGTTCCTGCTATGAGTAGCAGGGGGGACATTCTGTATCTAGAGTAGGTGCCCCAGTGTGACATATGATGTGATTATGTCTTTCTTGTGCTCTCCTTCATTATCAAACTTCATTATCCAGGAGGCTACCACATTTTCAGTACATGTTAATGGTGGGGAAGCTGATTTCCTACGTTCCAGACACTGGGCTAAGAGCTCTGTATGTGTTACTTGTTCAGTCTGCATGTCGGAGTAAGCCTACCAGGGTCTTGAAGTTCAAGCGTATTAATGAGAACATGAGACCGGCGTGTAGTGGATGACCAGCGAGTATTTGTTGAATGGGTGAATATCAGTGTGGAGACCATGATTACCTCTACTGTGAATAACTTAACTTATCGAGCAGGTGCTTTATAGAAAGCACGTTTCATTTGTGGTATCTTATTGAGTACTCAGAACATTCTGTGATAGAGATCCGATTTGTATTCTCATTTGGAGAAGAAGGAACTGGGTGGGGGAAGGTAGAAGGGTAAAACTTGCCCCGAAACACACATCAAATATTCAGACAGGGGAGAACCAAGACTTAAGCTCAGACTCTTGATTCTGAAACCCATCCTCTTTCCCCCTCTATTAAAAAGTAGAACTCCAGCTGAAGGAGGTCCTTCTGACTTCGAAGACTTGTAGTCCTGTCTATGAGATGAGACAACTCCTGTTTGTAGCAGGTGGGGTTGGGAGAGGCAGGGAGAAAGTTAGAAATGTCATTTTTAAACATTTCTTTCAACAAGCAGAGCCCTTTCTTCCACATGTTTTTATGTGGAACCCCAAGATAAAATATATGGGGAGCTACTCTAGTGCCAGTGGGGCTCAGAGCCTCCACCCCCATCCACCAAGTCTCCCCATCACCCTGCAGCGGCTCTCCAAAGAACGCAGTGTGAAACTCATGCATCCAGCCCAACTTCATGATTTTAAAGAAGATGAAACTGAGTCCCAAAGAGATTGTGTAACCCACCCAAGGTCCAGCCATGAGCCTGGGGCAGGGAAGGTTGAGGACCTCGTCTTCTGAATGCCCGCCTCCATTGTAATTGGCCACCTCCGGCATATGACTGGCCCATGAGGTCACGTTACCGACCAATGCCAAAAAGCTTGAAAGTAAAATGAACATGGTAGAAAGACATTCTGATTATCCAGTGCTCTGGGGGAGGACTGAGAAAATGGATCAAGTTAATTTTCTAGAGGAAAGATGACCAGGGCTTCAGGTTGAGATAAGACGAGGCTTATTTTGCCAGAAGGAAGAGTGAAAGCACTTCAGTTCACGTGTTTTATTATTGATGATTCTAACAAGAATACATTTACATTATAAAATAACTTGGAAAACAAAAAAAAATTACAGAAATGAAAAATCACCCATATTCCCATGACCAGGACATATTTATTCAGAGCTTGGCACGGTATACCCCCTTCCATTACTTTTCCTGTCCATCGTGGATATTACCTGAGTGGATCACATTGTTACAGATTGTCTCATTTCTTCTTTTTGCTCTTGAATGTCCTAGCATGTGCCTTTTCCATTCTCACCAAGTTATTGTTGAAAACATAATTTGAAACAGCTCCTTCATTAAAAGATAATCTATGTATCCATTGTGGAAATTAGGAAAGTACAAAAAAGCATGAAGCAGAAAATAAAAATCATCGATAATCTCAGTGCCCAGAAGTGACTCTTGTTAGCATTTCGGTGAAAGTTCTTCTTGTCTCTTTCTTACATTTACTCATATGTAGACCTTCTTAATATCCTCCTGGTTCTGTTACATATATTTAAGTATTTTCTAATGTGATGAATTAGGGATATTCATTTTCTCTTCTTTCATTACTTTACGATAAACTTAAAAAAAAAAGTGTACTGATTATTTTCCTGTGAATTGCCTGTCTATGTTTGGTCACTTTTTGTAGATTTATTGTTGATTTATCAATGTCTGTTACAGATTAAAGATATTTATCTTTTCCCTTTTTGCATCTGGGTGAAAATATTGAGTATATAATTAAAAAGTCGAGAATTTATCAGTCCTCTATAGTATATTAAGTTATCTACAAGTTTTCACTGCTATAAATAATGCTGCTGTTAATATGTTTGCACATAGATCTTATCTGCATAATTTCCTTGGGATTGACTCAGAAAAAGGGGATTAGTGGGTTTCTCCCCACAGGAAGTATATGTAGGTGCCTATTTCTCTAAACTCTTAGTGTAACTGAGTATTATCTTAAAGGAGTTGTCCAAGTCAATAAGCAAAAAAATTGACTTTTAGTTTTAAATTATTTGATTATTACACAGTGTTTTCCCCATATTTTATCGGCTGTTTTTGTCTGTCTGCTTTCTGTATTGCCTGTTGGGCTTTTGGGTTGTTACTGGTTTTCTCATTGATTTATTAGAGTTCTAAAAACATAAGGTCAGGATATTAGCATTACATATGTGCTACAATTTTCTCACTTTGTCCATGAATTTTTATTTTATAACTGATATGTATTTATTAGCTATTTTAGATTATATGGTCCGATCAATCACTTTGTGATTTTTCGCCTTGTTTTATGCTTGGAAAGGTATTTTTTTACATTATTTTTCTAGTTTATTTTTGTTCATTTAGCTTTAACATCCATTGGTAGTGTATTTTCATGGTCACTTGTCAGAGGTGGGATAGTTTTGAAAAGACTCCAAGGGAGAGTGAGGGCCAGGTTGAGCATTCATGGGAAGGCGTCGTGAACGGGGGAAGACTGAATAAAGTAAGGAGAGGAGGAAGAGCTCATGGACCTGGGGGTCAAGTGGTACGTGAGTCCCCAGAGGACGTGTGGATCTGCACAGTAGAAAGACAATTGGAAACGGAGAGCGTCCACAGAGGACACACCCTTGCTTGATGGTGCGGTTGGGTGGCTTTGGATTAGGGGTTAATAGGCTAAAAGCTATGATTGCTCTAGCCAAGGTCACCAAGGACTTCTCAGTTGTCAAATCCCATTTCTTCTCTTGTTTACGTTTTCTGTACGTTTTGACATTGCCTGAATTTCCTCTTTCTCAAAGCGCCGAATCCCCTCAGGTTCCATGACACCAACCTGTCCTCATGTTCTTTCTTTTCCCTCTCAGCTGGGAGCTTCTCTGCCCTTCTCTCCCTGCCTCGAGGCCGAGCCCTACACCCTCTACTCCTCTGCCCCATAAACTCTACCCAGGTGACCTTGTTCATCCCCATACCTTGAATTACCATCCGCATGCTAATGACTCCTCCCTTTAACTTATATCTCCAACCTGGCCTCTCTTCCAAATTGAGGTGCATCTATTTACCTAATGATTGGGTGTCTTGTCTCAAGTTCAGCATGGCCCAAACTGAACACCTCCCCACCCAAACCCAACTTGTTCTTCTTCCGGGATTTCCTATCCTAGTGAATGGATTTCTTAACAAGGTGCATATGAACTCTGTTTTCAGAAAGGATAGGGTTGGAAAAAATGGACACCCATCTCTGCGAGAAACTTAGAGTAGACATGAAGATGTTCCGATGGCCAAGAGTAAGTGCTAGAGTGGTTTCCCAGGGAGCACTGAAGTACGACAAACGACATTCTGTTCTTTGATTTGGGAAATGAAGCCCCAGATATTTTCAAGGTCCCAAGGGGTCATTTGGAGGACAAGAGTTTCTAACCATTCCTCCAGTGTAAGGCTTTTATAAATAACCTTCCCAGTCTTCAGCTTGAAAATTCAAATTTCCAAAGGTCACATATTCCAAACGGTTTCTAAATTTGCTTCTAAGATTTGCATCCATAAGAAGATGCACCTGCAGATCATGTGGGGGAACAACTAAGCAGAATTTAAATCCTCGCCTGGTGGTCCATTTGGGTGGCAAATGCCGTTCCTATAGCAGGTGGGAGCCTTTTAAAGAGAAACGGCTGAAATATCTCAACTGAACGAAATTAGCTCTTTTATTATATTTTTAATTAACAGAAGACACAACAGGTTGGTCAGGAAAGGGCCAATTTCTTTTCAGCTAAGCGCTTTAAAGCTTGAATTGATTAGATACCAAATTTGGGCTTGCTAAATCTTGGAGAAGACAAAGCCATGCCTTTTATCCACTTGGGAAGTATAGGGGTCATTAAAAAAAAGAAGTGAAGCAGCATCACGTCTTGCTCTAGTACTTGACTGAGGGGTATAAGAGAAGACTCTGCAGTGATTTCTTCTTTCCTTGTCCTTATTATGCCCTTCCTCGCAAGCACTAAGTGCACCCAAAAGAGAAACTCCCCTTTCCTGGATCTCCAGGCTCTTGGGCGATGTTACCACGCGTGGCCCGGGCTCAGCCTGGAAGTCAGGGGCTTTCTGGCCCACGTGCCTCCTGCCCTTCCCTGTATTACCTGCATCCTTTCACTTGGCAGAATTGCATCCTGCCTTGGATACTGTGGCTCGCAGCTTCATTATCAGCTTTCCTGATAATTTGTGGAAATGAACCGCGGACATTTCTTTCAAGGAAACTTGACCAATCTTTAGTAGAACTACTGCATGAATTTATATGCAACTACTAAAGAAAGTTCTGTGCCCCAAGGAGGTTTGGGCTCGAAATCCCATATGACCTTTGCGGAATGCTTTCTGTCTCTGTGCGTCAGCTGCCCTTCATAGTAGAAGACCAAGTTGTTGCTACCAGGATCCCTGTGCACGTCGACAGTCTGCAGGCAGAATGTAACTGTGGCTTACAGTGGACAACTGTGAACATTCGGGATCTGTTTGCATGCTCTGTGTTTTAAAGGTCTGCGTTTGCACTTTCTGCATCATTGACGTGGGTCCTTGAGGGGAGGGTCGTCTTCGCAAGGCTGTAGAACCAGCTTTGCTCAGGTGCCCCCTGATGAGACCAGGAAATCACTAAGTGCAAAAACCACTGATTTAAATCCAGTTCCTGATAGGGAGCAGACAGGAACCAGATAGAGTTTCCACTAAACGATGCCAGGGAGATCTGAGAGCACCGAGGTGAAAACAGAGCGCAAACTTTTAGCGCCCGCAGTGCTCCGGCTGCTGCAGCTCCACCCCAGCTGAGTATCACCAGCCCCTGACATCTCTTTCATGTAGTTGCAACAGCCCTAGCTTCTCACTCTGGAAACCCAGGAGATTCCTTCTCTCGTCCCTTCTTGGAAATGTTTAACCCCTGCCAGCTGCAATGAGCGTTGCAGGGAAGAGGGAGCAGCCATATGGCTTCAGCTCTTGGGACGGCAGATTTCAGCACTCTTTCAAATCATTGCTACCGTGGGATGGTTTTCCCTGGCAAGAGCCTGCCTGGGTTGGCTCGGGAGAGAAAGGGAGGGGGGGCATGCTGTTTGTCCTCAGGATGTCTGTACTCTCAGGAAGAGGGAAGGTGTTCCTCCATTTGGGGACGGGGCAGGGATGGGGGCGTCGGATGTTGTGCCTGTCTTGCATTCACTGCTGTGTTAGTGGTCACATGAGTGACCGTGTTCTACCTCCGTCTACCGCACACTCAGTCCCATTCCCGTCTCTCCATGGCCCCTCGTGATCTGGTGCCTGTTCTCACCTGTCTACTGAGATGCGATTCTTCTAGGGGCCGGGGGTGCAGGTCCTATGTCCTTTTCTCAGGTGTCCTCATTCATCTTCCCTGCTCTGGCTACTGTGTGACTGTCTGATCCTGCTTTCCCTTCTGCGCCCCTGCCTGTTCCTCCTCTGTCTCCATCAGTGGCTCGCATATGCCTCTGCTCCTCCTACACGTGCTTACTCTGTTCTTCTGCGCTTACCAGCCTTCCTCCAAGAACGCAGTCACCCTCATGGCCAAGTTGTCTGTTCTGTGCAGATATTCCCAGTCTATGCCCTCGTCCCCCTGAGTTCCAGTGGGATATGGAGCAGATTTTTCCCGGCCATTACTACCTGAGTATCACATTGTTATCTCAAACCATTCTCCCTCCACTCTTGAGTCTTCTTCTTCTTCTTTTTTTTTTTTAAAGATTTTATTTATTTATTTGACAGAGAGACAGCCAGCGAGAGAGGGAACACAAGCAGGGGGAGTGGGAGAGGAGGAAGCAGGCTCCCAGCGGAGGAGCCTGACGTGGGGCTCGATCCCAGAACTCCGGGATCACGCCCTGAGCCGAAGGCAGACGCTTAATGACCGAGCCACCCAGGCGCCCCTTGAGTCTTCTCCTTGATGTTCTTCAGCTGGGAAAGCCGAGGCTTATTCTCGACAGGTGGTTCTGTTTGGGGGCGTGTATCCAATCAGTTGCCAAAGCTTGACAGGTTTTTGTTTTGTTTTTTCTGAAAGTCCTTCCAATCTGTGCCTTCCATGTTCCTCGTCACCAGGGTCCCAGTCCAGTTCTGCTGAAGCTTCGCTCTTGCCTGTGAACTGGTCTTGCCACCACCAGCCTCTGTCCCACTTCCCTTGGCTCTGTTCACCTTTGCCAGACTTGTCTTCTGAAAACGCTGCTTCCGTCTGCCACCTCCTCTGTGCCTCCATTTTCCCGTCATAAGTAGCCTCAAGTCTCTCATTCCTAGGCTGCTATTATGGGACTCCCAGTCCTGGCCAATGTGGCTGTCAGGACTGTGCCCAGAACATGCCGAGCACATTCCTGCCCCACGCCCATACTTGTGCCTCATCTAGAATGCTTCCTCACTCTCCTCTTCCCGTTGGCAAACCTTACCCCTTCTTTAAGGTCTAGATCATGAACTGCTTTCTTCATTCCTCTAAGTATTGAGCCGTGAAGATCCTCCAGCCTCAACCTCTGAACCCTGGTCATCACCATTTATCTTACATTTAATCTGGTTTGGGGGATCATTTGTGTTCTTTCATTGATATTTAATTTTTATTTTTGGATTTAAAAAGATCCTATTCGTCTGCATGTTTTATTGCCCTCACCCAATTACAAGCTTCCCGAAGGCATGAGCTATACATTTTTTCCTTAGATCACCCTATTATCTGGTACAGAGCTTAGCCAGCAGCAGTTACTTGGCACATGAGCACAAAAATGTGATTTAAGGTTACCTGGGACTGTTACTTAATTTTAATCAAGGAAATCTATTTTTAAAATACCTATTTTTTCCTCTACAAAGTTATTTATTAACCTGTTCAGCCCTCCCATCTTTCCATCAATATGTAAAAATAAAATTTCAATCAGAAAAAAAGTGTGCTGTTTGTGAGCTTGATTATGTATGATTGACAGCTGAGACACACTAATGCGATCGTTGTTTTTAAAGACATGTTGTCGTCCCGTCTTCCCTAATGAGGCCGGGTGAGTGATGCTCAGGGTGGAGTTTGCTTGTGGTCACACGTCTGAGCCCCAGAGAGGCAAGGAAACAGCGGTACCGCACGCAGCGGCTGCCAAACATAGTTCCAGCAAAAGCCCAGCCCTGATGGCTTTTGCATTAAATGGATCTTAAAGAATGGGAAGGTCGGCTGGCTGGAGAGGCTGGGCCTGGTTTTCAGCTTAACAAATCCAGAAACTCAATTTAACAGTCACTACATTTTCGAAGGGGAAATAGCTATTGACCAGCCCTAAAAACACAGGCAGTAAAATCAGCATTTCTGTCTATGCCATTAGGATGAACTTACACGTTTTATAGATTATTGTATTTATACCCACGTTCGGGGGTGTTACTTGGAAGGTATAAAGGCATTCGGGCAACCTACTTCTGAATCAGAGAATTGGCGATCGTGGGAGAATCAGAGCGATGGTTTTGGGTGGGAGTCTCGAACTCTAGGAAGGCCTGAGGACTTGCTTCTGAACTGTGTTGTGTGTGCGTATCTGTGTGTCTACAGTTACATCCCCACACACGTTTTCCCCACATGCCTCTGTGTTCGCCTCTACCATTGGCACGTTGTTATTGAGTGTCTGCGAAGTGCCCAGTGCCACGTGCTGAAGATTGGCGCTCTTCCTCCTCTTGAGTTCCCGGACGGTATTGAGTAGATAGTGACAAACTCTTGTTCACCACCTCTTTCTGCAGATGACCGTGTCCTTTGTGTCTTAAAAGTCACTTCTGAAATTGGCACGTTTATAAAACTGGCTGATGTTGTCAGATTCGTGGCACTTGGTGGGAGTGGCATTGTCTAACTCCTCCTCCCGGTCTGGGTGACCTGCTTCTCAGGATGGGTGGCCCCACACATGTGCAGATACCCCCGTAACAGGAGCAGGACGCTATGGCCAGGCCCTTGCCACTGTCCCTCCGTCCTTTGGTGCTAGGTATTCCTGTTCATCTCAGGTTACCTCTGAAAAGTTCTTGTGGATATTGGTTCAGAAGGAGCCCTTGTTAAAGCAGCCTGTGGCCAAGGCAGGTGGTGGAAGTTTCCGCTCGCTCCAAGGCAGCTTGGAGACGTTCCATTGTATTTAAAAGCAGCCTCTAGTAGTGCAGCCTTTACTGGCAATGCCTATAGGGAGGAGAGTTTTTCTTTCCTTTTAAGGAGGAGAGTGGGAGGTTGCCTTCTTCTACATGGGGGAAAAAAAGCGATGACAGGATTTCGGTGCTGGAGCAGAGAAAAGCCCCGCGTGGAAATAATCCTACTTTTTCTGCTTTGCCTGCGAGGCTGCAGGTGTGTCTCTGAGCATGGCAGACCTTTTCCAGCTGATGAGGAAGCAAGAAGGGCAGGCTAAGGCTGTGTCTTTAATTAGCATGAGCAACTGAAGCAGGTGGCAAGAGCACAGGAACTGGAGAAAAACCGGTACCTCGGAGACCCGGGGAGGAGTTTTAATGCCAAGATGACCTTTAGTCCTGGAGCCGAAACTCCCGGGATGTCTGCCCAGGAACAATCAGATGCCAAGACCAGGAGTCTCGGTGTGATTTAAGAAGATGTGTTCTAATCAGGCTTTCGGCACGAAACAGATTGGAAACTCCAGAGCCATAAACCCAGTCCCAGGAGTTATTTCATTCCAAGATATGATTCAGTGAGTTAGAAAAGCGCATTTTACCAGAGTCTAGGGATAAGACTAAAGTTCACCTGTGTCTGCCAGCAGTTAAGGATTAGTGATAAAGTATTAGATTTCCCTTGCTCTATATGGAGCAACGAAAAAACAAAAACCCAGGACCTGGGATGGTTGAAGAGCCTTGTCAAAAGCTGCAGAATGTGGCTTTGCTAACCTCCACAAGTGCAAAATACCAGAAGCGTTTATCTACTGCCCAATATTTTTAATTATTTAATTAGAGTTTGCCTTTTAAAAAGAAGGTATTTGGGAGGAAATTACAGCTTTACTTTAAATTTAGTTAAAAACATCTTTTATTGAATAAGCCTTCTTTTCAGGCCTTGTGGTGATGACTGCAGCATATTACAACCTGGGATGTCCATCCATCTGTCCATCTACCCATCGAGTTACAGTTCATTCAGCCTGCAATGTGGCGTTCTCTATGTGAACGGCACACTAATGTATTAAATGTTCAATCTGGAAACATAAAATATGGCGATGGCTGGCCATCTTTTCTTAGAGCCCATTTTGAGGGTGGGCGTGGGGCTGGAAAACCAATAATTGGATGTTTCAACCCAAGAAAACTTGGGTAGGCATATATCCAAGTTGGGCTGGAGTTAGTTTAATGAGGTGGAGAAGGAAAACCAAGTGTGTGGATTCAGATAACCAGGCGAGTATTTCTTTAGCTTTCATTTCTTTGAAGAAATGCTTTGCCTGATTTTCAAAACTGGCACTCAGAGTAGGACAGACATCACTTGTCAATCAGTGGGGAAAAAAACGTATTGGGGACTAAACCGTGTCTCCTCTCTTGAAACCTGTTCCATGCTGCCCAGTTATTTTCCGTCTAAACCTGAGCCCAGCCTTCAGAAGCCTACATGAGACATCTGGGACGTTGCTGCTTTATTTTAAAGCTGTTGGATTCACAGCTCATCTTGATCTTACGCTGTTACCTTATAGAGAGCAACACAACGGTTCTGCCACGTGTGCTAAGAATAATACTGTCAAATATTGTTAAACTGCTAGAAATCAACTTTTGGAAATGGGCTAAATGAATGTGTATTTTCCGTGCTGTCTTAATTCAGTTAAAGAGATCTTTTTTTAACCATATGTGCCAGAAATGCTTACCTTGCATCCAAGCTTGAATATGGGTTATTTCTGCCAAAAAGAAATGAACAATTTTTACCAAGTTTTAAGCAATTGAAAAAAAAAAGTAACTGTGATGGTTGGAGAGAATTGTCAAATGCTGCAAAATGTGATTCTTGCTGATTTCTGGAAAAGTAAAGCACAAAGCAAAAGGCTTAGAAATAGCATAAAATCAAGAGATTTAGTGATCCTAGTGGACCATTGTATTTTAAAACAAGTTCTAGGGAGAGTCACTCTCAAATTAAATTGGTTTTTGAGCAGCTGTCCTGAAAAGCATTGATTCAGATTAGGTTTTCTTTAGGAAGAGAGAATCTAATGGACAGGCTGACAGCCTTGCCTCTGAAGTTTCTGGCCATCGGTAGCACCAAGCTGGGGCCCAGAGGCAGAAGACTCGAGCCCTCAAAAGGCTTACAGGCTTGACAACTGTGATATTTGTGGCCATTCGATTAGCCTTTTGGTATCTAAATTAGTTTGGACTCATTTGCTTAGTACCTGTGTCCGGAAAAGGGGGGAACTAGGCATTATTTTGATGGTGAAAAGATCTACTACAGAGGCCGATTTCTGAAGACTGGGATGTCTTTCTGATGGTATCAATGTGTTTGTCTTCTTACTGTAAAGGTTAAGAACAATGGGCTTTAGAGTAAGACCACTTTACTCTGCATCCCAGCGCCTAAGTTTCTTCGCATTGGTACAGTGGGTGTCTTAGAAGGTTGGCGTAAGGATTACATGTACTTGGGGGCTCAGCCCGTAGTATGCATTCAACACGTGTAGGCTCTCAGGTTGAGTAAAGGGGTCTCTATCAGGCATGCCTATATTTGAGGTGGATACGTTGAGATGACACTTGTGAGTGCAGTGGGCTCTGGGAGAGGGGACACATGACTCAGAATCTCTGTGCCTCATGCGAGTTCCCAGGGCTGGGCGTTTCTGCAGTCCTCGGTGGCCTGCCAATCCCACTGAGGTTCCTCTGACTTCTGACTCCTGTAACTCACACGCCTGGGATCTCAGGCCATTCTTGACCGTGAGACAGTCCTGCAATCCATTACTTACTCAGTCATTCAGCCGTTATGCATCCGTTCATTCACATTGCTGCCATACCATTTATTAACTATTTTGACTGTGACCTTATATTTAACCCCCAGACAAATCCCATTATAGAATATTTCTATTATCCCCATTTTACAGGAAAGGAAATTGAAACAGAGAGAGGTTAAGTAACTTGTTCAAGGTCACACAGCTAGTAGGTAGCAAGGGATTCAGACCTAAGAGGTGAGTCCAACTCCTGCTCTTCATCTCCAAACTTTAACACCCAGTCTGTGAGTCCGCGAGAGGGCTGGCTTTTCCTGTGGGGGAAGGTTTCCAGAGATTGAGATGCTTTTCTGATTTGCGTCCCATCCTAGCTCAGCTGGATTGCCTCAGAGCCCATGGCTGGATGAGGATAAGCCTCATCATGGTCCTGGGTGGAATCTTGTCCCATGCACATGCTTCTTGAGAAAATGAAATCCTTTGGAGAATGACTTTTCTATAGAGAAAAGAACCTCCGGCCTTTAAGAACACATTGCAAGCCTGTGCCATTGGCAGCATAAGCCTCAGCATCTAGGGGCAGCCAAGACCAAATGCCCCAGCCCTGAGTATCTCCAGGCCACCAGGGAAGTTCAGCTGGCATCATTATGCAGACCGCTGTTCTCTAGTGGTTACCATCCTGTAAAATAGCACAGACACTCCTGTGGTGCCAGTGGCCTGTCTCCAAGCAGTTTGCCCTCATGTGTTGAGATGACACTAGTGTCAATGTTGAAGCCTCACTGACACCCCCCCCCCACCGTGACAGGTGACATTTGGGTGTGGAGCATGCCCACTTGGTGCTGGTCACTGAGGCCTAGAGGACTAAGGCTAGACTTCTCAAAGAAGCCTTGGAGAAGGGGGGAGAGCTCAGACAGAAGGCAGTGGTCGCTATTCGTGGCCTGCAGCCCCGTCCCCCATTTTATTTTTCTCCACAATTCCACACTTGTGGAATCTCCATAGTCGTGATTTTGTTCGGCTGATGGTACCAGGCCTGAAGGGAGTTCTCTCACTTGCCAGGTGGCAGAGTGGCCTTTAGGCCAGAGCAGTGGCTCTCAGCCCTGGCTGCCATTGGAATCACCTGGAGGGCTTTTAAGAGGTGCCAATTTCCAGGCCCTGTTCTGGAATTGCTGATTGACTTGTCTGGGTCCTAGTTGTCAGCCTTAAAAAAAAAAAAAAAATGCTTCCCAGGTGAGTCTCTGGTATACCCAGTAATGGCACCGTCAGGGCACGGGCTCAGCCTCCCCTCCGGATGCAGGGGCTCAGGTGGGAGCAGATGTGGAAGCCATTTCCCACGGGCCGGAGCCAGCTTGGGCTCATCATCACTGCCGGCAGCCATTGGTGGAGTTCCTGATTTGTGCTGAATGCTCTCTGCTTTGTGCTGGGAAACAAGGATGTCAAAATCAAATTAGAAGCTTGCAGACGGGCTGGGAATCTGAGATGATCCAAGGTCCAGGGTCTCACTCGTCTTCTGTATCCTCACTCCCTGCCGGGTCACGGGAGCGCAAGACACACAGTCCATTATTCGTCATCTTGTTATTCAGAACAACGAGGACCAATAACAGTGTCAGGGATGATACCCTCCATGTCAATTAGAAATGCCCTAAGAGTCCTTTTGAGGGAGTCTGGGTCAGAAACCTTCCTGGAGGGAAGGGGGTTCTAGCAAGCCCTAGAAGGACAAGGGTGTTCCAGGCATGGCCATGACGAGAGCAGAGGCACAGGGCCGGGGATGTGCGTGGGGTGGGCGGCAGACTCAGTCACCCCAGTCTGCCCAGAACAAGCCTGCGGTAGTGCCTGGGTGGCCAGGTCAGGGGGACGGGGAGGGTGGAGGAGGCCTCGGGGTGGAGAAAGGAAGATCTTTGGTTGAGAGGACCCTTGTTCCTCCACCTTGCCTTGTTGAGCTTTGATATTTGGGCTCACAAAATATTAATTAGTGAGCGAGACTTATTTATATCTTATCATCTCCTTGTAGGTGCTTTTGTCATAAGGGAAGGGGATAAATCTTCCTTTGGAATTTTGAAGAACAGGCTGTCAAATAGCTTCTGGACGGTTGGACTGAAATGGTTTAAATGCTGCTTTTTCGGGGATGTTAGGCCTCGTCAGGCTCTCCGCAGGTAGCAAACCCTAGGTGAATGTTAAAAGAGAAAACTCTTAAAAAAATTCTGTTTAAAGGCTGCTCATTGTAGGCAACCAATGCAGAAAGAATAAAGAAAGCAAAAATCTCCTTAAATTCTTCTACCAAGATCGATTGATTTGCCTCTCTCTCTCCTTTCTCTTTTCTACCATTGATCTATCCACACACACACACGCACACGCAAATGAGGTTTTATAATAAATGTATGTGATGCGTACGCATGTAATATACGTGCATAGGAGCTTATGCTAGGATAATATGAGATCTACTGTCCTGCAGCCTTCTTATGTGACCTAGTAGGCTGTGCTGTTCCCTCCACATTAGTGAATACGTTCTACATGGTTATGTCTCAGGGCTGCCTGGTGTTATCTTTCTATGGCTGTGTCATTTAAGTGATACGTTCAGAGGCATTTAGGCCATTTCTCATTTATTCCAGTCACATATTGTTTTTAACTATTAACAGTTGAAATGCCAGTTTGTATTTCTAGTGTTCATGTAGTCAACGATCCTCACTGCATTCCATACACTGTGAGGCACTCTAGCAGTGATTCATTCAACTAAGAGACAAAGTCCCTCCTCTTACGGGACTTACATTCTATTGTGACATAGATGATGAACAAGATGGGAGAAAGATAAAATGCGTTGGATAGTGACAAGTGTGCTAAGTGGGAAAACAAGTGTGGAAAGGGATATGAATTATTGGGTTGGGAACGGAAGGTGGAGTTTTGAGAAGAATTGTCAGGAAAGGCTTCTTGGAGAGGAGACTTGGGACAGACACATGAGAGAGGCAGCCATGGGAATATCAGGGGAAGAGAGTTCCAGGCACGGCAGTGCAAAGGTCCTGAGGCATCAAAGTGCAAGCACATTCAAGAAACTCCCCGGAGATCACAAACTTGGAGTAGAGTGAGAGAGGGCTTACTGGGAGGACCTAAGAGTTAGGGAGGAGGCAGATCATTTGGGGCTCTTGGATCCTAGAGGGGAAACTACTGGAGAGTTCTTACTCAGAGGGGTGATATGATATGAGTTATTTATTTTTAAAAAATTTTTTAAGATTTTATTTTTAAGTAATTTCTACACCCAGCGTGGGGCTTGAACTCACAACCCCAAGATCAAGAATTGTGTGCTCTACCGACTGAGCCAGGCAGGAGCCTCTGCTCTGATTTTTATTTTAATAAGATAGAACCTGAAGGCCGGGCAAAATCAGAGGCAGGGAGAGAGGCTGTTTACCTTACAGGTTGCAGACGGTGGTGGCTTGGATTAGGGTAGTGGCAGGGGGACTGGTGAGAACTGGTGGGACTTCGATGAACTTTGACCCCACAAGGCTGCTGACAGATTGGATGTGGAATGCCAGAACAAGAGAGGAGTGAAGGAGTGATTCAGGGTTCTCCAGAGGAACTGAAGAACGGGGTTGCCGTTAACTGAGGATGGAGGGGACAAATCTTCTGAGGGCATTGGGTGGGGAGGGGTCAGGAGCTGAGAGCCACACTTGATGCCATGGGAGATGCCGCACACCTTTGAACAGGTTCTTTCTGGAGCCAGTTCTCATGGTAGGCATACGCTGGCTCCCGATTTTGAGAAATGCAGCCGTTAGACTTCAGGGGATTTTCTCATCCTAGTTTTGAATCAGGGTATAACATCCCTTTAAAGAATCATTCGCCGCTTTGTATGTGTGTGAGTTTGAAGGCACACATGTTGATGTAGCCATAAATCTGTTTATCATAGATTGCATTTTTGGTCCTTATCTCTGTAGACTCTTTGTAACGATGTCTATTTGCATAAAAACAGGGCCTTTTGTTTCTGAACCGTGATTAGCTCTTCGCGGTATCCTGGTTTGAAGTCGTAATCCTGTCTTTGTGACAGCATAGTGGTTGCTCTTGGAAATGATGAGGATGCCATAATTGGTTTAGGACTCCAGGTGGAGAGTAAGTGGGAGGGGCAGATGATCATTTTCTCAGAAGCGAAAAAATTCCTGCCTCCTACCCGTGCTCTCAGTGATAAGAGAGGGAGGCCAGGAAAAGGCCTGATCTATAAATAGACCTGCTTCTAAGGAGCCTGCTTTCCTAAAGGTTTCATTGGGCATGAGAAAGCCCTTTCCTCTTAGCAATTAATGCCTCTGATTTGTATTATGAAGGTTCAGGAAAGAAACCGGAATTTGCTTTTTTGTAGAGTAGATTCAGGTAAAATGCCTGAAAGAACTCTAAATGGGTGTCTGTAAATCTCAAGTCATCTTCCCCCAGATTGTAGAAACATCTCGAGGAAGAAAACCATCCCTGTGCTCCTGTGCTAACTCTTCATGGTTGATAGTAGCTAACCCCATGCTGTGTCTCTGTCCACCATGCAGGGCGCCGTACCCAGTGAGGGCATCCCCAGGAGGGTCCCCCAGAGATAGAAGGACTGCGGTTTGCTGCTCGACCTTATGTGTGCTGATGGGGGCGGGGGGGGGGCACCTCGGTCTTAGCCCGACCTTGTAGGGAGCAGGCTTATGGTCCAACCTCTTTAGGATCACGCTCAAGCCTGCTGAACTGACAGGGTTCAAAGGTGAGACAAGCCTGAATTCCTTAGGAGTCTTTTTCCATGTGTCAGATCTATGTCCTCAGACTTAGAAAAAGACACCAGAAACCCCCTTCCCCCATTTCTCTTGACTGAATTATGTTTAAAGCAAGCAGCTTTTCCACCTGGGATGGTTTAGATTCAGACAGATGACTTTGGTTAGTTGCAGAAGACAGCCCTGGGGTCTGCTTCTCTAGGGGGCGTAATCATCGATGGACAGAAACGTGAAGGCCTATCGGTTCTGTCCTGAGGACGACCAGAGGCTTCTCCTCCTTTTAAGGTCACAGATAATCTTTGATAATTCAACGAAAACTATAGATCACTCTGGAAACCATCACGTGCACCAGCGTGACTATCTGTAGTAAGGTTTACGGAAGTCCTGAAGGCCATCCGTGAACACGCCTGTCTTGTAATACTCCATCATTTTTGTCATTCGACCAATATTTATGCAGCACCTCTCACACATTCAGCACTGCTCTGCGTACATAGAAATGGAGTTGTGAACAAAGGAACCACGTATTTATATTTATATGTTAACGATGGCTAAAAAAAATCTCCTGAGTAGAAACTCCGATAATTCCCTTTTGCCTTTCTAATTTTTTAAAAATCTTGCTTCCTCATTTTTCTAAACCAAACATGCATTACTTGTATTAGAGAAACCCAATAAAAAGAGATAAAATTCATGGTTCATTTCTTGAGAATAGTACACAATGACAAATGCTCCTTTGAAAGCAGTGATGATTTTAAATGGATTTGTATTTTATCAGTCACGATTATATAGGGGTATCCTGATAAGTAAAGGTCCAGGTTGTGCCACACCTAAAATTTAGTCTGGCTACAGCTATCCCTTGGGGGTGTGTGAGTAGATGCCTTGCAGTAACTTAGGCCCTGGGCGTCAGATGACTCCAGGAACGGGTCTTCTAGACCAGGGCTTGACAGATTTGGCCTGCAGACCGAATCCCATTTTTGTAAATGGAGTTTTGTTGGAGCACAGCTATGCCCGTTCATTCGCGTATCATCTGTGGCTGTTTTCTCACTGCACGGGCAGTGTTGAGCAGTTGTGACAGAGACCATTTGGTCCACAGAGCCTGAAACTGTTGCTTTGTAGCCCTTCACAGAAAGTTTGTCCATCCCTCCTCTAGACTAGTATCGTCCAATGGCACTTTTTGCAGTGACTAGAATGTTCTGTATCTGTGCTGTCCAATACTGTAGCCACTAGCCACGTGTGTCTACTGAGCCTTTGAAATGTGGCTAGTGTGATTAAGGACCTGACCTTTTAATTGATTTTACATTTGAATTTAAATAGCCACATATACCTACTGACTACTGAATTGAACAGTACAACTCTCCGCCAAACAGTGAAATTCTTTATTTTTCTGGGTGTTTTCTCTGCTGTTGTTTGCTGAGTCCTCTCCAGACTGTCTTGACTGAAACACTTTTTTTTTTTTTAATGTTCTAACTATTCCTACATTGGGTAGGAGGTGGCCTCTTTTTATGAGGCATAGAGTTCATGAAGTTTTCCACCCAGAAATATCCCATCATAGGAAAGACAGATTTGCCAGTGGAAAGTGTTGAGCAAAGAGAGGAAAAAGCTCAAATCCATCCCACCCCCATTTTTTAACTACTTAAAAAAAAAAAAAACAAAAACTTTTTAAGAGCAGTTTTAAGTTCACGGCAAAACTGAGCAGAAAGTACAGAGCATTCCCACATGTGTCCTGCACCCTGGGTGCCCCCGGCAGCCCCCGCCACTGATGCTCTGTACCACAGTGCTGCATTGGTCCAACGTTGACACGACGCCATCACCCTAGTCTGTGGTTCACAGGAGAGTTCCCTGTGAATGGTGGCGTCCATTCTGTGGGTTTTGACATATGCACAGTGTACATGTTCGAGTCCTTCTGGGTGGAGGGTGGAGAAGGGCAAGATGTGTAACCCAACCACTAACCTTCGAGTTTTAGCTAGAGCTCATGGTGACTTCCAGGATCCTAAATGAAGGCACCGCTTTGGGGATGGAGCAGGGAAGGTGGGTTGAGGATGAAGGAGAAGGTGTGGAAAAACAAGAGGAGGAGAAGAGAGAAAACCTTCACTTGCTTTACGCTTCTGCTGCTTTCTCCTTCCCTGCCAGGAGCTGGAGATGGGCAGGTGGGCACAGTGGGGGGGGGGCCTTCCTACCCTTCAGGCATCCTCCCTCTGGCGTGTACTCTCATGATCATAAAGGATGGGACCCCAGTTTCCTGCTGATTCCAGAGGATTCCCGGGAACAGCTGGCACCAATAGCAAGGCTGGCAATGCCGGCGGCCAGCCTGGTTGTCCACAGAGGACATGTGTTCCCAGGGAGGCTTACCCTCCCAGTGGCAGCTCGTGGAGCCCTCCTTTCCAAACCCACTGCATGCTCAGTGCAGCCGCGAGGTCTGTGAACTTTGTTCTCTGAACTTGGCCTCTTCCAGTTAGTGTGGAGCCCAGGGGTGAGTTAGAATTTGTTGTTTTCCATGACACACATAATATGGCTTCAGGATGAAGTCACCACTTTAGGCAACAGGCTTTAGTATTTTGGTCTTCTGAAGAAAGCCATGCTTATTTTATCCAAAGTCTCTGATTTTGGTGATGATCTAATACCTTGTACCTCCAACTACTCCTCCCGTTCTACTTCTTCTTCTTCTTCTTCTTTTTTTTTTTTTTTTAGATTTATTTTGTTAGAGGGAGAGAGCACAAACAGGGGGAGCAGCAGAGGGAGAGGGAGAAGCCGGCTCCCTGCTGAGCAGGGAGCCCGATGTGGACTCGATCTCAGGACCCTGGGATCATGACCTGAGCCGAAGGCAGACGCTTCACTGACTGAGCCCCCCAGGCACCCCTGCTCCCTCCCATTCTGATATCTAATTAGCAATGCAGCATGGTGGGAGGGCGTTTTAAGAATCTTAGTATCTTTCAGGGAATGATCTGAAATTATGTTTTATCAACACGAGAGATCCTGGGGTTGATTGCTTGGTGTCTTCGTTGCGTTTGCAGTTGAAATGAGGACTAGAGGAAATGGGACTGACACAGAATACAGAAGGCATGGTCTATATGGTTAGGAGAAGTTCACCTGCAGTATATTCCGTGGGGTTTTATGAGGCTTATAGATCTTCAGTTATGGACATAATTGGGGCAAAATGTTGGTAGCCCATTAAAAAGTAAAGTTGTATTTTTAGGGGTATCTTCTATTCAAGTTCTGGTTGAAAACAATTTCTAAACAAGCATCGTAGCCTTGGAAAGTAGAGTGCGTGTAATTCAGTTTGATTGCTGAGTACATGTGAAGAATTCTTTAGGGAGGGCACCTGGGTGGCTCAGTTGGTTGGGTGCCTGCCTGTGGCTCAGGTCATGATCCCAGGGTCCTGGGATGGAGTCCTGCATGAGGCTGTCTGCTCAGCAGGGAGACTGCTTCTCCCTCCGCCCCTCCCCCTGCTCGTGCTTGCGCAAGCGCGCACGCGCTCTCTCTCTCTCTCACGGGTGCGCGCCCAAAAATAAATAAATGTTTCAAAAAAAAAAAAAAGAGAGAACTCTTTAGGGAGATACCAAGTCAAACTGTCCCTGCCGGGCAGCCTCACACCTCCCAGGCCCCAGACGTTGAGTGTTCAGTCAGTTTGGCAAGTGCAAGGCTGAATCCTTCAAGAGTGACCAGATGACTTAGGACGTCTTATCATGCGTAAGTGTGTCATAAGACTTTCAGTTGCATTCTCCTGTCTTCTCCACGTGCAAAGAAGGAAGGAGTGAGGTTAGCTCCTGAGAGAGAATGTATATATGTTCCTTTCTGGTCATTTCTTTTCTTTTGGAGGCATAGGCACTGCTACTGTAGAGGGGGAGGGAAATGTCACCTTGGGGTTCCGTCCAAACTTCACATGGGCGGTATCTTCTAATACCTTTTTTGAGGGGAGGAGTCCCAGAAGGGAATGTGATATCCAGCCTCTGCTGACAGGAAAAGAAACAAATGGGATTCTTCCCCTTCTCCCAGGGGAGGCCGGGGGCTGAGGGGGAGGGAGAGCCAAGCCTACAAAAGCCACCATGACATGGCAGACGAGCTCTGGCCTAGGAGACGAGACACCCAGGCCATTGACTGCATCACTGGTCTCCCAGGGTCTTGGGGTCTAAACCAGGAATAAAAGGAGAACTGTTTCTGCGTCCTGAGAGTCCTCACATCCTGGCTTATAAACTGCTGTTTTCATCCTCCACTGTATCCTGCTGCAACACCTGGGGTGGAGTTTTTCTTCTGTTCTGGAGCAGAGGTTGAAGCTGTTGGTGTGAGTCTTCTCTGCAATGGGCCAGGAGCCTGGCCGCTGTCATTTACCATCCCCAGGTCAAACGTTCTAGGCCCTAGTCTCATTGACCCGCAGAGGTCTTCAGAGACTGGAGAGTTTGTGTACCCAGCTCAAGGTGACTCAGGAAATTAGCGGTTTGACTCAGGTCTCATGATTCTCAGATCATTTTGATATGCTGTATTTCCTCCCTGATTAGCCCTCTTTATGTATTAACATCTTTCCCCTCCCAATCTATGATGTCCTTAGGTTTATTGCCTTTATGCCGTTAGAGTCACCCCCCGTGTCTTAGAGGGGTGGAGACATGGACACTGGATATGCCAAAACTCCCTGAGGGGGTGCAGTACCTGCTACTGTCCTCCAACCAGTCCAACCTGAGATCTCTAGCAAGGGAGTGCCTGGAGTTTGGTTAAAACATGCTGTGTTAACACGAGTAAAATAACGAGTAAAGCCCCCCTCAGACATTGTGTCCTTCCCCCACTGAGGGTGCAGATTTGTGACCGTGTGTGGGCAGAATCTTGGGTGCTACCCATTAAAGCAAGAAGAGGGAAGCTGGGGGTGTAGCTAGCATAGTCACCATGGCTGTCCTCCATGCCGGCGCCCTCCCGTGACTGGATAGCACGTCCTACAAGCCAGCGTGCAGCCTCTTGAGCCACTGTATCAAATCATCATCCTTTTGTCCTGATACTTATCAGGTCAGCGGAGCTGCCTTTTATTGTCCCAGGGGAAAAGCTTTTCTGTCATTGCAACCTATTCAGGTAAAGTCATTTGTTCTTGGTGTTTTTGTTCAAAGGAATTGAAAAACGTATTGTGCCGAACTGCTAGCACATCGACCATTCTACGGAACATTTTATAATAGCCACCGAAGGTGTGTTAAGGGAAGGATATCAACCCATGGCCCAGAAATACTTGCCTAGCATCCCTTTACCCAAGTCATATTGTCTGTTCTTCCCCATTCATTAAACAAGTATCAAGTCACCTGCTATTAGGGAGCTGATAAAGGAGCCGAAAATAAAATAGGAGTTGCAATACCAGCTCCCAGGGAACTAAAAACAATCTGGTTAAGGAGATCAAATGCACACGAAGAGGGCAATTCTTCAAAGAATATTCTAATGACGGGTTACTATTATAGAGCGCACAGAATCAGTGGTCGCTGTACCATTCACTCCTGAATGTGCTCATCAAGACCGGTGGCCAGGAGATACGCTAGGACCACCATGGCACAGCAGAGTGGGGGGGTAGATTGAGTGCACAAAGAAGACCACAGTAAGTCTGAGGAATTTACATGCTATTCTTTATGGGGTTAATAGAACCCCACCGAAAGGCTTTCAGTTGGAGAGTACCATGATTGGATTTCTCATTTAGAAGATCCTGGCTGCTGAGTGGAGGATACGGGGGGATGGGGACATGGATGGTATTAACAGAGAAGGAAGTAAAGATAGACGTGAATTGTAGATAAAAAGAAACTGATGGATTTGAGAGAAACACTCCAATGGGAAGCCATTGGGGGGGTTTTAAGAATGGTATGACCTGACTATGTCTGAGCAAGATCACACTGGCTCCTGGGTTGGATATATCCCAGAGGCAGGAAGAAGACAGTAGCAGAGGGACCGGCCATTGTGATAATCTAGGCGAGAGATGGTCAGCTTTGACCAGGAAGGTAGCAGTGGGAGTTGTGAGAGGCAGTTAAATTCTGTCCTGATTTTGAAGGTTGAGCTGACAGGATTCTTGATAGACTAGATGTGAGGTGTGAGAAAGAAAAGTTAAGGATGGCTCCAAGACTTTTTGGCCTGAGCAACTGAGACGTTGAATCACCATCAGCTGGAGCGAGAGAAGGAGTTAGATTTATGGTGGAAATGTTGGATGTGTTACTATGTCCACCGGAGAGAATAAGTAGACACATGGGTTGCAAGTTTTGAGTTTACTGTGAAGTAGGGACTGGAGACATAATTTTGGAGCCTCTGGCATGTAGATAGTGTTTAAAGCCGTAGACTAGGTGATGTCACCAAGGGAGTAAATAGAAGTAGGAGAGAGAGGAGTTGGGATGGGTTCCTGGGGCACCCTCATGGTAGGAGGTCAAGTTAATGAGGGAGAAGCAGCAAAGTAGATGGAGAAGCTGCATCCGGTGACTTAGTAGGAAATGGACAGTGTGGTGCTTGGAAAACATGTGAGTTACTCAAGGGGAGAAAAGGGCGTCACAAATACTGTTGGTGGGTCAAGTAGAAAGAGGACGGATCTGTTTCCAGTGGATTTAGCGGTGTGGAGTGCAACAATGAGCTTGATAAGAACAGTTTTGGAGACGTGGAGGGAACAAAAATCTGTTTGGATAGGTTCTGAGAGAGAATGGGGAGTGAGAAATTAGATATGACTACAGATATGTCTTGAAGAGTTTTTACTCTTCAAGGGAGAGGAGGGAGAGAAGGAGGGAGAGAAATGGGGAAGGGTGAATTGGACACAGAAGGTCAAGGAAATCAGTGGTGGATTTGATGAAAACCGTTTCAATGGGTGATGCTGTGGGGAAAGAGGACTTTGAGTGTCTGCTCACCCTTGAAAAAGGGTGAATGCTTTGGGTCAGCTGGTCCATGGCCTCACCACCCAGTGGCAGACCTTGTGATTTCTTGGTGTTCTCCTCGTTTGCAGTTCTCTCTGTGCCTGTTCTCACTTCACTGGTCTAACCCATTTGTTGTTTTATTTGGCAACTCCTGTTGCTCCCTATGGAGCATTCCCCAGAGGCTGTGTCCTTTGAATGGGCTTTTTCCCATGTTCTCAGAATACATGCTTGCCCGCCTCAAGGAAAGGGATGACCTCCTGGCTGTGATTCCACATTGGCATAGCTCCAACCATCACCTCTGTCATTCCAAGTCAGTCTGACCAGACTTGAGTTGCTGCCCAAGATCCAAGACTCTCTCCCAAACCTTTGTGCACATTTTTGTTCTCAAATACAGAATCCAGGAATCCATTATCCCTGTTCACATTCCAGCTATTTTTAAACTCCCATTCTTTCCACTGCCCAAATACTACATTACATTGGCAAAAAAATAGACTATACCATGAACAAAAAGAAAGTCCCTGTAGGCCCACCAGCCCCACCCAGCAGCTGTGACCATCATATGGTCCACATGTACCCTGATACACACACACACACACACACACACACACACACTTCTGATGCGTTCTGGTCCTTCAGACCAGCAGTCATGTGGACCCCATGACCTGTGGGAACTGTCACCCCTTCCTGCCCTGTGCTTTTATTTTTCTCATCCTCTGTGCACAAGTTCCCTTTCCTTTTATAAAGCTCTTTCAACTCCTCTCAGGGAGGTATCATCAATTAAGAAATGCACATGAATATCCCATGAGTGCCCATGAAGGTTTTCAAGCATCTCTTGTAGACGTTCCTTTCAAATTATAGAAGACAAGGGTATGTGCCTGTGGGGGAGGGGGTGATGGGTGAGTTTGCCCAGAGAAATGGGAGGCATGAAATGCATATCCATTTGTTTCCTGCCTGCAATTCTGTCCTTCCCCAAAGAAAGGTACCTATTGCCCATCTCCCCTGGAACATGCAAACTGTGTCTGGTTTCTCTCACGCTCCCGCACCTGTAGCGAGTGTTACAAATTAAATTACATCCTAAATAACCCAGTGCATTCATCATTTTGAGAACTGGTATATTCCGGTGCTTTGCTCTTCTTACCTGCTCCCCCCCCCCTTGGCTGGGTGATGTGGTTTTAGTAGATATGGTTGCAGGGGTCTCCGTGAGAAGCACTAGGAGCACTTGGCTGATGAATTGTTCCATCCATTTTGAATCCACCATTTCAGTGAAATTTCCAAGTTTCTTTGCCATCATATTCTCTCTACTCCGCCCCTCCGCTGTTCCTAGAGGGTTGGCACTCCCAAGGGTGGCCCAGAATTAGCATGTATTTTTTTCTGGATCTCAGTAGCATCTCAGTTAAAGACTCAGCTCTAAAATGCTGTGGTAACCTCATTTGGTCATGAACTTTCTTATGGCTCAGTGCATATAGGTTGGCAGGATTTAGCCGATGAAACCAAATGTACCCACACAATCAGCAAGTGTGGGAATTGTTAGGAACTGAATATTTATCGTACGCCCACAGATTTTTAGGTGCTTTGCAGAATGTGATTGCCAGGGGATTGCTTTTGTCTAAGATGCCAAAGGAAGTTAGTTAGCATTTGAGAGAAATGCCCACATTACCGATGGGGCTCCTGAACCTCGTCAGGCCAGAGCCAGACAGACGCTGGGCCCAGCCTCGTCCATCTGCTGTGCCGGGTGGAGGGTGGGCATTCTGCCAGGGTCCCAGGAGGGAGGAGGCCTGGAGGAGAAGTCAAGCCCAGGGGGAGGAGGCCACAAGTTAGGTGAGGAAGCCAGTCTCCAGAACTGATCCACATTCGTTCACCTTAGCTCTACACAGCTCTGGGACAGAAACAAGTCCAGATTTCTGGAGCTTTTCTGGGAATTGTGTGGGGCTTCCTCAAAGCAGACTTGACATGCAGAGCAGGATTATAGGCAGACATACATCTTTGAGTCCGCAGCAGCTTAGTGCTTGGTGACCTTGGATAAATTACATAACGTCTCTGAGCCTCTGTTTTCTCACCTGAATAATGGGCATAACAAAGCCTCCACATGGTCTTATTATTCAGCTCAGAAATGAAGTATGTTAAGAGACTGGTACCGTGGTTGAACCTCAGAAGGTGTTTTCCATATGCTGGCTACTGACGTGGTTGTGGTCATTGCTGTGTCAGTTCTAGATCGTGCATTTTCAGTCATGTGTCCCCAGGACCTGAACAAGACGAGGGTCTGGGAGCCGGCTGCCCCTGGCAGGGTCCTGAAGAAGATACACAACCTAATTCCTGGAAAATGGGGAAAAGCTTTGACTGTTTTGGATCCGGTGGATGTCTACTGAAGCGAGGAGAGATTCCTGCTGGGAACAAAATCGCGAGCGAGTTGGATCTGTGGCTGTCCTTCACACCAGCAGCCCCCCACGGAGGTCACCATCGAGTGGACCCTCCTCTTTCTGACTCAGTCGTGAAAAGCCCCGGGAAATGCATTTAGTTGGCATTCTGAGCCACGTGTATGCCTTGTTCCAGGTAATTAAAAGTGTCAGCTCCTTATCCAGGAGAGGGTTCTATTAAATTATGTACAGTAAATATTTTTGCAAGTTGGAACTCTGAAGAAGACTTATTGATCTGTGGCAAGCTGCCAGGCAGCTGGTAAAGATTTGGAAAATTATTCTCAATCCAGGGCAGGTCCTAGGAGGGGTGGGAACGCAAACAGTCTGGAGGCTCTTTTGTTTCACCTTTCTCTCTACCTCCGGCGAGGAGCCGGCAGCTTCTCCCAGGGCTGCTGAATCAATAGCAGACAATGACATGGGCTGCGTGGTTAGTGCAGCCTCAGTGCTTCTGATACGAGCCGTCTCAGCGCAGCTGCCCAGGAGGGCCGGCGTGGGTAAGGGAGGGAAATCGGTGTCAGGAGACCGAGAGTCTGATCCGGCTGGAGGGGACAGGCGGCCCTGTTGGGAGGTGGGCGGAGGGGGACAGTGCTACCTGGACGCTCGGCTCAGCCCTGTCCTCTGAGAGCTCCTGGGAGGGCACGGGGTCCTTCCTTACCTCCCACTTGCCACGGTCCCTGTCTGCCCTTCATCTTCTCTCCTGCCTCAGCACCAGGCTCTGAGGGTGCTGGAAATGGTGTTGGGTCTTGAGAACCGATGTGGGCGGTGGGGCCGGGTGTGACCCGGATGCCTTCGCTCATGGTGTTGGTTCTCTACAAGGGGACAGCCCCCCACACGGAGGAGCAAGGTGACAGCTGAGGGGGCCACCCATGCCCGGCTCTCCTCGAACCCCTGCTAGCTGGGGTTTCCTGTTTATGGTCTCTGTCTTCCTCTCTGTCTTCTTCACGGCACTATTCTCAGTCCTTAGAACCCTTTCTGGCACACAGTAGGTGCTCAGTAAATGTTCACTGAATGACCGAATGATGCCTTCTATCTTTGTCCTGATTGAATTCTCCCGAGAAGGTTCCCAGGGCTGGAACTGAGAGAAGGGTGGGGAAGGGTCAGTCTCAGGCCTGGGGCTTTCAGAAAACCCTGTTGAGCCCCCATGCTTGAGGACTGCAGCAGAGTCTGCTTTAGGATCTTGAGTCCCGGTGCCTTCTGTCATTTGGAAACTCCTGGCAGCTAGGCTTGAGGGCAGAAGGAACAAGTGAAATGGGGGGGGGGTGTAAAAAATGAGATGTTGGAGGCAGGTCCACAGGTAACATTCCTTGATGCCTGCAACTGACCGTCCTCCTCTCCCCTGCCTCCCCACCTCTGGCGCCATGTGCCTGGAGCTCCTGGCCTCCCGCCTCGCTCTCCCCTCTTCACTCCTCTCCCCCGTGGCTTGGCATGTTGGTGGGGGCCTGGCATGGTTGGAGGCAGATTCCTGGACTCCCTTAACTCTCTTCTTGCTGCCTGGCATCTTGCACATTTGTGACTCATTTGCACCTTCGGTGGTTCTGGAAGAACAGGAGAAAGAACCCACAGATAATTTTGCTGCTCTTTAGTAACTTCTGTCGGGTGAGAGAAGCCCATGAACACCATCGTAATACAGTGTGCCGTTTGGGATTGCTGTTTATCCCCCCCTTTAAACTTCTTGTTGCCTTGCCTCCCCCCCCCCATTAGCGCAATGCCACGGAAACTTGTCTGCATCTAGGCATGGTTAGAGCTGGCACACACAGTGGCTCTGTCAGGCCAGCTGCATTTCGGGGGTGCAGTCTGAGCACCCTGTGAGAGAGAGGGCTGAAAAGAGGTGCATGTGCACCTGTGTGTCCTGGTGGTTCTGAGGCCGTGTGCTTTCTTCTTAAGTCAGGGGACAGTTGCTCATTTTCCTCCTAGTGTCCCTGGGAAGAGGGAGCCCCAGTCTGTGCTGGAAGTTTAGTTCTCTGCAGGGAGCCATTACTTTGCTGTTTAAAGAAGGCTTTATGCTTTGCAGCTTTAGATCATTTCACATGATGAAACACCATCTCACTACTGACAATTGTAATTTAAAATGTTTGACGGTCTTTTCAGCTGAAAAAGAGTAATCATCACTTGCCACAGGCAGACTTGGAGAGTCCCTGTTACTGAGCCAACTGGAAGAATCTAGTTCTCGGTGGGGTCTGCACTGTGCCATTTACTCCTACCCCATCCTCACTGTCTTTCCATCCACCTCTACTGCTCTCTGCCCCCACACCCCATTACCACCTTCACTACCATCATCTCTGCTAATGTCCTCACCATGCCTGCCATCATCCTCACCAACCCCGCCCTCATCCTCACCATCCCCACCGACCCCACTGTCATCCTCACCATGCCCGCTGTCATCCTCACCATGCCCGCTGTCATCCTCACCATGCCCGCTGTCATCCTCACCATCCCCGCCTCCATCACCGCCACCTGCACCCACTACCACCCACGCATACCTTGTACTCCTAAACGTCTTCCTCCTGGTTGTCTGCCTCCTTTTCCTCATCTGTTAAAAACTGGGAATCTGAATCCTGGCCTGCTGGCTTTGCTGGAGGGACCCACAGTGGGAAGTGCTAGCTTTGGAGAGAGACTGGCCTGGAGGAGAATGTTTGTTGAATGACAGAATGCGGGCCCACCATTGTCCACTGTGTGGCCTTAGGCACTTACTTAACTGTTGAGGGTTTCTGTTCTCTCCCCTGAAAAACAGGTATCTAGTGATACCTGTTTGGGCTGTTGTGAGCCAATGTTGTGCAAGTCCCTAATGGAAGAATTGGTTCAGTGAATCTATTTTATTATGAGGGCGCTATCCGTGGGACAGTGTATTTAAAAGGAATGTAAATTGTATAGATGTACGGTTTTCTGCTCATACTCTCTTGTTCAGTGAACTACATGTTCTAAAACTCTCATTACCGTTGTTCCTACCAGCACTGTCTTTCCCACTGCTCCACCGTCCCACCACCACTATATCGGCAGCAAACTCTTCCTGGATTTATTTGCCAGGCACTGTTGTAAGGGCTTTACATTTGTTTCCTCGTTTAATTCTCACAAAAACTCTGTGATGGGGCGCCTGGGTGGCACAGCGGTTAAGCGTCTGCCTTCGGCTCAGGGCGTGATCCTGGCGTTATGGGATCGGGCCCCACATCAGGCTCCTCCGTTGGGAACCTGCTTCTTCCTCTCCCACTCCCCCTGCTTGTGTTTCATCTCTCGCTGGCTGTCTCTATCTCTGTCAAATAAATAAATAAAATCTTTAAAAAAAAAAAAAAACTCTGTGATGTATTCAATTATCATTAGCTTCATTTTCAATATTATCACTGTCACAACAGATGACAAATCTGAGCCTCAGAGATACTCGGTGATTTGCCCAAGGTCATAGACAGTCAGTAAGCGATGGAGCCTCTCTTCTGTCTATATTTTGGCTACGCCTTTCAGATTATTTATGCGTGTGCTTTTGTACCTGTCTGTGTGTCTGTGGATATATGTTTCTATATAGGTCAGTGTATTTTTTGTCAGTTTGACAAACATGGCCTTATTAAAACTTTAAGTCCATTGCAAACAAGAGAAGTAGAATATATTCAAGAAACATCTAGCAGATGCCACAAGATGGCTTGGTCCTTTTAAGACCAAGGTTATTTTTGAAATTCTGCAATAGAAATGAATTAGAGTAATAAAGGTGAACGAAAGTCAAGTTTTGGTCATGATGCAGTGAAAACCTTCACTTAATAACCTTATTTTAAGAGTGATTACAATCAGTGGAGAAATGCTATAAATTAGCCAATTATGTAATTGAGCCGTTTCTCAACCGTTCCTTTTACTCTCAACTTTGTTTTCTCCCCTGGAAATCAAAGAAGCATATAAAAGTCATTTTGGGTGTTCAAGTTGGAGGGCACTCTTATTCTGACCAGAAACATCTCATTAAGATGGTTAATAATGAAAACACCTAGAACCCTAGATTGCCTGTCCTTTATTAGACATTGGACAGCAACTGAAGGAAGGCAGGGGTAATATCTGTTTTCTTATGTTGTTTAGAACAAAAGAAAAGGACAAGTCCTTTTTCAGTGATTCCAGGGGCCAGTGTCAAATTGCCTGTGAGGTCTGGACTGCTTAGGTTTGTGAGTGAGTTTGTGACATTTGATACGGCATGGAGTTCCAGGGAGAGGAGTGACCAAACTCTCCTAGCTCCTAGGCACGTGGCCATGGTCTACGGCGTGTGCGTAGGTGGCAGCTGCTGACTCCCTGCGTCCCACCTCTTAGAGCTGTCAGATCCAGTCCTGGCTGGCCAGTGGTGACACCTCTGCATAAAAAGTCGCATTATTTTCTATTTTAGAAGTGAGTCCTTGGATTTCATATTTTTGAAAACAGGTCCTTGGAAGCAGGGTGGCTTTGGGTGTGCTTCTCGTCCATCACAAATGTGCATTGGCTCGTTATCTCAATTGTAGGAAGTTGGAGCTATCAAAATGTAACTAGTTATTTCAGGACAATGTAGGGACTTCTGTGGCAGGTGTCAGGGAGAGAAGATGGATGGATGGATGGATGAATGGATGGATGGGTGTGTGTGTGTGTGTGTGTGTGTGTGTGTGTGTGGTGGGGAGTGGAGATTGTGGCTTTAACCTGTAGACCTGCATCGTAAATCCCCGAGTGGGCCAGTTTCTTCATACTCAGGTTAAGGAAAGCTATAGCAACCCTCTTGGGGCCTCCTTCCTTTTCTTCAGTTCTCTTCCTCCCAGGGAGTGGGGAAGCCCGGGAGGAATCATTTCAGTGGTGGGCAGCCTCACACAGCCGGGATGGGTAAGGCCCAGTCTCTGGTTGGACTCAGTAGCCAAATTGGAAACAGACGATGTGCTGTAGCAGCCTGGGTGTCTCAGGGCGGCGGCGGATTAACTGGAGCCGTGCATTCGGGAGCGGAGGAGACGGTAAAGGCTCAGGAAACTAGCTGCTAGAAGAGGTACGGCTTTCAGAAGTCAGGCTAGGTTGGGAGGTCAGAAACCAAGACTATTCTTAACAAGAGATCTAGCAGACGGGTTTACATTAGCAGATGAGATTTTAAAAATAAGCTTCCAAGTTGAAGTGCAAATATAAAATCAGATAGAAAAGCAAGGCATTCATGTGCTTCATGAAAGGAAATTTGAACATGAAAGCAAGTTCTCTCCCCATCTTCCCACATCTCACCCTCTGGGGCAGAAACTAGTCCTCGATGCGGTAAGAGTGGGGGCAGGCGATGGAGAGCACTGTCTGCATGGGGGGAGGAGGCCGAAGGACAGGAGCAGGCAGAACCTGATCCAGCCGGACTGCCCTGAGTGGGTGGACTCAGGCGTAGAAACTGTAAAACATTTGTTGTCAACCTGGCTTGCAGTCCAAGAGCTGGGCATTCGACTGCATGATAGGATTTAGGGCAAGTTGGGAAAGGTCATTTTGTCTGAGTCTTGGAATAAGACCAGGATGAAATTCACATGGGAGGGTCCACCTCTTCACCTCTGGAACTTGTATGTTACCTTCCGTGGCAAACCTGACCTTGCAGACGAGATCAAGTTAAGACTCTCAAGTGGGGAGGTTAAATTGGATTATCTGAGTGGGCTTTTTATAAACACAAGGGTCCTTATAAACGGGAGACAGGAGGCTCAGAATCAGAGGGAGATTTGAAGATGCTGCCCTGTTGGTTTTGAAGGTGGTCAAAGAGGCTGCGGGCCAAGAAATGCAGGCACCTTCCAGAGCTGGAAAAGACAAGGAAACACATTTTGCCCTAGGGCGTCCAGAAGGAGAACGGCTGTGCAGACACTCTGATTTCAGCCCAGTGAGACCCATTTTGGACTACTGACCTCTATGACTGTCTGATCGTAAATCTGTGGTGTTTTAAGCCATTAAGTTTGTAGTGATTTGTTACAGCAGTGATCGGAAACTAGTTACAGGTACCGATTTCTTCTGAGATACTTCTTAAAAGCTTGCTCTAGAAATTTCTTCTGCACTTCCTGTTGTCATCATTTGGTGTATATAGCTGTACTGATTAGAAAGAAGGATTTGTGTTTTTGAAAGGCGTAAAGTGATGGTTTTTTTTCAGTCTTAGTTAAAACTCGTGGAAAGATGTGCGCTTCTCAGAGGACCCAAATTGGGGCCATACCACCACCTGTTGGCCGTACGGTTTTCAGTCACTTTAGAAAAAGAAAAACATCCAAGGAGAACACAAAACACTCAGGGAGCATTGCAACAGAAAAACACTCAAGTTAGAAAGTAAAATCAAGTACCCTTACTTGATGAGGAGCTGTGCCTCATAGATTGGTGGATCGTTGATGGTTTTTATAAATAATTCTACAAGCCCGGTGTGCTGGTGAAGAATAGTTTCTTTCCTAGGTGTGTACAGAACACCATATGCTATTTTTTTCAGCAAGATTATTTGATTCTCCTTACTTTTTTCATATTCTACAAATGGTGTATCTGAATGTTCTCAAATATGTGGCTAAATATGAAAGTCACCGCTCCCTTCCTCCAAATCCGAAACAAAGACACGCTCTAAAAAATCACTTGCCGCCAAAACTACCGAGTGAGATCAATGCACAGAAACATACACAGACCTTCAGACACGCGCACATCAACATCAAGGAGAAGGAAATGAATCTTCTACTCTCTTCCTCAACCCAGAGCTGGTTTTGACCCTGTTTGGAGTTATCTGCACACAAGCTGGAGAGAGGGATGCAAACGGCTTGCTGGTGGTGGTTGCTATGGAAACCGGCAGAGACAAAAGGCCACAAAAAGGAAGGAATAAGATGACATGGAAGGATTAAAAAACAAAACAGAAGGGGGTTTTCTTTCTTCCTCTCTCCCCATTTTTCTACAATAACTTATTAAATGCTGTAGGGAAAGAAGCCAGAGGTGCAGGGAGGGAAACGTGAAGGAAAACAGACAAGATTTTCCTTCTGTCTTGTCCCTTGAACTGTGTAATCCATTTACGGTTTCTCTCTATAATTGCGCCTCACTTTTCCTTTCCTACAAACAAAAAGAGTCTACCCATACGTTTGAAGGTAGTGTGCAAATCTCTCGTGTCTCTGTAAGGAAGGAAATGTGACTATTTCGGCTTCCTGTGGGGGAGACTTTTCTAACCAGTGGGCCAACTGCCTTCTGTTGGGCTGTTCACATCTCTAGAGGTCAAGAAGTTGGCTTCACGCCGGGAGCGAGGTGGGCAAGGTGGCCACCAAGGTCCCTGCCAGTGCTTACGTCTAGTGATTTGGTGATTAATCATCTCAGTCACTCGACTTAGGGGAAAGAGGGCTGAGTCTCACATGTATTGCTTGCTCTCCTTTTTTTCATCGGGGAAAAAAAAAAAAGGAAAGTATGACTACCAGGCTCCTGTCCTGAGAAGTCCCAGAAATCTTCCACTGCCTTTCTCCCAGCCCCATATGCCCCTGATCTAGAAGTTTCTTGTGCTTTGGGATTCTGGGACTTTTTGCCACTTCAGAAATGACTCTAACTTTTCCAGTGTCTTCTAGTAAAAAATCTACAAATTACATAAAAAGAAAAATACGACATAAAAACAGACAAGTGTCGACTAAAAGAAGAATGATAGATCTTTTGGTCATTGGTTCCAACCATCCTGCTGTTGGATGAGTGAATCGTGAAGTTGCTGTGTCCTCCGAGGACCACCTAAGTCAGGATTGGTGACGTCCTTTGTTAAAAATGCATATTCAAAAACAATTCCTCTTTAGGGAACCGCTTCTCAGACCTTCTGAGTGAGGAATCTGCTCATTCTACACATTTCTTACTTAAGATAAAGCCCCACTTTTCAGTCCGGGACCTCCAGCGAGGCCGAGATCCCAGGATGGCACTCATTTCGTTACTTAGCCCCTGTGTGGATAAGGCCATCTCTTTTGAGTAAGTTGACGAAAATGTTCTTCTTGTGGACAGAGAAAAGAGCAGGGTCGGTATCCACTCTGGACAAAACTCTTCTCACATACGATGACTCAATCATTTCTGGTTTTTTCTGTGTGAGTTTCTCTGTAGTCAGTGAGGTGTGAAACTCTGACCTCTCTCGATGTTGTGTCAATCTCCAGTTTCTCTCAGCTTGATTGACTCCTCTGCCCACTGTGGGAGGCGCTCCGTGCCGTGGGGTTTTGTTAGCCACACTGTCCGTCCTGATGGAACGCCAGCTCCCTGTCACCATTTGGTTCGTCACTGCTCCCATCTGGCTGCCCCGCTTGAACACATCCTGTGCCACTGGTTTTCGAATGTTAGCTGCCCGAGAATCAGCTGGAAGGCTTGCTAAAGCGGGGCTTGCCGCGCCTGCCCCCAGGGTTTCTGGGTCAGCAGGTCTGGATGTGGCCTGAGAACGTGCCTGTCTGACGAGTTCCCACGTGATGCCAGGCCCGCACTGGGAGAATCGCTTCTCCACATGGCTGGAGCCGGTCGGCCCCTGAAGGAGTCTGTTTCCTACTGTCCCACCCACACCTCACACTGCATCTCACAAGGCCACGGACAATAAAGACGTGGTCTGCTGACTTGGACATGAAAGCAGTCACCTCTGTGACCTCTGACGAGTCTTTGGATTCTGACCGTAAATTTCTCAAGCCAGATGACCTCCTAGGGAGGCCTGGTTGGCACTCCCCAAATCTGGCACGGGCCTAGCGTTAGACTCCTCTGCAGCCCCAGACGCTAAAGCCAGACCGGTGCCCGGGCTGCTGACCTTCCCGCGGCTGCCCAGCTCAGAATCAGGCTCGCTAGAGGCCGAAGCCTCTACTCCAGCGCGTCCCTTAGAGGCAGCTGTGGGGCTGGCTGCCCATGCCCGCTGGTCTTCTGTCACCCCCCCAGAGCACCGAGGATCTTGGCCTGTGATTCCCAAACTACCTTTGGGAACAAAATAACTGCTAATTCATACCACAGAGGACAAGGCAGTTTGAATTGCAAGTTTGAAAATACAGAGTATATCGGCTCCTCACTATATGCTGATCTAGAAGTTAGTTCTCTGGTGTTAATATGTAACTGACATGGCCTAATAATGACTGTATTGACAGCACCCCGAACACGGATTATCTCCATCTCTCATGCTTTAAAGTTTTGTAAGTTCTATTCCATAGATCAGGACACTGAGAGGCACTGTGGCTGAGTAACTTGCCTATGGGTCACAGAATTGGAGGTGCTGGCCTCCGGTGTCTCTGCCTTCAGGCCACGAGCTCTGAACCCCTGGCCCTGTGGCCCTTCCCTCCACTTCAGAGGGATCCAATTTGTGTTGAATGGGAAGTTCTAAAACGTTTCCAGCATACATTAGAAATTTTTTTACTTTGAAAATTAAAAAAAATATATTTTTTTTGAGAGAAAGAGCATGCCCATGCAAGTGGGGGGGGTGGGTGGGAGAGGGGTGGAGAGGGAGAGAAGCAGACTCTCCACTGAGCACAGAGCCTGACGTGAGGCTTGATCCCATGACCTGAGCCGAAATCAAGAGTCAGATGCTTACCCGACTGAGCCACTCAGGAGCCCCACTTTGAAATTTTGTTTTGTTTTTTAAAGATTTTAATTATTCGTTTGACAGAGAGAGCCAGCGAGAGAGGGAACACAGGCAGGGGGAGTGGGAGGAAGAAGCAGGCTCCCAGCGGAGGAGCCTGATGTGGGGCTCGATCCCAGGGCTCTGGGATCATGCCCTGGGCCAAAGGCAGACGCTTAACGACTGAGCCACCCAGGCGCCCCCATTTTGAAAGTTTTTAAATGTGATTTTAAAACTTCCTTAAGCCATGGATTTTTTTTTTTTAAGTCGAATAATAGAAGGAAGGCCAAAGTATAAACCTAACAAAGATGGACCTGAAAGGGCCGGCACATGCCTCTCTTGGACTCCCTAGAGATCCACAGGTCAGTTTGAAAACCTCTGGAGAGCGTGAAGATTTCAGAACTTCGGGAGTCAGAAGACAGGGCTTTCAACCATGAGCTCTGCTAACTGGCCATGCGGCCTGGGGCAAGCCAGCGAACTCTCCAGGACTCAGTGGCCTTGGTTGTAAAGGTACAGAGATGGACAAGGGCCCTACCACATCTCTGACTACGACCCATTAGTTGATTAGTGAACTTGAACTAATGGCTGAAAAAATGTAGTAACAAAATAGGCTCTACTTTTATGAAGAGATTAAAGCTAGTCGTAATTAGGACGTTGCATACAAATGTGTTATGAAGAAGAGCTTGGAAGGGAATTTTGTCCTAAAGTAAAGGTTACAAATGCACTTTCATTTATTTATTTTTTTTTTAAAGATTTTATTTATTTATTTGACAGAGAGACCACCAGAGAGACAGGGAACACAAGCAGGGGGAGTGGGAGAAGAAGAAGCAGGCTCCCAGCAGAGGAGCCTGATGTGGGGCTCGATCCCATAACGCCAGGATCACGCCCTGAGCCGAAGGCAGACACTTAACGACTGAGCCACCCAGGCGCCCCAATGCACTTTCATTTATACTCAGACTTTGCTTAGGACCCCACCCCCACTCCCTACCCTCTTCCCATTTATAGGTAGAAGATAGCTACATTTCAACCTAACCCTGGCCAAACTGGCACAGATTTATTTTCTTTTAAAGATTTTATTTATATTTTGAGAGAGAGAGAGAGCACGCGTGAGTGTGCGCACACACGAGCAGGGGGTGGGGAGCAAAGGGAAAGAGAGAAGCAGGCTCCCCACTGAGCAGGGAGCCTGTCGCAGGGCTCAGCCACGCAGGGTTCCGTCCCAGGACCCTGGGATGATGACCTGAGCCAAAGGCAGACGCTTAACTGACTAAGCCACGCAGGCGCCCCGGCACAAATCTGTTTCTATCTAATAGTACCTGAATTAATAACAGGTTACTTATCACAGCCCCCCAGGTTTACAAGTACATTTAGAGAGGGAGTTGATAATTCTGTGATAAAATTTTTAAACCCAAATGTCAGTGGTTTGGGATTGGTAGTAAAGGTTTTCTGGAGAGATTCTGGAAAAACAGGATGTCACTTTCCATCTTAATTTTGTATTCTGTCTTTGCTGTTGTACAGCTTGGTCTCTTTTCTGGCCAAGCTGCAGAAAAGGTGGTGCTCTTACAATGAATGATGGGATTTTCTCAGGATAAGCTGTGGTGTGTGCAGTAGGGTCATGTCATCCTTTGTGTATTCAAGTATGAGGTGATTTTGTCATTATTCTCGTGAGGTTACGGTTTGATATAAATAGTGTTTCATACAAAAAGCAAAAGGAGATTTGACATGGCCAGGAAATGAATATTTATTTTAGCAAAAAAAAAAAAAAGAAAGAAAGAAAGAAAGAAAGAAACACATCAAAGAGATTGGTTTAAATAATTACTAAGTCAAATTGTAAATGATTATGTAAAATATCCTTACTGGTCATTTTGTATTAACTACCACTTTTAACGTTAGTTGGGGATTTTTAAACTTTATGAGAGAGACCTACAACTTGGCATCCTCTAAGAAACGGCCTTTGTGGGGCGCTTGGGTGACTCATTCGGTTAAGCCTCTGTCTTTAGCTCAGGTCATGATCCCAGGGTCCTAGGATCGAGCCCTGCATCCGGCTTCCTGCTCAGTGGGAAGCCTGCTTCTCTTCTCCCTCTACTTATGCTTACGTGCTCTTGCTCTCTCTCTGTCTCTCTCTCTGTCAAATAAATAAAATCTTAAGAAAAGAAACAACCTATGTGTTTCCTGGCATGTGTTCCAGCTCTTACCTCTGAACTTTTTATTTTTTTATTTATCTTAGTCAAAAGTAATTTTTTTTTTTTTTGAGAGAGAGAGAGAGGTCACATACAAGTCAGGGACGGGGAGGGACAGAGGGAGAGGGAGAGAGAATCTTAAGCAGGTTCCACGTTCAGCGCAGAGCCTGACGTGGGGCTCGGTCTCAGACCCTAAGATCATGACCTGCGCCAAAACCAAGAGTCGGATGCTTAACTGACTGAGCCATCCAGGTGCCCCAAAAGTAATTCTTTACCAAAATGTAGATGGTATGGAAAACAGTAAATGATGCTGTAGAAAATTAGATAGAGATGCACGAAGAAATAAAGACCTCTGTGTGATGGGCTGTCCTTTTCAACAGTTCTTGGATGTTGTCCATCAGCCCTGGTAATATCCCCATTCTTCCGTCTTTCTTCATGTTACATCGATAAATTGTATCTGAAATCTTCATTTTAGATATATAAATTATAATTATACCTAAAACATCACCTAAAAGATCAGTCCCTCTTAGGGTAGTATCCACTTCTGCAACTGACTCGTGGCCGGCCTCGTGCATAGCTTCTAGCTTATTAACACCTTCCAAGGAGGGATAATGTGGCATGATCTGTATCTCTTCCCTGTCCTTCCTCCAGCCAGCCCAGAGAGAGACTGTGGGCATCTCTGCATATGTACGTGAGTACACACACACACACACACACACACACACACACACACACACAGAATAACATTTTTTTCCTATTAGGAAGTACATTTCTATTACAAAGTAAATTACTCAGAAGAGAGAGGTGTCTCCTGCCTCATAAGGAATCTTCTAGACTGGGTTCTACCTAGGTCTCTTGTGAAATGTATTGTCGGGAGGAGAGTCATATACTGTGTGTACCTTCTAAAGGTAGGGCGTACGATGAAAACTCTTCCCTTGGAAGTAAATCCCTTCGGGTTGGGCTGTGTTGGAGAGCAGCATGCACGCGGTCTCTCAGGACACCCCCCGGAGCCTGATTTCCCTTCCTCGAGGGACGAGACCACTGTTTGTTAGCTGAATATCGGATGACACCGTTTGTGTTGAGGAACCAAAAATAGTTACCAGTAAGGACCAGCATCATGCTCCATGTAGCAAGAGGCTTCTATCCGAGAGCCATGGTAACGGGATGCCTCTGGGGCAAGCAGGTTCCTGCCCCTCGCCTGGCTCGCCACCCCCCACCCCGCTGCTGTCTGCGGAGTCGTGGCACCAGGTCAGCGCCCTGTCTATGTCTCTCTGGCTCTCCCTTTCTCTCTCTCTCTCCCTCCTCCCCTCCCCTCCTCTCCCCTCCCCTCCCCTCTCCTCTCCTCTCCTTTCTTCTCCTCTCCACTCCTCTCCCCTCCCCTCCCCTCCCCCCTTCCTGACCGCCCTCCCACTACTCCACCACCCCTGCCAATGGCACAATGTGTGTATAATGAATGCAACCCGAGACCAGCTACCCTGACAATCTTGCTTTGTCTCAGCAGTTACCTAGGAAAGATGATTTCACAAACAGCCTCAGTCATAAAACCTTTCCAAATTTAATTTCCAAAGGGCTGCATCTAATTACCACAGAACTTTTAAAAACAATATTCCATACTAGATGGAGGAGAAAAGGATTTAAACAGATCTGGCCCCATTTAGCAACAAACTCCATATTCTATTGCTTCCTCATGAGATTTTTTATTAGCTGAGTTTTTTTCCCCCCTTCAATTTCAGTTTATTTTTGTCTTAGCTAAAATTCTGGCTTTTGCCATGATGGATTTTTTTTTTTATTTGTTTCTAAATTTTGCAGGTGTTTTATTGTTAAAAATAAGGTCACAAAATCAGTGAATCAAAGCTGCTTCTGTAAGAAAGCCCAGATTGTGTGAAGGTGTTTGCAGATCACATCTGAAGAAGTTAGATAATATACCATATATTGCATCTAATGTGTCCATTGTGTAGGCGTGTGCGTGTGGTTCTTCAGAAAGCCGGGCTTTCCCGAGGACAGGCAGGGCGGTGAGGAGACTGTGAAGGAAGGGCCTTCTGACTGGGAGGAGTCAAGTATTAGAAGAAAGACAGGTTTCTGGAAGAAAGAGACCATCTCTGGGCCATCTTGGCAAATTGTAATTTAGAGAGGGGAGCAGCCTGAAATTAATCTAATTTAGACTGTGAAAAATGCAGCCATTTCAGAAAGAGTGTAGATAATTTCGGGCTGAAAGCAAATTTTAACTGACAAGAATATCTTCAGCCTAGTTAAGCTAATGAAACCTTAACTAGGTTACAAAGAAATCAGAATATGCGAGTTGGAAATGGACCTGGGAAGAAAAGGAGCAATTTCAGATAATGTGTCTTACCCTGGGCGGGAGGCTGATTTTGTCTGAAAAAGAATAGCGTCAGCCGTCAGCGTAGTTAAGATAATGATCCCTTAACCAGGTTACAAAGCCATCAGGGCATGAGTCAGCAGAATTGACACAGGGAACCTGTCAGAATCCTGTTAAGAGAGTGACAGGTGGGGCTCCTGACGAGGCAGCAGGGGCAGGCACCATGGACTGTCGAGTTGTCGCCCGCTCGCGCCACATGACAGGCACACAGCAGAAGAAACAGGCTCACAAATCATAGTGTGAATACATTTTGTAGTTTTCCCATCAGGCTCTTCTTTATTTCATACTTAACTGATGTTATTGATTCATAGATACTAATTTAGCTTTTGTTTATAAGCCAGAAGCGGTCTGTAGTTTTAAGTGTTCTATTTCCGATGTGTTCTTTCTCTGTATCCACCTTGCTCAGATTTGTAGATTCCCAAAAATTTACTTTTTTTTTTTTTTTTTTTTTTTTTGAGAGTGAGGGAATGAGAGAGAGCACGAGTGGGAGGGGAGGGACAGAGGGAGAGGGAGAATCCCAAGCAGGCTCCACACTCAGCTTGGAGTCCTTTGCGGGGCTCCGTCTCATGACCCCGAGATCATGACCTGAGCCGAAATCACGAGTCAGATCCTTAGCTGACTGAGCCACCCAGGCGCCCGTTTTACATATTTTAAGCGTATATTACCTGTGGTGTAATTTCAGTTTCTTTGTGGTGAACCTGCATCGCCAGGTAGAACAAGTAACTGATGGATCATCTTAGAAGCAGACACCTCACAGGAGAAGCTAGATGGGAAAGGGACCCAGACACACGTTGGATCGGGCTCCAAAACACGAGATGGACAGGGTCACATTCAGGCATTCAGCACGTATGTTTCGAGCTCTTACTGTGTTCCAGGCACTGTCTGCGGTGCTTGCGGTATGACAGTGAGCAAAACAGACAGAGGTTCGGCGCTCGTGGGGCTTATATTCTGGTGATGCGAGACAAGCCATAAACAAAACAGGAGGTCAGTTACTTGGTATGTCAGAGGCACACGTTGCTGTGGAACGAAGGACAAATATAGCAGGCTAAGAGTATGGGAGTGTTGGTGGTGGGGCGGAATGTGGTATGAAGCCTTGCTGGTGGCCCAGTCAGCATTTACTGAGTTCCCAGGATTCTCAGAGCCCTGAGGGAGAATTCATCTACCCAGCCACCTACCCACCCACCCATCCACTTACCCACCCATCCACTTACCCGTCCATCCATTTACCCACCCATCCATTTACCCACCCACCCAGCTACCCACCCATCCATCTACACCCCCACTCATCCATCTAGTAAGATCTAATGGGTACCTGGCACTGTACTGGGCTTGAAGATACAGAGATGAATTAAACATGGTCCCCACCTTCAAAATACCACATTAAAAAAAAAAAAAAAAAAAAAAGACCTAGACAGGGAAAGCAGTGATTACACAACAATGCCCTGCTTCCCCCGTCTCTGCATTCAGGCTCCAGCTCAGCTCCTTTATCCGTGAGGCCTTCTCTGGCCATCGCATCTGAGAGAGCCTCCTCAGTGTCTTTCTATTCTCTGGCCGTGCTTTAATTTATGGTGTGTATCACTCCTGGCGTTTTTATATATTCATTTATATTTGATTTTCTTGTCCTAGAATCGTAAGCCCTGCAAGGACAGACATTGTTTTGTTCATTGCTGTATCCTCAGTGCCCAGAACAAGAGCCGGTACACAGAAGATGCTTAATAAGATTTGTTGAATGAGTGTGTAAATAAATGAAGTGCCATAAAAAGAGGGATATATTAAATATGGAGTTACAGACCCTGTATCTCCTAACAGAGTTGTGACCAGAAAAAGCAATATTAAGGATTCCCTGGAAAGCATGTAAGGGAGAGGATTAAAATGTTATGACAGCATGATAAAGTAGTATATTTTTTACTGGGCTGAAAATTTTTATTTTAAATTGTGAAATCTTTCGGACAGAGTACATAAAATATCCATATATACCTACTGCGTGGTTTTGTTTTATTTTTCTGATGCACACAGAAAATACACACTTCCTTGAAGGTTTTATAGTGCTTGAATCTCAAGGCTGAAAATTGCAGTGCTTAGCAGCAAACAGCCCCAGATCACTTGCAGACTATAGGGGTCTTACCCATCCCTCAAAGAATTTCCTCTACTTCCAGCAGTGGTGAGACCATACCTGGGTGCCCCTGCACCATATGACATCCTTTGGAGCAAATCTTGTCGTCCCAGGGCTCTGCATCTCTGGAACTTGGTCTCTAGTGGGTTGGAACACCAGGTTCCTTCCAAGCGGGGAGCCAAGGAAGAGTGCCTTCCATATTGCTTTTGCAAAGATTAGCCTATCCATAGCTTTTGCTACAAATAATTCCCAAACTCTAGGGGCTTAAAGTAACAATTATTTATTTAACTAACAAGTTTCTGAGTTGGCAATGTGGACTGGGCTTGGCTGGGTGATTCTTCTCATCTCAAGGAGCTCAGTCATGGCGTCTTCAGTCAGCTGAGGTTGGCTAGGGGGCCGGCTGACCAGCATGACCTCAACTGGAAGAGCTGGTCTCTGTTCAGTAGGGGCTTCTCCTTCTCCAGCAGGCCAGCCCAGCCCAGGCTCGTTCACTTGACAGCTGGGTGGGGTTGTGAGAGACAGCGGCAAGGTTCAGGGCACACAGGTCCAAGTGCAAGGTCACTTTTGCCGCATTCTGTTGCTCAAAGTAAGTCACAGGCTCAGCCCAGACTGGAGCGGTGGGGAAACCAAGTCCACGCCCCGCTTGATAGGCGGCTCTTCAACAGCCCATTTAAAGGAACGTGGATGCAGGGAGGAAAAGAGATGGCCAATTACTGTGGCCATTTTTGTAAAGAATTTGCCCCGAGTCCAGTATTATGCACCATTTCTCTTCAATCTAGGAATCTGCTTTGCTTTTACATCTCATACCATTTTTTTTTTAATCTGGGAAATTTCCTAATTTCATGGCCTTTTCAAACACCTCCTAACTTCAGGTCCCTGCGCTAGGTATTCTCGGAGGTAGGAAACAAGCAGCTGACAGGTCCCACCTTCAAGGTGCTACTGCAGAGGTGAAGACGAATTAGAGAACTCCGCCGTTTCACTGAAGTTGGCCGAGCTCCCCATGTGGGCCAGTCTCAGTATGAGAACAGAGCTGAAGATGAAGAGGACGCAAACTCTGCTTTAAGGCACTCGTGGTTTTCAGACTATTTGGCATGGTCTCAGGCGGCTTGCCCTCCTCCTTCTCCGCAGTCAAACCCAAAGCCCTGTGGATTTCACCTGTCAATGCTTCCTGGAGGCGTCCCTTCCACCTCGGTTCAGTCCCCTTCATCTGTTGCCATGACTACAATCGTCTTCTCGCTGGTCAACCTGCTTCCATTCTTCCTTCTCTGCCAAGCTGGTGGCTAGGTGCCCACTGCTGCCACAGTGTCCTCTACCACGTGCACTTGGTCACATCCCTCCCCCGTGAAGACGCTTCTGTACATCCCCTGAGCCTAAAGGCTCACAGCTGACCATCTTTCCGTGCCATGCGAGACCCTTTCTGAGCAGGCTTCGCATCACCTACCATCTCTCCAGGCCCATCTCAGTTTTTTTCCTTGAGCAAAACTGACCCCCCACTGATGGTTTGAACACACCAGCCTTTCTCAGATCTTTTGCCTTACTTATGTTGTTCCCTTCGACAAAAACACTCCCTCTCCCCCTTGTCTGCCTAAAGATTTTTAGCTTTCTTTGGGAGCAGGTTATTCTCAAGCAGACACGTGCATTATTTAGAACTTGAATCTGAAACTCAGAACGTATGCCGTCGCTGCCACTCCTAATGACTTGAGACTTTTATTCTTCAAGTGTGAGCCCTGTCGCTCCTTTCCTGCTATGGTCACACTGCGCCATGATTGTCTCTTCTCGTTATTGTTGTTTATTTTCCGAGACCTTTAAGACAGCTTCTTTTCAACTTTCTGCAGAAAGGAGAGCTTACTGAATATTAATTGAATGAATGAAATCAAACCAGAAGGAAATGGAAAACATAGAGTTCATTTTAGTTACACGGACGGACAGGCAACAAGGTGTCCTATATTGATCATTAGACTTGATGCCAGAGGTTGCTTTGCCATTGAATAGCCAGTTGACCTTGAGGAAATATCATTCCTTCTTTGAAGTCTTGGTTTCCTTATGAGCTTAATAAGAGTAAACCTACCCTTTCTAACTTACAGGGTTGGGAGGATCAGAAGCTAATTATTTGCAAAGCAAAGCTGAAAACTAGTGCTAATCCTTATAGAAGGCTTCGAGAAGCCTATCGTCTTCATTCTCCCACTGCCTGGCTCCACAGCTTAGGGTCTGTGACTTGTGAAGACTCTGCTGGGCAGTACCCATGTGTATGCTTTGGGTATGAATATATGTTGTACTTTGAGCTGAATATGGAACCTTCTAAATTCTGTAGTTGTTTGCTTGCTGTAGAATAAGCGACCCTCAAAGAACATTAAAGACTGTGTGACCCCAGGGCAATGTGCTCGGTTGGGTGGAAGTGTTCTTGGTGCTGTGGTGATGGTTACACCCAGGAAATCCTCTTCCACCCCCTGCCGCAACCCCAGAGCCTCAAAGTTGGTATGGCCACCATTCTGACAAAACAACGAAGCAGCCTACCAGTCCCAGTTTAGTCTGGGGAAATGAGAAGTTTAGGACGTAGAGTGTGTGCGTGAGGGCGCACGGTGTGCACCTGCTCGAGAGAGAAACTAGTTTCATTTGTGGAGGTTTCTTGTATCCTTTTGTGCCCCCTTCCTACCTATTCACCAACTCCCCTCTTATTCACCTCCCGAATCAAATCCTTGTAAGCCTCGAGAGGCTTACTGTGGCAGCCCCTCTCTCTGCCGCGCTCTCTCCACCCAATTTTGCCTTGATGGTTTCGGTGGTTCTCACTTGCGCACCCCCTTCAGTTTCAGGGCTCGGTCCTGGACTTACTCCTGAGGCTGTTTATACCATCTCCTCCTCGGTGTTTCTCTGAGTTTCTCCCTCATCTCTCATCTCATCGGGGCTCCGGGTCTTCTTTCTCTTCCACCCTTCCTGTGAATTGATCTTGAATATCCTTACAGGTTTAAGAGATGCGAGCTGCTGTCTATTTAAGATGAGTCTTTTTACCCTTTGATTTTTATTTTTTGTTTGTTTTGTTTTGCTTAGAAGAAACAAACTTGTTTGTGTTAATGACAGAAATTCACAAAAGGCAGCCAGCCTGGGGAAACAGCTTCCCCAAGCCGACTCTCTGCTGTGCGGGTGAAACGGGTGGAAGGGATGAAGGACGGTCCCCTTCGGAAGCCAGAGGGAGAGCCAGGTGAATACTGATCATTCTTCAGGACTGTCTCCACTTTTATTGAAGGGAATCCAATGTTCTGGCTAATATTGTCAGGGCTTTGGCTGCTCTTCAGGCTTGGTGACTAACTCAAGAAATAAAGGGAGTCAGAGGATGGAAAATCTGAGGACAAAAACAGCCATGACCAGACGGGCTTTTCTCCCACTCTGAGGCTCGGAGAGGCCACGGAGCCCCCGGGGACCCCTGCCGATTCCATCGTCAGCTGTGCATCTGACATGAATCTAGAGAGATCCAGAACAGATGACGATCATGGAGTCTCTTAAAGCAGGAGGGGAACTATAATCAGCATTTCAGGACTTTGTCATTCCAGAGTGGGGCAGAGTGGGCCTGTGCTGGGTGGGAAGGGCAAGGTGCGGCCAGGTGAGCCTGCATAGGCATTCCACATGGGTTTGACGTTCTGTCAGCGCAGAGGCTGTCGGAAGGATCCCAGCTATGAGTGCAGGTTGCATTCATTGATCTCTTGGTCATTGATCTTATTCTCAGTGTTTCTGCCTGCAAGCTTGACTGTTTTGAACCTTGCTACCCTCGGCAGCATCACCCTAGCCCATGGCTCCTTTCTCCTTCTGCAGACCCTAAAAATCACTCTCTGTCCACTTCATTGCAAATACGATATTTTGTGGTTTATAAAATACACCTTAAATCAGCAGCTGGAACCCAGGTTTTTAGTGCTCGGTGCCTAAAGCTGGGGTCTGCGGTGAAATACATACACAGTTGCTGTGCATTGTATTGTAATTAGTTTGAATTGTGAGCAGAGGAAAAAACTGATTCAGAACAAAAGTGAGAAATATTGTGATATTGATTCAGACCCATCGGTCCCCAACTTTATCTTCTGCTACGGATGATGTCCTCGAATGATGGTCCTGTCATCTTCCCTAATGTAAATCTTCAGCATTAAGTGCCTCCAGCCTTTCCCTCCTTGGCTTTTTATGGCTAAAATGGACAAATTTGTCCAAATTCTTTTTGCATCTTTTTATATTTCCAGTCAGTACTGAAATAATGGGTTCACGTCTTTCTAAGGCTTATTGTTTGTTTGTTTGTTTCAAGTTTATATTTAAATTCCAGTTGGTTAACATACAGTGTAATACTAGTTTCGGGAGAAGAATTTAGTGATTCTTCACTTACATACATCATCCAGTGTCTAAGGCTTAGTGTTAAAATTGTCCTTTTTTTTTTTTTTTTTTTTTTTATTTATTTATTTGACAGAGAGAGAGACAGCCAGCGAGCGAGGGAACACAGGCAGGGGGAGTGGGAGAGGAAGAAGCAGGCTCCCAGTGGAAGAGCCCGATGTGGGGCTCGATCCCAGGACTCCGGGACCACGCCCTGAGCTGAAGGCAGACGCTTAACGACTGAGCCACCCAGGCGCCCCAAAATTGTCCTTTTTTTTTTTAAGTTGACTCCACACCCAGCATGGAGCCTAACACAGGGCCTGATGAACTCATGACCCTGAGATCAAGACCTGAACTGAAATCAAGAGTTGGACACTTAACCAACTGATCCACCCAGGTACCCCAAAATTGCCTTTTTTTTGCTCCTAAATTCGTTCTTCTTTCTTATGCCTTCCTGGTCAACCTATCTTTGTGTTTGTGGATGTGGGAAACAAGTTTGTTTCATCTACATTATTCATGACATGATCAACATTGGTCAGATTCTTTTTTTTTTTTTTTTTTAAGATTTTATTTATTTATCCGACAGAGATAGAGACAGCCAGCGAGAGAGGGAACACAAGTAGGGGGATTGGGAGAGGAAGAAGCAGGCTCATAGCGGAGGAGCCTGATGTGGGGCTCGATCCCATAACGCCGGGATCACGCCCTGAGCCGAAGGCAGACGCTTAACCTCTGTGCCACCCAGGCGCCCCAACATTGGTCAGATTCTTTCTCAGCCCTTACTGTCATGGCGAGGATCCTTGCTTTGGGTTCCCAGACCCCCGAGGGGCCTGCGGGAGAAATCCAGGGCGTGCATGAACTCAGATGGGAAAAATTACACCTTTATTCTCACGAACATCTCCTTGAAAGTTAGTATTTTCTTCCCTTGCAAATACCACCAATAGACACCACAGGCATATTCATACCATGTTGTAATTGATGTAGGTAGGAGAGTATCATTTATGTTCATCGCTACTTAGAAATTACGGTAGTTATTAGAACTGTCATCAGACCTTGTTACTTGCTGTGTTAATAAAGAAGCTTATGTATTACTTTATCACCAATTTGTTTTTTAAAATATTTTGAAAGCTTGATAGCATCATAATTGGTTTCCTAAGTAATATGCTGTATTCTCTTTTATATGTTTAAAAAGATTATCCTCAGAAGACATTCATGGGCTCTCTAGACTGCTGAGGGCATCCATAGCATAAAAAAAGTGAAGAATCCCCCAGATGAAGAATTTTCAAGCTTTTTGGAATTCTGTCTTCATACAGCAGCTCATACCAGCTTCGTACCCTAGAAACCATTTTAGCTTCTCTTATCTGGAACTCCGGTTCTATTAAATACTTCTTAAGGACAAAATTGAACATAGCATTTAAGAAACGGAAGTGTTATACTTTATACAAAGGGAAAGTAAACCTTTCTGCCCCATTTCAAATTTGCATTTTATTGACATTGGTTCTTCCCAGCACACTGGCCAGGTATCCTCAGGAGACCATCCTTTCTTAACTGATACTTAGTATATCCTTCTATAGGGGGAGTTTGGATTATTTATTTTGTGACGCATTACCTTGTTACTTACCTTCATTAAGGTGTATTTTTTCACTTCGTTTTTTTTCTGTTTGCACAGGCTCATAAGATTTTCCTCTATGTTCCCCCTACTCCCTGGTATCTTTTTCCAACAGTTTGACTCTCCTCTCCCCATACCACGTTGGTGTTATCTGCGAGACACCCTTGTGTCCTTTTTCCTCAACATTATTTTTAAAGATGCCAAACAGCCCTGGCTTGGTGCTTATCTTTGAGAAACCAGGCTCTTCATATTATGCTTCTGGGCTTAGAGATACTTTAAAAATATTCTTTGTTCCCCAAATAGCTCTTTATATATGAACCCCCCAACCCCGTCCCACCTCCGCAATCCCATCACAGCTCATTCAGTAAATTAAAAAAGCACCGAGTGGGGAAACTTTTATTAGTGACTAAGAAATTCCATCCCCCTATATTTAGGTTTCTCCTCCTTTTTGCAAAGAATTCAACCAAGTAGGCAGACAGGAGTTTTCTCTTGTTTGAATAGTGTTGTTTTCCCATTAATAGGGACTGTTTAGGGTTTATAACCATCTATTAAAAACGAATAGAAGATAGGGTTTAGACAGATCGTCAGCGGATGTGGAATTGTGATATTCAGAGCTTTGTTAGGTACTAAAAGTCATTCCCAGGTAGATGTTCGATCTTTGCGCACGCGCGCGCGCGCACACACACACACACACTCGCCTCTGGAGGGACTCCTGCACAGACAGCTCAGAGTTACCAAAATCCATTACCATAGGCACCATAGTTATCATAACAGCTCTTAGTAACCATAGTTACCAGTTCAGAGTGACCGGCTGTCTTTTATAAAAGTAGTAGCTGTATTTGGCATTGACTGGAATGGCTCCAAGAAATTCTATTTGGGGTACTCTTTCATACAAGATCCAGAAATCTTGCACTAGTATCTTTAAAAAAAAAAAAACAAAAAAACACCACGATCACCCAGTATTTATTGACGATCTACTTCCTTCCTGCCTCTCCAAAGTACATCTAGTCTAAGTGAGATGTACTTACCAGTTCCACCCCAGGCAGGGTGCTCTCCTTGCACTTGAGTCTTGCAGAATGAACACACTTGGTGTTGTTGTCAAAGTTCTGTATTGAAGTTCTCTTTACCATTTTCTTACAGTAACTGCCATGCTCTCCTCCCATCTCTCATAGTCACTGTGTCCCGACCTGTATTCCAGTTTCTTCTAACAGACTGTTACCATTAATTCAATTCCTGGCTTACTCTAACCATAATGACCGTAAACAATTGTGATGGTAACCTATTCTCTTTAAGGGGTTTCTGAAGCAATTGGCTCACAGGGGCTCAGGTCCTCTTGTTTTAGGCTCTATCAGCCATTTCTCCAGATCCACCTTGGAGTTCTTCTTATGAATAGGGGATGAATTTTCAGTAAACCAGTCTTCAGAATTGGCGTCCATTTATATGAGTAGGTTACATATTTTTGGCCAGTTTCATTCTTGATTTCCTTCAGAACTCTTGGGTCTGTGCCGTTTCATTCTGACCATTAACTGATACTTATTTTGTAAATTTAGCTTTGTGGCATACTTGCCTATATGATAGCCATATGACCATCCCTTCCCTGCCGACAGATTCTGTTCACATGGGATGAAGTTCCTCTGACCGCCTTGGAGGATGAGTCAGGATTGATGTGAGCCAGTCAGGGTCCTCCCATTCTGCTCCATCAGATAGTGCTTTTCCCAGCTTCCTGTGCATCGGGGGTGCCCATGGAACTGTTAGAGCTGATAAGAGGAAAGGGAAAGTCTTCTGGGAACCTCTGGAAAGGGTTTTGATTACAAATGAAAAGGCTAGATCCCATGAGAGGAGAACCTTTCTTCCTCTGCTCCTTCCTTCCTGCTTGGCATGCTGGTCCACAGGCATAATGTCTGCAGTTGGCACTCGCTGTCCTGCCAGCAAGAGGAATGGTCGAGAGGAGCACAAAATGCTGACCCAGCATCCTAACATTTCTTGAGCCCCTGCACTAACTCTGTACCAATCCACGTCCGGACTTACTATTAGGTAGGATAATTAAACAGTTTCTCACAGCTCGGAGTTTCAGTTGCTTACAGCCAGTCACGCTCTGCACCGAGTTGGGCTTAAACAGTACCTTAACCACTTTTTCCACCTGGAATTTAGGTTAGGTTCTGCTTTCTAGATGGAGCTAGAAGTAAGAATCCAACCTTTCAGAGGACGTTTTGGGGAGCAAAACAGCATGTAATCCTCCTTGGTGGATTAAAAAAAAAAAAAAAAAAAGAGATGATTTGGTGATGCTTTGGAACTCCAAGGGCAGCCAGCAAGGAAAGTATTAATTACTATGGGCAGTTTGGCCAAAAAGCCTCAAAGAAGGGAAACAATAAATGAATGGAACTTCTCTGGGCAGAGACAAGAAAAATCTAAGGGGAAGGAATTAAACCAGGAAGGGTGTGATGCTTGCTGTGGACATTTTCCTTGGTTTTGTGTCATAATAAGAAGCTATTTCAAGGAGGCGATATTGGGTGGGTGTCTTGAACACTGACAAGGATCTGAGACCCTGACAGGTCATGTGACACAGCGACCTCCCTGCTCCTCACTCCTCTACTGGGGCTGTGGCAGAACGAGACACGATGGGGTTGTCTCTGTCATCCCTCAAGGGAGCAGGGAGTAGGTGAATCACCTAAGTGGAATGTTTAAGTAACTTTGAGAATGTGCTGGTTTTTCAGTACGTTCCCTAAAAACCAGTTCTACTTCTGAACAGAAAAATCTTCAATTTTTTTTTTTTTAAGGATTCAGAGAGAGAGAGAGAGAGAGTGCGGGGTGGGGGGTAGAGAGAGGAGGAGGGAGATGGAGAGAATCTCAAGCAGACTCCCTGCTGAGTGCAGAGCCTGATGCAAGGCTCACGACCCAGAGATCACGACCTGAGCCCAAATCGAGTCTGACGCTTAACCAACTGAGCCACCCAGGTGCCCCAATTTTTCTATATCTGTGGCACATTTGGGGGAGAAGAGAATGAGAACAAACAGCTTGATCTGAGCTTGCAAGACTGTCACAGGGGGTCCTGCTCTGATAAGATGTATATTGTTTGACCTGTACACTTGTTTGACCTATACATTTTAAACACTTTATGTGTTTAAAAAAATTGGTTGCCAACATTTAAAAATGAGGAGATTTTACATACAGATCCATGTTTCTGGCCTCAGAAAACCAGACATGTTCACAACAGCAGGCCTGCATGCCACTCTGGTGGGAGCTTGTACCCGTTGTCCTGTTACAGGTTTTCTGGTTCACCAGGCACTCTCGCCTGTTGTTTCCATGACACTGAGGCTGAGTGTTAATTTATCATCTCTCCTGCAATGCTTTTTGTCCCTATAATAGAGACTCTCTCTCAAGAGCGGGAAAACAAAAGAACAGATAGAGTAGGCTGTACGTTTCTTGTACGCGGCCCACTTCATCATTAAAATTAGCTGCTTCCCAGCCCCTGTAGGTCTCAGAATTTGCTAGCCCAACTGTACCTGCAGTGCGGACCACAATTGGAAATTTGTCTTGGTGCCACTTCCAAATTCTTCCTCCCCGGAGGAGGGGAGGGGAGGAGGTTGATTGTTCTTACAGGGCAAAGCATCTTTAGTGCACGGCAATGGCTAAATTAATTCTGTTTTCCAGACCCCTTTGCCGCAAGACAGCTAGTCTGACAAATGCCATTGCTAATTAGTGTGCCACGTCGCGGGAGGGAACCCATTATCCGGTGATCACAATTAGCGCTTTTCGATAGGTCCCGCAAATTGAGACATGATGTGCAGTCTTCGCCCGACATGAAGAAGTTCCTAGGGGCCTGTAGCAGGACCTGTACTGTCCAGCGGCAGGGGGCATGCCCGCCAAGGCCATTTGCTGGGGCAATGACCACAATTCTGGTGCAAGGTAATAAACATAGGACACTGTGGTGGTGCCAAAGTGGACCTTTCTCGGCTTTGATGCGTATCGACAAGTTGCCTGCCACCCGATCGTCTCTCCTGCTTCAGAGTTAAACGCTGTCCCTGAGTCACCTATAAATCTGCTGCTTCCCTCTTTGATTCTCTCCTAAGCGTGAAAGCCTCACACATGTACAATTTTTTAAAAAGACCTGTTTATTCGCCGGACTATTAATTTGTCCACTAAAAGGAAAGAGCTCCATGGAACAGCGAGGCCTAAATAATTCTCTGCCCGAAGTGTCAAGTCTCAGACGGCGTCAGGACACTTGGACACGGGCGGGCCCTTGGCTCTCAGGATCAGGGAACACTGGAAGCATTTGTGCTTCCAAGTCAGCATCCTAACTTTCCCAACGTTGGGGCTGAAAGCCTGGCCGTGGGCCTGGCCTCTGGATTCCCCACCTCCGCCGGGCAGGTCTGCAATAGGCAGTTGGAAATTTACAGAAGAGGGGAGGAACTCGCCCGTGCCGTAGCCTTCCCTCCTGGAGCCACCAGCCAGTGCTTGGGGCTCCAGGCAGCAATGTGCCTATCGAGCTGCAGAAACCCTGGTGAAGTCAGATCTGTGGCAAAGGGGGACTTTTTTTGAGCACACAGAGCAAGGGCTGAGAAGGTGAAAGTGAGTCTGTCCTTGGGGGCCAGGGCAGGCCAAGGGTTCCCGTGCTAGTGGGTCTGGAGAACTGGCAGGGCAGGAAATGCAGGGGAGATAAATCATCACAAAAGTCTCCAGGGCCCAAGACAGCGTAGCTCATTAATGCTTGGAAAAAGAGTGAACGCTTCTTCTTGTGAGTCAGAATATTGTAGCTCATGAATGGGGCTGGCGTGACACCCTTGGGATTTGCTTTTGCGGGGCTAGTCAACAGCTAGGAATTCCTTTAGGATCTTGATATCAAGAGTCCGATTACTTAGAGCAAAATGCATTATACATGACTGTCTTCCCTGGGTCTGTTCATCTATCTTTTGGCTGGCCAGTTATTCAAGGAATCATAATTTAGTCCACTAGGTGCTTCCATGCATGGC
>NW_024425563.1:13006275-13045539 GCF_017311325.1 Ursus maritimus | reverse complement strand
CGTTAACCCTTGGAATTGACAGGAGTGGTTGAATTTTTGGCAGTGGGACACTGAAGATCAGAGAAGTGATTGGCCAAGGTCAGTCTAAGTGAGGGCGCCAAGCCGTGCACCCAATCCTCTGACTCTCAGCCCAGGACTATTTCCACTCTACAAGCTCTTTTCCCCACAAGAGCTCCTTGAGCTGGTGCCAAGAATTATCCCCTCCTGACTCTCCTTCGTGTGCCCGGGTGGGAAGGAGTTCTGCAGAAGTTAGATCTCTCTTCGTTGCTCATTTGAGATAAAGTGCTGTCCCGAATAAAGATAAGCCCGAGGCCTGGGGGGAGTCCGAGGTGGCCAACTCCCTCTTGAAGTCTGTTTAAGTCTTTGTCACCCATGAATGCGTCTAAATTATTTTGGGATCTAGTTAGAGCTTCGCATCTTCTGGAAGAAATGGATTTATATAATTTCTGCCTACAGCGACAATTGTGACTGGGGGGGGTGTGACCTTGGCAAAGGCCAAGGATGGTTTCTGGTCTGTAATACGGGGCAGTCAAGCCTGAAGGCCTCCGTTGCAGCTCCGACCGGATGTGAGGGGAGTCAGGGCTTTTGGAAGGGCTCCCCAGGAGCTGCATACATCGGGGCACGTTTCCCTAACCTCTCAGAACCCCAGCTGCGCAGTCTGCAAAATGGAGTTAATGACGATCCCTGGACTTGTAGGGATGTTCTAGGATGAGAGGAAGTGTATATGGGTATCTGGTCATGGAGTGCTGAAGAAATGCCACCATTATGTTTCCATTTTACACTGAGGTTTTACTGACATAATGTCAGATTTTTTTCTTCACTGACCGAGATCGGTGCCCACGGAAGTGGAATGTGTTGAAAAGGATCCAGAGATGTGGGGAGAACTTTTGGTGCTGGGGAGACGCTAGTGCTGAGTGATGGGGCCTCAGTGAGCCGAGTGAGGTGGTGGGTGGCCTAGAGAGGAGAGGATGCCAGAGTGGCCCAGCCGAGGTGGCCGGGGGCGTGGTGGGGGAGACCGGTGGGCGGTGCGAGAAGCGTCGCTCGCAGAGCATTAGGGAATCGTGGGTGGGGTGTCTTGGGGACCAGAGTGACAGCCACCTCCACAGCAGTGCCCCAGTGACTGTGGTGGTTTGCTGACCTGCCACATGAAGCCCCCAGACCTGTGCCTTAAACAGGAGGTTGATTCTCTCACACTTCTGGAGGCTCGAAGTCCAAAGTCAAGTTGTTGGCTGGGCCGTGCTCTCTTTTCCTGGCCTCAGGGCATGCTGGCCATCCTTAGCATTCCTGGGCTTGCAGCTGCGTCACTGTGACCTCTGCTGTCATCACCACGATTGTCTTCTCTCTATGTGCCTGTGTATTCAGATGGAATGTTCCTCCCTATGTGTGTCTCTGTGTATCTTCTCTTTCTATAAAGATACCAGTCCTGTTGGGCGAAGGGCCCACCCTACTCCAGGGTGCCTCAAATTAAGTTACACCTTAATTATGTCTGCAAAGACCCTATTTCCAATTTCCAAGTAAGGTCACATTCTCGGGTAACAGGGATTGAGACTTCAACCTATCTTTTTGGAAAAAAACACAGTTCTACCCACAGCAGTGACCTTGGACAAATCATTTAACCCTCGGATGGGTACTTCCGTATTTTGTCAAAAGGAGGTGCTGCCTTACCACCTCCCAGAGCTGTTTGGAAGCCCCAATGCAATCATGTTGGGGGAAACCTCTCTGTAAAGCACGGAGCACTTGATAACTGCTCAGTATTTTGTTATCACCCTGGAAGGGATGTGATAAGGTCAGAGCTGATGATTGTCGGGCATGTGCCTGCCTCTGGAGCTATCATAAAGATAAAAGCTGGTAATAAGTATTATTAATAACCTGCTTGCTGGATCCCCGGAGGCCAAGGAGCCCGCTGATGGAATCCCTCAACAGTCTCCTCCGTCTTCTCCTAACCACGCCCCCTCCTTCCTGCACACAGCGACGGTGCGCCCGTGAGGTCCGGCCCAAGAGGGAAATGATTACATTGTTTCCTCCCCACCCCCTTGAAATAAACTCCACACAAGAATCGTGGCAAATTTGTCTTAAGGTATTTTGCTTTTCAAATCCATGCTGACTCTCTGACTTGATTGCATGTTGTCTAATCTGTAGGATTTAACAAACTGCACATCCATATGAACCCGAGTTCATTTGTTTTGAGGAAGGGAAGAGGGCACAGATATCTTGGCGTTTCAACCCCTCCAGTCTTTGGGCTGCATTGGCCCCACCCCTAGCCCCTTATATTTCCATGTATTCGTGTTATACCACCGTTTTGTTTGTTGTTGTTTTTTACCACTTTTCTTTAACTCCCTTCCCTCTCCATGTTTTCTCCCTCATTTCTCTGATTTTTCCTTTCCTTTTCCTACTTTGCTTCTGCTTCCCTTCCAGAACATAGATTCTCTCCCCTTCTCCCACTCGCTTTCTTTATCAGATTGGCTGAGATCCTTGGCTAACCTCTGCTTTATTCTCATTCTTGAGACCTCGTAGACTGTCCCGCCCATAATACAGTCTGCCACTCTCCTGTGACAGTTTATAATCTGTTTTATGGACCTTAAAACTATTCAATCTCCTTGCTCCCTAAAGGGGGTGGCTGATGCCGAATTGAATCCAACGGGGTTTGCAGGTGGGGCTGCTCCTTCATAGACAACTGCTTATTTATGTCCCTTTTTGGTTTGTTGTTGGTTTGTGCTGCTGTGGTTCTTCCAGGAGGGGCTCACATGATGGCAGAGGGCAGAGCAAAGGCTTCTAGCCCTGTTGAGATAGGACCACCCCCCACACTAATTTCTGGACAGGGAGACAGGGGACAGACACTCCGCCCTGTACTGAAGGCTTGAACTTCTTTTACAAGCCAATTATTTGATAACAGGATGGAAAGGTTCTTAATTCATTCATCTAACAAATAGTTGTTGAGCTCCTTCTAGGGACCAGGCATCATGTTGGGCAAAATCCTCTTTTAAAATCAGATCTTATTGGTCAATACACAGATAATCACAGAAACAATAAGTAATGATAGGTTGTGTGAGCACTAACCTGGAGTCTAACCTGACCGCATCTGGTGGGAGGTGGAGGGAAGGGAGGGAAGGCTTTCTTGTGAGGCAATGACCTTGAGCTAAGACCTAAAAGATGAACAGGGGTTAACTGAGGGAGGGGTGGGAATAAGGCAGGGAGTTGGGGGGGGGGCAGAGAGATTGGGCTTCCAGACAAAGGAGCCCATTAAAGCAAAGGTCCTTAGGGCAATTAGACCTCTGAGCATCTGGGGGTCTAAGGACCAGCAGGATGGGGGAGCAGGAGGGAATGAATGGCCCAAGACCAGGTGAGAGAGGGAGGCAGAGGCTGTGTTCAGCCTGAAAATGCAGGGAAATGTTGAAAAATACAAAAAGGTGAAATGGTCTGAAATACTACTAGCTACTCTTCTGAGTGTATATCATACTCTCTATAAACATTTCAAACTTTGTTGAGATAGAACATACATAAAGTGCATGAAGTATATACTTAAGGGTGTATCTCATTGAATGTTTACTTGAACAGAGGATGCTTATAAACTTGTGATTCGGCTTTTCATTGTTACTTTATATCACAAAAATTTACACTGTTGAAGGTAGTTCGAGAATATGATACTTAAAGACTGAATACCATTCTGACCTAGTGCATCGTATTGTATCCCTTCTGCAGTGTGTTCCTGTCTCTTGTTTTCGTCTTCTCTTACTGTTCTGTGCACTGAACACAATCGCATATACCGGTGGTGTGTATCTGGTTATCTCCATAGCAGTCCTAGCGGCGTGAACATAGGTGAGGCTCTTGAGACATGCCCCCAGATTGTGGAAAGATTAATTTTTACTCCAGGATTTCCAGCAGCGTGGAAACCATTCCCCGACTCCCTCTGCATTGCTCTCTCCTCCTCTACCTGGCTGTCTCCTGAGGGCACCGTGCTGTGCTGTCCTGTGTTTTGTTCACCCTGCCGCTCAGTCTGAACAAAGAAAACGCCTCATGTAGGGCACCATCAGTGTTTGACATGACAGGAAAGACCCCATTTCCTTCGTGGTGGGAAAACGAAGCTGCGAGGCCAGGGGCCCCTCCCGTAGATGGGGCCTGGGGACCCTACTTGCTGCCCTGTGCCCCTGACATAGCCCCCCAAGAGGCTTTCGGGCTCTAAGAGCGAAAAGCATCCCTTCAGCCGCAGCTTGGCTTCTCGGTTGTGATCCCTCTGCTATTTTCTTCCCTGGTGGCCTTACTCATTCCTCACAAGGTACAGATAGTCAGGATTTGTGTGTTGATTTAATGAGGAAGGATGTAATGTCTTAAAGTGACACTGTCTAGCAGTTATCTCCTTTCTTCTTATTTTTTATTTATTTATTTTTTGCCTCTGGGTGTGTAAAGGAGAATAAATATCACAGAGAAGGTGAAATTTGCTGGCGTCTCTGGCACTGGCTCGCTCTCAAAGCAGTGACTCCTTGCAGGTTTTCTCAGCTTCTCCAGCTGTTTAAAATGGCTGACCTCCTGTTTACTTCCTTGTTTGTATGTCTGAGCAAAATGGAAAATTCAAAGGTAGGTGGTTGGCTTTCTCCCTGAGTGAGAATGCTGAGCAGGGAGGCACTTTCCCCCGTGTTACTAATGGAGCTTGCTCTCTGCAGACTGGCTGTGAGCCCAGGTTTACAGAAATTCACTTCAGACAAATACATTCTGCCACTTCTCTCTTGGGAACAGACATGGCAGAATCCCAGTGGGTCATTCCATCTGTCCCCTGGAGCCAGGATTACTTCCTACCTCTTATCCACAATGGTTTTTTCAACATGACTTTTAAATAAACCATAAAATGGAAATATGCCCGGCAAGTGGAGAAATATTCTACTGGTTGAAAAGGTTCATGGAATCATACAGCTTGGAGAAAAACAAAACAATAGGAAAGCAAGAACAAGGGACAGGCCTCTGCTTATTTGATCCCTGCTTCTCCCAGGACAAGGCGGACTCACCCGTCATTCATCCCAGATAACAATGGATGCGGTAAGGGTTTGCACTTCCAGGCCCAAGGTGAGCGCGGGAGGCTCTGCCCCTAGGTGGAGGGTCTTGGAGTCAGATGGGACTGTGAGGGGAGTCCCCAAGCATATCAGTGAAGCACAGAGGTGAAGGAAGTGTAGCAGGGGTGGCAGAAGAAAGAAAAGGAAACTTGCGGAGAGACTCACTCAAAGGACGATCTTAGGATATCCAATCTTAGGATAACAAGAGTGGTGGCCAAGGGACCCCAGAGAAGGGATTGACGCTGGTAAGTGGAGCTTGACTGAACTGGGCTCATGCTCTAGGTGACCAATCCTAGAACATTGCTGAGCTTTGAGAAATATGAGCAAAATGTATAGTGTGTGACCTCTGCCCTCAAAGAGCTTTTAATCCAGGTAAGGAGACTAATACTGCAACAGATGGTTGTATAAAGCAATGTGTGATAAGGTGTCCAAGCACAGGTAATAGGCATGGGATCCATTTGTGCTCAGCAGAAGGAGAAACTAGTTGAGCCTGAATTAGTTGAGAAGGATTTGCTGGAGAGGAAGAGAACCTATGCTGGGTCTTGGAGCGTGAGTGAGATTTGGACAGGAAGGGCAAGATATTTTAGACTCTGGCTTTGTGACATTTGCTAATATTTAATAGGAGTTGTCTTTGCCAGGCCAACCCCACAGAGGTTGGTTAATTGCTCCCAAGTATTGGAAAAGAAGAGCCTTCCTCTTTGTACGTGGCATACGTAGAGGGCATGCACATCTGTCTGGAGTTGGGCTGGGGCATCTGTTACTTGGCATCTGTTACTAGACACTGCTCTCAGTCATATGACTCAGAAGCTTGTTGGTGTTGACATTTTGAGAATGGATCCATCTTCCCTGACAGGATGCACAATGACCAAGTTCAGAGGACTAGTGTAGATAACCCAAAAGCCAGATTGTGCACTCACATGGACAGATGAGTGGTTACATGGGTAGGAGTACCCAGTAGCCTATGACCAGCTCTTGTTTTTTCCCACATAGGCAGATCCATGACCAAGACAGAACTGAAATCAACAGAAGTTACCATGTGATCATGGAATAAGAATAAGGGCTAGATGGAAGGCGGTGCTATGGCATCAGGCTCAAACAAACTGGGCATCTTCGTCTCTCTTCTGTGAGACCAAGATACATGAGACCAGAATACTCCAAGTCTAAAGGCTCCGACCCCCAGGATACATCTCCGCATTAGACTTGGCGAAGGGGCTAGAATACCCACTGTGCACTAGCAAAGGCCACCTCAGCCCATCTGCCCACCTCTACAACCTGCTCCCCCCCCCCACCGAAAGCTGATCCCTCTGCCCCACTAGACCCCCTCTCCTCTCAATGACTCACCACACTGCCCTGTCACTTCTCCACCAATCTCTAATCCCCTCTTTTTTTTCCATTGGATTGACCTCGGGAGCATACACATGACTGCTACTTTTTTCATCCTAAAAAATCCTCCTCTTGAACCCGTGTTTCCCTGCTAGCTAGCCATCCACATCTTTTCTTCTTGTTGCAACAGAGTTTTCCAGAAGGGTTGTCCAATTCCTCTCCTTCCCTGTCTCTCAAACACACACTAATCTGGCCAACACTGCCCATGAAGTGCTCTAGAGCTTGGGTGGTCCTTCAGAGAAGTCTTACTTGAGACAAGGGGATGACGCCCCCCGCATTGACTGGTCATTGGATGCAGGCTGCGCCCAGGGCAAGGGCATAACCTGGGACGAGGGCAGCTCCAGGAGAGGGCTCAGCTGTGAGCTTCCAGCAGCCACCACTCCTGACAGCAGGGGGAGGTCAGGGCTCGGTCTTGAAGAGGAGTTGGGCAGCATAGCACAGAATGCCCTGCCTGGCTGCTTGCTGGTTTTCCACCTGAGTGCAGAGGTCGGGGACTGAAAGTATTGGAACCTTTGCTCAGCAGCCAGGACATGAACCTGAAATTGGTGAGAAGGGGCCCCAGCTGCGCCACTGAGTTCCTCACGTGGGCGAACGGTTAGTTATGCAGCAAACCCATCTTTGTGGGACGGACTTTGAGATGAGGAGGAACCTGGCCACGATGTTTAGAGGACCCTCCCTGCCTCATGGTGCCTCGTGCATACTTCTTGAGTGGCGATCAGCATTTAAACAGGACTCCACCAGCTGGCCTCTGTGACTGTAACGGAGAGCCTGTGGCGTGTCCTAGGGTCTCCCCTGGTGCTCCAGCGCACCAGACGCCCGGTTTGGCTAACCACTGGTTAAAATTATCATCTCTTACGGGCTTACAGATACATGTATGCAGTGTAGACAGCACTCCCATACTCTCTTCTACGCGGAATCTTCTTGCACCTATTCCTTGCTGTCTCCATCAGGGCGTGGAGGTAGGTGAGGACAAGTAGTCATTCCAGGGAGGGAGTGGGCTGACAGGGCGCAAGGTGAGCACTGCTCCATGGGAGCAGCTCGGAACCCCTCACAGGCACCTGGGGGGGGGAGTCTCTCCTGCTCGTGTCATGGCTGCTTTCAAAGAACTCCCATGTGTTGCTTCACGTGATGTTTACTTAAGCATTCCTGGGACTACCTTTCCCAGACGGACAACTCGTCACTTGATTTTACTCTGGTGTTTACTTTTGCAAGCCATTCTCTCTTTGTGGCTGTATATTCATCTCTGGCATTTAAACAAAATTTGTGAAAATTTAATCCGAGAGACCAGATCATTATTAGGGAGCTCGCACTCCTAAGATTCCACGGATGCTGAATGGAATGAGGCCGTGTATACCAACTGCATTTACGGATTCCCGGAGCCCCTCACACCTGTGCATTCCCTTCAGTGGGCACATTGTCTTTGTCTTAAGATATCTGTCTCCACATCCCATGCCTGGGATTTGAGTTTGTCTTTCTATTTCCATATGCTTCTTTTTCATAATTTAATGTATCCTTGGATACCAGCAGATGCTTTCCCTTCCAGGTTTTGCATATTTGATGGACAGCTCACCACCTCACTCTCTCTATTGGATAATGAGTATTACTGTTTGCTTTCATTGGCTCCTTTGTACCTTGTAAGTGTTGGCCCATCTTCCTGTGACTTGAATAATTAACATGAGTAAATTATGCCTGTGATTATATAACCTTGGTAGACTCTGACACAATGGAAAAGTTTTGATGTGGCCCATATTTGAAACTGCTTGCAGCCTGAAAATAGTGGCCCCGTCATTTCAGGGTCATTGCGATGTGCCACGTGAATTACAAAAAGTAAACCCTTCCATTACATCCATCTTGATTGCACCTGCAAAGTGGTTGTCAAAGTTAGATCCTTGTTTTTAAATGAAAAAGACATGGGAGTTAAAAATATAGTAGAAACCTTTTATGATGCTGATTTTAGCAGACAGGACTAACATCTGTGTTAGAAGCAAACTGAATTCTATCCTATTTCTTATTACAGCAGGTAATCGTTGTGTTCCTGGGGAAGTAATTTGACTCCAGGAGTTCTTGCACCATTTTCTGTTAAGGAAGCCACAAAGAAATGAATCTACTGTTACTCTGTATAGTTCTTGTTTTTTTAGTGGTTGTGGTTTTTAGGAGGCCATGGTGGTGGCCATATGTTTAGAAATGGCGGTGGTGATGGGTCTGTAAGAATTTAATAGGCCACCATATTAATTAGGAGGTGTCGGTGAGGGGAGCTCTCACTTAAAGGAAGAGATCCTTCTTGGGGAAGAGGCCAGACTCTTAGACATAAAAGAGAAATAGAGCAAGCCTTGGTGAGTGACAGAAGGGGACATCCCTCTAGGCCATCAGCCTGGAGGTATTCAGATGGGACCAGCCACATGGGGACCCTGAAGTTGTGCCAGTCCTCTTGGTACATATTTTAGTCTTTGTAACCCAAAGCAAGTTTTTGTGTTATATTTGTAATACTTTGAGCATTTATCTCCCTTTCGTTCTTCCTAAGTGCTTAATAAAATCTTCTAGAAGCTTCAGCCAGCATTCCTCCTATCTTTTCTGTAGGAACTGTATTTAAGGGTAACTATATAGACCCATATGTTAGGGAATGTTCTACTTTGCAGAAGAAAGCCAACAAATAATTATAGAAATAATTTTTTAAATCATTTCATGAATCCCATTGAATGTATTGATTCAGGCAAGTATCACTAATTGGAGTGAAAATCACTGGATATGTAGCTATTAGGGAAATGGATATTTGCTATACTGCCAGAATCACACTGACTACCAGATTACCTTCTGGTCTCAAGAGGAAGGCATGATTGTACAATATAGGGAAAATATTATCTTCCTCTAATCTGGTACACAATCATAACATCACTAATGGCAACAACCTGATGGTATGTGTCTTTGGATGTCATTGAGCACAACTCCACAACATCACTTACAATGTTTTCTAGAAAAAAAAAAAGTTTAACATTAATCCATTGAGACTTTAGATAGCTCTTTCAGTTTCTAGGAAATATGAAGGATAGAAGAACAAGTTAGTCATCACCAGAAGGAAGTAGTCACATAAATCTAGAGGCTAAGACATTCTGCAGGACCACTGACTTTTGGTCTTCACAAATCAGGGTCAAAAGGGGAAATTGCAAGATTTAAAAATATTTAAATGACATAATAATCAGGTGCTATCATCCTGGACTGGATACTGATTTGAACAAAGAAGCTGTAAGGACGTTTGGGGGAAAGCTGAATATTTCAGATGTATTAGATGATAGGAAATTTACTGATATAGAGGCAAAGAAATCATTGACTAAAAAAGCTACCAGATGGTATGCACTATAAGATCTCATATTGGTAAATATATATATATATGTATATATATATATATATACACACACACACACACACACACACACACACACGAGCTGGGAAGAGCCAGAAAGAGACTACGTGCTAAGATAGTAGCAGTTGATTTCTAGGTGGTAGAAATGTGACATTTCAGTTTTTAGTTCTTGTGTATATTCTATAATTTTCTATAATGCACAAAGGCTTTTTCTGTTATTTTAGGAAATCACCATTAAGAAAACATACAAGAAGGAATTAAGATTTCATTTTGTATTAAGATCTCTTGAGTCTTTTGGAGCGCAGGTATTTTTTTTTAAATAGCCTTTTTGTTTTAGAGCAGTTTAGATCTAGAGAAAAGCTGCAAAAGTAGTACCAAGAGCTCTTGTATAACCTGCACTTGTTTTCCCTAATATGAACTCCTTACGTTACCGTAGTTCATTTGTCAAAACTAAGATGTCAGCATTGGTGTGTTACTATTACTGAAGCCCCAGACTCCATTCAGTTTTTTGCCACTTCTCCTAATGTCCCTTTCCTGCTGCACGATGCCACATTGCATTTAATCATCAGGTCTGTGTGCTCTCTTGAGTCTGAACCAGATTCTCTGTCTTTCCTTATTTTCATGACCTTGACAGTTCTGAAGAATATTGCCCAGGTATTTTGTAGGCTCTCCCTCATTCTGGATTTGTCTGCTGTGTTTCTCATCATTAGACCGGGGTCGTGGGCTTGAGGAAAGAATTCCCCAGAGGTCAGGTGCCCTTCTTACTGCGTTATAGGTTGGGGTGCATGATGGCAACGTGGCTTATCACTGGTTAAGTTAACCGTGGTCACTTGGTTAAGGTAGGATCTGAAAGGTCTCTACTATTTTTCTAGTTACTGTTTTTGACAGTTACCATTTTTCCCTTTCCATGCTATATTCCCTGGAGTGAGTCACCGAGTCCAGCCCATATGGTTTTTAATTTTTACAAAATGCAGCTCTGTACTGCCCCCCACCCCAGAATACCCAGAGCACTGGTTAATTTTAGCTGAGCTAAGGGAGCCTTATTTTTTCCATTTTTGAAAGAGCATCATCGGATAACAGCACACGGTAGGCCCGTGATATTGGTGGAGCCGGTAACGAAGTGAGAGGACCCTAAGGGACAGATGACACTCATGCTCGTGGAGCCCGAGGGCCCTTCGTTAGCCCCTGCTCCTCCTGCATTGTGCTTTGACGAACCTCGACATCCTCCTTCCTGTGCTTAACTTGCAAAAATTCTGTTTTTTCTTTTTAATTTAAATTCAAGTAGCCAATTCAATTACCTCATTAGTTTCAGGTGTCGTGTTCACTGATTCATCAGGTGTGTATACCACCCAGGGCTCATCACATCACACCCCCCTTCATGCCCATCCCCCAGCCGGTTTTATTAGAGAAGTGGTCTTCCCTAACAGGAGGTAATTTTGATTTCCGTGGGTCTTTCATTGCTACTGGAGAGTGGGTGGCAGATGAATAGAAGGGATACCAAGAAGGTACAGAGAGGGAAGGAAAACTGCCAGCCGAGTTCTCCTCCCTGGCAGACATCCCTTCCCTTGTGGCTGCAGAGTGGGACCAACCCCACGCGTCCAGTGCGAGAGTCTCTCCCATTTGTGTAACTGCTGCTTTCAAAGTGGTCCACACACGCTCCCGAGAAGAAAAAGGTCCCAGTTCAGGCTAACACTGAGAAAGTTCTTGGGAGATTTTTATCAAATTGGGAGATTGTTCACGTGTGTTATTCTTCCAGAAAATTCTTTTACGTTTGGAGAATTTGGAAATGGGTGTAAATGTAGAGAACTTCACATTAGATATCTTTTTCTGCCCGTCTATTCTTACTACTCCGGATGTGGACCAAGAAGTTACTGAGTACTCGACCCCTACCGATAAATATGAATTTGAAAACAAATCTAGTTGAATATTAAAAATGCTTATTTCGGTGGCAAAATTTTCAGACCTAGATGTATGTTTGGGGGGCTACTTGATTAAAGTCTCGTGCATTTGTGTTACGCAGGACGGATTGTAGTTCGGCAGTGTTTAGTGGGGGGTAGCAAAAAGTCAGTTAGGTTGCTATTTGTTGGCTATACACAAAAATCTGAACATAGGAAATATTTGAATGTTTTAGATTGATGGCAAAACACTTGGAATAACTGAATTCAGTCATTCTGTGTGTGTGTGTGTGTGTGTGTGTGTGTGTGCGCGCGTAGACCTTTCTAAAGCAATGGAAAAGGAGATGTCATCTTACTGAAATTCAGTTGTAGGAACTTTCCTGCACCTTTAGGAAATATCTAATATCTAAACTGGTGGGTTTTGTGTAACATTTTTTAGGTTATTAGTATTTTTGCCTTTCTGACCAGAATATACATTTTACCAAGTGTCTCCCTTGAATAGAATGTTATGTACTACGAAGATAATTTTGGGTTCTGTACAGTCCCAGTATTTTGATTAAACTAAAAAAAATAAAAGAATTACATGTTCCCTTCCCTGCTAACCATAAAAATTGGACTCTGTTGTTTTTGTTGTCGTGTGCATGTGTATGTGTTTGTTTGGGGGGGGGGGATCCTGTGCCTTTCCACAAGCAAGTATTAACTGAAAGCCTGTCATCCTGATCTTTAAGGTAATCATTCCCATAAGTTATAATCCTCCTCAGCTGTGTTAGGTCTTTTCAGCTGACCGTGACGTTGTGGGTGAAGTAGTCTCAGCATATTAACGGCATTACAGTTTAGAGGCAGGGTGTCATCTTGGAAAAGAAACTCCTGCCTCTCTGTCAGGAAATTTCGGACTTTGATCTGTATCTCGAAGCAAACAGACCTGTAACTGTGTAGCTGCAGAGCCGTGAGTGACAGACCCACTATTGTCTCTGCACGCGTGTCTAGCACAATCCCCATCTGACCTGCATACACAGCATAGTTCTTTGTACGTTTACTTCACTCTCCGGTGATGTTACAGTGAGTGAGGTAAGGTGAATGGGAATGTTCCAGATCGCAGAATTTGGGGCAAGCGTAGCTAGCATCAACCTGACAGTGATTGTTACACGTAATTCAGCGACGTTCCCCTCACCCACCCATTCTGAGTCTTGTAGTTAATTTGGCAATGGCTTCTCCTGATTTTTCTCTTATGGCCTTGCTCAGATTTCTTAACTTCTACACCTTAAGCCAGTACTGGACAATGTCAGCCTCCCATTCTGAGTAAATATGTTGACTCATGCTCTGTAGTAGTAGCAGTAGTAGTAGTAGTGGTGGTGGTGGTGGTAGTAGTAGTGGTGGTAATGGTGGTAGTAGTAGTGGTAGTAGTGGTGGTGGTGGTAGTGGTGGTGGTGGTAATGGTGGTAGTAGTAGTAGTGGTGGTGGTGGTGGTAGTAGTGGTGGTAATGGTGGTAGTAGTAGTGGTAGTAGTGGTGGTGGTGGTAGTGGTGGTGGTGGTAATGGTGGTAGTAGTAGTGGTGGTGGTGGTGGTGGTAGTAGTAGTGGTGGTAATGGTGGTGGTAGTAGTGGTGGTGGTGGTGGTGGTGGTAGGTAGTGGTGGTAATGGTGGTAGTGGTGGTGGTGGTGGTGGTAGTAGTAGTGGTGGTAATGGTGGTAGTAGTAGTGGTGGTGGTGGTAGTGGTGGTGGTAGGTAGTGGTGGTAATGGTGGTAGTAGTGGCAAGTGATCCGTGTGAGCGCGTGAACTCACTTCAGTTTTATACTGCCCATACTTTGTTTTAATAAGCCTCTATTCCTACTTGACAGTAAGAAAATGAAATATAGTCCAATTCAGCCCACAGAGCCCCAGGTACTCATTTTTGCAGAGTCACTTGTTTTAAGACTTCGTCTTATGTCAGGTGGTGTGCCACCTACTGTAGGTGGTGGTGGTAGTGGTGGTAGTAGTAGTAGTGGTGGTGGTGGTGGTGGTAGTGGTAGTAGTGGTGGTAGTAGTAGTGGTGGTAGTAGTAGTGGTGGTGGTGGTGGTAGTAGTAGTGGTGGTAATGGTGGTAGTAGTAGTGGTAGTAGTGGTGGTGGTGGTGGTGGTGGCAGTAGCAGTAGGGGAAATCATTTCCATTTGATTTTCTCGTGCCACACTTGATTTGTCAGAGAGCTAAGTGTTGTGTGGGAATTTTTCCTTCCTTGGAAGACTCAACTTTCATTTTTCATCTTTCTTCCTTGACTTGCTTGACGCCAAATACTTCTGTCTATAAATTGTTATTTAAAAAGCCTGCTTCTATTTCCCTTTTTTCCAGATGTCCTCCAACCTTGTCCTATTGGAGACATAATGAGTCTCAAATATATATTAATGAATAAAAAAAAATGGGGGCCTTAGTAGCTAACATTAAAAAAAAAAAAAAACAAAAACAAATCCTAACCACTTGTTTGAGGTTTTGTGTTATTAGAATAGTTTGACAAGTGTAGGAAGGACTTTCCTGCCTCGGAACAATGACAGTTAAGATTCTTCCTTTTTGCCCACAACGATAAGGTGGTTTTTTTTGTTTTTTGTTTGTTTGTTTGTTTTTGGTTTTTTTGTAGCTGCAGGGAATTGAATGTGTTTACACTCTTGTGGCTAGAGCATTTTCCATTTTTAATTCAGAGAGTAGGCCTCAGGCACTGGTTTATTCTCCTAAGTTTAAATCTCCAATCCTGTTTACCTCTCAGAGTTTCAGGATCAGACACCTTCTGCTATCCAATTGATGTCTACTTGACATCTCCACACCACATCTAATGTTTATCTCAAACTTTGCATGCTCCAACAGAAGTGGATTCTCCCCCCTCAAACCAGTTCCTTCCTCTGTTTTGCCTGTCTCAGTAAATGGCACCCTGTTGCTCATATTATGCTTGATTTCTCTTTCCTCAATGCCACACCCAGCCCATCAGTACCTCTGTTGGCTCTGGTTTCCAGTGTATCTTGAACCATTGGACAGCCCCCAAATCTAGGCCATAGCGGTCCCTTGCTTGGTCTATTCCAGTGGCCTTCTCCATAGGGATATCTGGTCTACCTTCTTCTACCAATGCGCTTCCTATCCTATCTTGTGTTCTCTCTGTTCTCTATGTAGCCGCCAGAGTGACTGTTTAAAACAAATCCTATCCTATTGTTCCTCTGTGTAAAAATGTCCAAAGTCTTCCTATTGCACTTAGATCAATATCCAAATGTCTCGTTATGAACCACTAGGCACTATAGTTCTTGGCTGCTGCCTTCCTCTCAACCTCCTGTACGCCAGGCACTGCTTTAGGAATCAGGATTCTGCGACGTACTAACGTCTGCCTCCTAGAGCTGACAATCTAGTGAGATTCGGAAGGGATAGGTCCCAAGATCTATGAGAATCTATCAGTTTGTGAATATTAGCACATCATTAAAAATTCCCCCATAAATTACAGCCTTTGCCCTGGCTGGAACATTCAAATTATATTTTCTAATTTCCCTAGTCCCGGTAAGCAAACTTGTTTATTTCACATGTCTGATCTGCCAAATTCAGCATTCCACTTTTCATTATATACAAAATACTGCTTTCTGAGACCTCTTCTCATCTATTATCAGCATTAGCAGTTGGCTTCCTTTAATGGACTATTTTTTTTTCACAAGAAAGGCAATTTAAAAGAATAATCACTTTATGAGCGTTAATGCATGTGTTTAACGACAGAGAAAACAGCACTAATGCATTGAGCTGGTTAGGCCAGGTAGTACACTCGCTTTTTTCCCTGGCTCAGTGATTAAATCCCACAAGCAATCCTTCCGTGACACCCCCAGTTCAAAGTTGTGCCTCAGCAAAGTAGTGAGTTCTTCTTTGTCTCTAGAGTTTCTTGAACACATGCAGAAATCATAGTAACACCTGCCAATGTGAATGCATAGAAACTTCTTTACCTCCTTCCTGGTACCTTTCCCTGCCATGTCCTCCCACCACACTCCTTTCGGGAACCTGGAGAACAAACCCATCTCTCTGCCCCAAGCAGTGCCTATGAGGGCCAGAGCGGGAGGCTGCAGTCCGACCTTGATTCTTGGCTAGCCACTAATAACTTCGCTTGGTTTGAGGTCACCCTGGTGTTGAACCATTGCTCTTAGAACTGCTTTTATTTTTAACATGTGGAGGACACTGTTCACTGGCAGTTACTCATCTTCCTATATTTGTTTTTAATCCCCCCAACTTTATTGAGATGTAATTGACTAATAAGATTGTAAGACATTTAAAGTATACAACGTGATGCTTTCGTATACACTGTGAAGGGATTGCCCCCGTTGAATTAATCAACACATCCATCACCTCACATACTTGCCTTTGTGTGCGCGCGCGCGCGTGTGTGTGTGTGTGTGTGTGTGAGAGAGAGAGAGAGAGAAGACATGTAAGTTCTAGTCTCTTAGCAGATTTCAGTTGTACAATACAGTATTATTAACTGTAGTCACCGTGTTCTATTAGATCCTCAGACTTGATTCATCTTACAACTGAAAGTTTGTACCCTTTTACCGACCTCTCCCTATTTCCCCATCCCCAGCCCCTGGCAAACCAGTTTTTTACTCCCTGTTTCTATGAGTTCAACTTTACTTATTTATTTAGATTCCACATATAAGTAATACCATGCAGTATTTGTCTTTCTTTGCCTGGCTTATTTCACTTAGCATAACATCCTCCAGTTTCATCCATGTCATCGGACATGACAGGATTTCCTTCTTTAAAGCTGAATGATATTCCATTGTATATATGCACTAAATTTTCTTTAGCCATTTATGGACACTTTGGTTGTTTCCATGTCTTGGCTGTTGTGAATAATGTTGCAGTGAACACGGGAGTATAGGTATCTCTTTGAGATAATGAGTTCATCTCTTTTGAATATATACCCAGAAGTGGAATTGATCCATCATATGGTGGTTCTATTTTTACTTTCTCGAGGAACCGCCATAGTGTCTTCCATAGCAGCCATACCAGTTTGCATTCCCACCACCAGTGCACAAGGGTTCCCTTTCCTCCATATCCCCGCCAGCATTTCTCTCTTGTCTTTTTGATAATAGTCATCCTAACATGTATGAGGTGGTATCTCCTTGTGGTTTTGATTTGCATTTCCCTGATGATTGGTGATGTTGAGCATCTTTTCATGTATCTGTTAGCCATTTGTCTTCTTTGGAAATGTGTCTCTTTAGGTCCTTGGCCCGTTTTTAATAGGGTTATGTAATTTTTTTCTCTTGAGTTGTATATATGTTTTGAAATGTGTTCTCATCACTTTCTGTAGGTCAACTTGTACTCCAGATCTCACTGATCACGTAGTATTTTGATAGTCTTTCTGGTGAGGAAAGCCATCGTACGTAATTAGTCTGCTTACCCAGACAGAGAATATTGGTATTCTTATATCACCCTTTCTACATTCCTTTGTTCCCAGATAAATCTTCTTTCTAAGGTTGTTATGAATTCCTAAATTCACAATTAAACCCAAAGCATTCTTGTCTGCAAGTGACCATCCTAACTTAAATTTATATGAGTTTTCGAAAAGGTCCCCTTGATATTTTTCTCACCAAGAAGAGAATCTTTTCACTGTTTTTCATATTTTCTAAATAACTCTCATGCCTCTATACCTGATGTTTCAGGGTCCTTAATTATGCTACATCTTGAGCTCATGCAATGTGTCCATTACTGAAATAGAATAACATGTTGCAAGACCAGTCCTTAAAGTTGAGCCAGATCTCTTGAGCTCTATATACATAATTAGGCCTCACCTAGGCTTTGTTGTGCTACAGAGAGATCATCAGACTCTCCATCTTCTGGGGCCTCTTTTTAAACTCATTACATAATGATGACAAGATTTTCCTTGGGTCTCTGGACTTGGCACCACAGTCCTCTCCTTTTCTGTGTGCATTCATCATAGTCACAGAACCCGGAAACCTGGGGGTCCCATGGGCAGGTGGCCTCTAGAAGACTTAGGGGGGTTTTGAAATTTTGCTTCCATCTCCTAGGCTTTTAATTGTTTTGGATATAATTAGTCTTCTGTTTCCTCCTTCAGCTCTTTCTTCTCCTGGGAAGACTTGTGACTTAAAAATCATATATACTTATTGGTGGCATTCTAGTACAGAGGGTTGTTTGGGGACTTGGCAGAAACTTCAGCACTGTTCCCTGGACTCTGAAGTATGGGATATGTCAAAAGCTTTAAAATCCACTCTCAGGAACTTTGATTTCCAGTGAATCAAATAGCATGCTACTTCTGCTCTCTGTTGAGCTATTAATGAGGTTCTTGTGTCTTGGGTTTTAGTCATGCTGGAGTGAAGTCAAGAATATTCTGTAACTATTATGAAAACTATGGATCTTCTTTCTAAATAATGTGATCGTGGACGTACATGTGTACCTCATTGGTTTGTAAGCAGTGGAAATCAGCTCCAGCCAATGTAAACAAAAAAAGAAGGATGTTGGGGTAGCTCACGGAATAGAGTAAGAGGTAAGCAATGTAGATGAGAGGGGGCCAGGAACCAGGGCAGCCCCAAGGGCTCAGCAGCTGGAGTTTGGGGGGGGGGTGTCTTCTTTCTGACTCAGCTCCAAGAAGCCTCAATGTCCACATCGGCCCCCAAACTTCAAAAATCTGCAAGAGAAAGAAGTTCATTGTCCTAGCTTGAGTCAGTCCAGTCAGCTACAGCACAAGGGTGGCGTGCTCATTAAGATCCATTTTATGTAGCATGAGGCCTTTCCCAGAAATAGGGAGAACATCGTGAGCTAGGCAGGCGAGTCTCCTCCAGTCTCCACTTTGCATGCCATTTCGGGGCATTCACAGTCCTCCTACTTTGGAGGAAGATAAAACTAGTTTTGACAGGATTTCATGGAACCTCGGAATATTAGAGTGCGTAGAACCCTGGATAATATTTATTTTGTTTCGTTGAGCATTTACAGTGTGTCAGACATTACGCTAAACACCTCACATGTAGCATCTTTTATTTTCAGCATAACTCCATGTTTCAAGTACCTATTACACAGTCTGCCGATGAGGAACACTCAGAAGAAGGTAGTGTGGAATCCCCTTAGCTCCTCATAACTGGTCCTCATAACTTACCAGTCAGGGGAAGAAATTCTCCTCCTGCTTCTGCGTTCCTAGGGCTGCAGACTTTCTGGCTAATCTAAATAGGTCGGAAGTAAATTACAGAACGACATTTGTCCCAGCCTAAAATGGATTTGGGGACAGATATATCCCTCCTCCTGGCCATCTTTTCTTATTCCATTGTTGACAGGACCTTGAAGAGGTTTTCGGGCGGAGACACTCCTTTGAAGCAGGCCCCTTTGTAATAAAGGGAAAGCGTGAAGCCTTCGCTCATTTGCCCATTGCTGCCACCCGGTGGCGTGGACTCCCCCTGCCCGCCCACCACCTCCTGCCACCATTCCCCGTGGCCTGACACTTGTCTCCTGTCACCACATGGCTCACCCACAGCTGTTCCATTTCTGGGCCTCGCATCCACCCACTCTTGCTCTGTTCTTCTGTCACACAACCTGCCAGTTGTCTCCCCTCCCCCACGGTCATCCTGCCGGCCGCCCCTTCTTCACCCTCTGCCCACCTGCCCGCTAACACCCCTTCCACTCACCTGTACTTAGTTGCTGAAGTTGCTGAGCAATACACCCTTTTAGCTTTCCCGCAGCTCACTCTTTGGGGTGTGTGGTTTCAGTGTTGCCAGGTTGTGTCCATTTTGGCATTTGAGTACATCCCGATGACTTACGTAAGATCTCCCTGCCAGCAGGACGGCCTTCCTTACTGGGATGTTATTATTTCAGCCTGAGTGTCTGTCAGGTGACCTGAGGGTTCCCAGAGAGCCCCAGGAAGCCGCTCAGGTGTGTCTTCGGTTCCTCCAGACCTGGTACCGCTCCAGGCGCAGAGTAGGTCCTCCCAACTCACCTTGACTTGCCTCCCTCACGTCCCCAAACAGCCAGGTTCCGATGGGAGATGTGTGTCTGCTATTAGCATGATTTCTCCTTGCAAAAGGGTGTCACTGATGTGACCACCGGGTTTGCTGTGAGTGTAACTGGACTCACGAAAGATGGAGCTACTTTCCTCTGGGTGGGAAATACTCCTGTCAGTTTCATTGATTCATGCTGATTTCTCCCGAGCCACAAGGAAGCCGATTCATCGTTTCTTCCTCCTGAGCTCTTACGCTCCTCGCCAGTCAGAAGGACCCTATTGCGATACCCGGAAACGTAATCCTAGAAGAGGTTGAGGAGTCAGTTCGAAAGGACTAGAGTAATAACTCCTCCAGGTTGGCATGAACTCTTCCCATTGGCTGTAGCAGCCTGGTGAGCAGTCACACGCCCAGCTCCGTTGCGGTTCTGAAATCTTACAGCGCTGGACATTTTACACAGCGTGGGGCTGATTTAGGTAGGAGTCAGCAAGACTTTCACTCATTTCCAAAGATCTGCACAAACCAAGCTTGGGTAAAAATCAAATATCTCAGTTTCCTGGAAACTGCAAGAATTCCAGATGTCTTCATTGTGACAGCCTTTATAGAAAACAGCATGGAGTTTCCTCCGAAAAGTAAAGACAGGACAATTTTGTGATCCAGCGATCCCACTCTGGGTATGTATCCAAAGGAAATGAAATCAGTATTTCAAAGAGAGGTCTGCAACTCCCCTCTTCATTTCAACATTTTTTACCATAGCTAAGATATGGAAACAACCCAGATGTTGGTCAAAAGATGAATGGAGAATGTGTGTGTAAACATGTGTGTGTGTGTGTGTGTGTGTTTATATGTGTTATATATAACATAATATCTATATTTCCTTCCATTTTAAAGCTGACTGATATTCCTGTATGTATGTGTATACACATAAAAGGAAATCCTGCCATTTGTGACAACGTGGATGAACTTGGGGGACATTTTACTAAGTGAACTAAGCCAGAGGCAGAAAGACAAACACTTGCATGATCTCACTTACATGTGGCACCTAAAAATGTCAAATTCCTACAAACAGAAAGTAGAATGGTGGTTACTGGGGGCTAAGCGGAGGGTGATGTGGGGAAATATTAGTCAAGCGATACAAATTTTCCGCCAAGTTCTGGAGACCTGATATACAACAATGGTCTCTTTAACAATATTGTCTCGTGTACTTGAGATTTGCTAAAAGGGTGTAGATCTTAACTGTTCTCACCACAAACAAACAAAAAGTGTAATTATACGAGGTAATGGATGTGTTCATTAGTTTGTGGTATTTCACAATGTATAAGGCTATCAGATCACACATGTTAAACATATGCAATTTCAAATTGTCAACTCTAACTCAGTAAAGTTGCAAAAATTTTAAATTTGAGGTGGTAAGTAGAATAGTAGCCAATGTATTTACCAGTACTAACCTGTATGCTGATTATTGGGTATTTTATAGCTGTTAAATCTTTTCTTCCCTCCCCCCAAAACCCCCCAGAACTGCAAATGTTTTAAAAGCACCATTTCTGCAGATATACCCACATTAGGGTTCTGCGATGGTCCAAAAGCCGAGTGGTGGTAACCTTGCTCCTGGGAGCAGTAAAGATTCGAGTAAAGATTCAACCAAGCAGTAAAGATTCAACCTAGATCTTCCTAGGTTCCAAAGCCTCGCTGAGTCTGGTGTAATGTCTCCACACCCTGATTAATTGGGTCTGGGAACTGGGCCTTCCTGGGTTTCTTTATGTTGGCAGAAACAAAATCCTAACTCTGAACTCCAGTCAGCAGGAACATGCCAGCGAGTTCATCACTCTTTCCTGATACCGCTATTCTTATTAGGGCCAGGAGATACAAATAGAAAATTCATAGTAAAAAATGTGTAGCTCTTCTGTCAATTACCCACATAACATACAACGTAAAAGGGAAAGCGTATCTATTTCTCTATTATCAGCTTGCCATAACGAGCAAGTCATATTGCCCTCCTAATGGCCCCTTCTGGACCCATGGAGTGGTCTCTCTAGTAAATTGATTTTGAAACTGGGTCATATTCTGGCCTGGACTTCCATTTATACAGCCTAATGGAAAAAAGGATATATCTGTGCACAACTTAGTATAGTAAAAGGAACAGTAGTGAGAGCTCTTATGCCTTCATCACTTGGAGCTGGGGTGGGTGGTGCATGTGGGAGTCCCTGATGTTCCTAGATCCTTGAGACCTGTGATTAACCAGGAGTGACACCCATTAGTACACCAATTATACAGCAGCGCTAGGTAGCACCATGCTGTCAAAGTCATCAATAGAGTGACAATCCCCTTTATTTCCAGAACTTTCTTTGGACAGTGTCAAAGACCTTGTTAATTGTTGAGAGATTTCTAAATAAATCTCAATGGAGAAATTTGTGTGGGGTCTACAGTTTCATAAGAAACTTCTGGGTCAGAACAAGGAGTCACTCAAAGACTTTGGGGGAGAAAGGATGCTTCCAGAGACCTGTCTTTCAGCGGGGATGGGATCTGATCTGCTTGCCTGGGATCTCTGGAAAATAAGGAGAGATTCTCTTTTTCCTTTAAAAAATACAGCTGCTTTGGGAACGAAGCAGTATCTGACAGAGGCAGCCTTCAGGGACCACGCACGTAACTGGAAAACATCTTGTTCTAGGCCTGAGCAATTACTACTAAGGGACATTTTAGCTTCTCACCTAGAAATACTTCAAGCACTAAAATCCATTTCCTTTCAAGTTTGAATTCCCTTCAAGAAAAGAAGAGAAAATCATTTAAGCTTAAAGGAGAGAATGAGAGCAGGACAAGCCAAGATTGAGTTAGAGGGCAAATCATCACTTCTCTCTGCAACCCTCCTCCTCCCTTCTTCCCCACGTTTTGGGGGCGACCCTCCTTCTTTTGAGTCAGGAAGTGGTTACAAGTGTTATTCTTTCTCACATGCACTGTGGGCTCCAAGCCTAGCACACACTTTGCTGCCATGAACAAGCTTTGGTGGCTTTTTGCTCAGTGACCAATTTTTGCTTGTGTTTTCGTGCACTATATACTGTTCACAAAAATACTGCACTGTGGCTTTGGAGAGATCAGCTCCCATTCTGAATCAAGTAATCTTTACCTTTTAGGGAAATCAGAACTTTTCTGCCCATATCTATCTGTCTTCAGAGGGACCAGACTCATCGCACGTCTGACAGGGGCTGACGGGGTTTTAAGGACGTTTGCTACCTTCTGTAACCTGACTTACCTTGCCTTCGGATTTTCAAAGGCAGAAATTCTGAGACTGCCTGATCCGCCCTGAGATGACATTTGGTTAGAAATGTTAGACAAAGCTTGGGATTGAGGTAGGGATCATAATTTCCCAGCTATGACCTTTAGCTCTCAATCCCATGCTAACCATAACCTTTCTAATGGGCATATTTCCTTGCAAGAAAATTTATGCCCCTGCACATCTGCAGGGACTTTCAAATGAACTATAGACGCAGTGTACTCAGCCTTGGCCAGTATCTAAGCATTGGTTTTGTTTTTAAGAGCAAACAGGAATTTGCAGAGAATATAAATACTATGCAGCAGGAATCAGAGAAGGAAAGGATCGCTCTGGTCAGGAGAGTTTTGAAGGGTTTTTTTAAAGATGGTGTCTGAGCTTGACTCTCAGAAGGGGCAGATTTGACATATGGACAGAGGGACAGAGTTCAGAAGGCAAAACAAGCAAAAAGAAAGGCACACGGAGGCTGGGTGCTGTGGGGTGTGTGCAGGGCCCAGTGCTGGGTGGGAGCACTCAGCAGAGCCAGCTGACCTTGAAGATCAGGCCAATGGGGCGCCTGGGTGGCTCAGTCATTAAGCATCTGCCTTTGGCTCAGGGCGAGATCCCAGGGTCGGGCTCCCTGTTCCGCTGGGAGCCTGCTTCTTCCTCTCCCACTTCCCCTGCTTGTATTCCCTCTCTCGCTGGCTGTCTCTCTCTGTCAAATAAATAAATAAAATCTCAAAAAAAAAAAAAAAAAAAGATCAGGCCAAGGAAGCTTACTGTTAGTGTACCTAGTTTCTTTCTTTCAACTCTATATTATGAAACCTTGTTACTTTGGTAAATTACATGCATACTGTGAAATTTACCATTTTAATCATTTTTTAACAATTTTATTTTGGAAAGCACATGCAAGCATGTGAGTGGGGGAAGGGAGAGGGAGGGGGAAAGAATCTCAAGCAGACTCCCTTCCGAGTGCAGAGCTCAACACAGGGTTCGATATCATGATCCTGAGATCATAACCTGAGCCCAAACCAGGAGTTGGACACTTAACCGACTGGGCCACCCAGCACCCCCTATTTTAATCATTTCAAGTGTACGGTTTTTGTAGCATTCAGTAAATTAACATTAAGTGCAGCCATCACCACCATCCATCCAGAACTTTTTCATCTTTCCCACCTGAAACTCTGCACACATTGAACGCTGCTCCCCACCCCCTCCTCCCCTAGTGGCTAGTAACCACTGTTCTGCTCTCGCTATGAATTGGTTATTCTAGGTGCCCCATATAAGTGGACTCATACAGTATTTGCTGTTTTGTGACTGGCTTATTTCACTGAGCGTCATGTCCTCAAGGTTCACCCATGTTGAAGCATGTGACAGGATTTCCTTCCCTTTTTTAAGGCTGAATAATGTTCCGTTGATTGGATATACCGCTTCTGTTCGTCTGTTCATCTGTCCCTGGACAATTGGGTTGCTTCTGCCTTTTGGTTATTGTGAACGGTTCTGCTGTGAACACAGGTGTATGGATACCTGTTTGATTTTCTGCTCTCATATCATCATCGGTAATTTTTTTGAGGAATCAGCATACTGTTTTTATTATGAAAATTTTTAAACATGCACATAAGTCCAAAAAAGAGGGGGTAGTGGCAGTAAATACCCAGATACTCAGATTTCAGATTCAAAACAAGTCTCAAGCCGCCTGGCCTGGGATGCCATGTGATTTGAGATGCTACGTACGGGTTTGAGGGTCAAGGATCATCATTTCCTGATTCTGGCCTTTAGATCTCAATCTCTGATCACACACAAACTTCTGATATGTATTTCCTTAAAGAACATTTTCCCTTCTGTACTTGAGGGCAACAGGGACCATACAGAGATCCACAAAACAAATCTAATAAATGCTAATATCTTAAAGTGTTTGCTTCATCTTTCATCTTTCTTCTTCACTGTCTACCTAACAAAAATGTTTGATTGTTAGTGAACCACTTCAATGAAATTGCCGACTTTGGGACCCTAAGTACGTCAGTGTACCTCCAGACCCACATTGCCACGATCACATCCAACAAAGCGGACAGTCATTTCTCAACATCACCGATGCCTGGTTCATATTCTCATGCCCACATTTGTCCCCTAATGTCATTTGTGGTTGGATTTCTTTTTCCAAACTGGGCTTGAGTAACCAGGGATCATACATGGTAGGCTTTCAACTCTCTCCAGCAGCTGAGAAGGAGACCCGGGGAGTTGTGAGCGGGGAGAGAGAAGATCAACACTGAAATCTGGCGTCATGGACAGCGGCATTTTTCTGGGCCCCTCTTGGGAGTGGATTTAAAAAAGAGACTGAGGAGTGCTTTGCCGACTCCGAGGCAAACTAGATACAAGTTCGAATGGGGCTTGCATTCTTGCCAAACCTTCAGCATGTCTGAAAAAAAGACTTCCAGTGAGTCATTACCAAGCTCCCAGAAGTTATGTACATACCATCTCCAAGTCCTGTTATTTAAGGGAAATAACTCACCAGCCCCAGCAGTTTGAGCCTGTGCACTTGTGGTATGTTTCGATGCTGGGAATTCACAATGCATTTAATAACACCTTTTCTCCTGTAAGGCTTTTCCTCTGCTCTTGGGTAAAGAGAGCTTGTTACCGGGGAAGGATGCGCTCCGGGGTGCTTCACAGGGTTTCTGTCCCCCAGGGCAACTCCATCTTCATCCTCTTTTCCTTCTCTCTGTCTTTAGGTAACCTTGACACTCAGAAACCCCTTGATCTTTTACTGAATCGGCAGGATATTTATTGAGTGACAACTCTTTACGCAGCACTGAGGGGGAGTCAAAGGGAGTATAAAGCATTTGAAACCAGGAGAAAGAAAACTAATAGAGGGGTGAGAATTCCAGAATCAATGCTTTTCAACCCAGAGTGTAACATGTAGCAGACGTTCAGATCCAAGAGGAACGAAGGAGCCAGAGGACTTGGAGAGGACTTCACGTGGAGACAGAAGTTGAAGGGTCTGGAAGGATTTGTGGGGTGTGGCTAAGGGGTCAGGAGAAGGGGAAGCATTCCCCTCCATGGCATGATGGGGTGAGAACTTAGTTCTTGCCTTGCCTCACCCTTTACGGGTAAACTCTTGACTTGATGGACCTACTGGTAGCTGGTAGTCCAAGGAGTAAGGTCCCTGAGTTAGAAATGTCAGAAAGCAGGGCTCCTGGGTGACGCAGTCGTTAAGCATCTGCCTTCGGCTCAGGGCGTGATCCCAGAGTCCTGGGATCGAGCCCCACATCAGGCTTCTCCACTAGGAGCCTACTTCTTCCTCTCCCACTCCCCCTGCTTGTGTTCCCTCTCTCACTGGCTGTCTCTGTCAAATAAATAAATAAATAAATAAATAAATAAATAAATAAATAAAAATCTTTAAAAGAAAAAAAGAGAAAGAAATGTCAGAAAGCTCCTGCGAAGATGCCCCCCTGCTCTCAAGAACACCTTCATTTTCTTCCTCTTGGTTTTTGTGCACATGGTTTATGACAGGCCATGCACAGGCTTTTCTCCTATGGGAGCCGTGTTTGGGTGGGAGGAGGCCGACTGGACAAGTGACTTTTGGGTTTGCAACACTCCGTTTGGCAGAATTAGTACAAAGTTTTTCACCTTACTTTGGGAAGACTTTATTAGCCCGGAGTTTTTCTTTTCTTTAGACAAAAGGGGTGGCTTCCCTTTTGGAGTTTATCCTCTGTTGCTTTAATTTATGTTATCATACCTCCTAAAGTCTGGACACACTGAAGGAGACTTTTTTTTGTCTCAATAAATCATCAGCTCTGTGCTTTGGCCTCTCCTCGACTCGCGATCGCATTTCTGGGGGTTTTGCTTGAAGATTGATTCTGCACAATTTAGTCAAGGGTTTTACCTCTGACCACCCCAGAGCATCGTCTGCATCTTGCAGAAGTCCCTGGGAAAACTGGAAAGAAAGCAGCAGCTCCATGATGGTCGGTCTATAGCCCAACGCTTGCTGGTCTTGGTACTTTTCTTCCAAATTTCCAGGTTGAACATGGGCTGAGCTTTTCTGTAGGGAAATGGAGGGTGATGTCAAGCACTTAGGTTTGGGCCTAAGAGAGTTTGGTTCCGACGTGGCCCCCCACATCCCATCTACCTGGGCCTAATATAAGTAGGGACCCTCCAGTCCACCAGGAGAGGCAGCCCAATGTGGTGACTCAGGATTTGGGTGTGCTTTCGAATCCCAGCTTTACCACCTACTGGCTGTGGGGGACAAGATACCTACCTTTTTCTAGTTTTGGTTTCCTGACCAGTAATAATATCTAACTGTGAGAGTTGCTCAGGGGACTGTAAATTATAAAATGCCTCACCCTCTACGATGTCTGATAACAAAAGCCAAACTGTGGCCCCTGTGTGGAATAATGATGTCTCCGGCACCTCTGTCCCAAGGATACCGCCCATGACCCAGCTGCTGTTTTCCAGTGTTAATGTAGATCTGTGGTATTTTGAGCAAATTCTGTTATTTTCCATTTTTCTTTTATGCCTGGTTCGTTTACATATTTTCAGATTCTAAGATACAGAGAAGCGAATTACATAAATAGTTCCTTTGTACATATATTTTTTATATATCTTATGTAATATATATATATATTTTTTCTCCTTAGCCATATATCACCCCAATCGTCCTTTGCCTTTCTGCTCTGAATTTCATTAAAAAATGAAGCCCATTTTTAAGTTCCTGCTCCATATTTTTTTTTAAGATTTTATTTATTTATTCGACAGAGACAGCCAGCGAGAGAGGGAACACAAGCAGGGGGAGTGGGAGAGGAAGAAGCAGGCTCCTAGCGGAGGAGCCTGATGTGGGGCTCTATCCCAGAACGCCGGGATCACGCCCCGAGCCGAAGGCAGACGCTTAACCGCTGTGCCCCCCAGGCGCCCCCCTGCTCCATATTTTAAATAAGGGCTCCCCACAAGCTCTGTACCCACCTGTGATGCCTCTGACCTTCCGTTAGCTTGAACCTCCTCTTTGTCTACCCACAGTCAGCCCCCTGCTTCTTATATGCACCCAAAGGAGTCTCCTCACTCCTGCCAGCCCCCACCACTGACCTATCATTTGTCTCCAATAATCCTGATTCTAGTTCCTTAGTTCGGTTTCCTAAGAAACCTGGCCACCGATACCTCCAGAAGAATCTACAGAAGGAACTCCGCAGATGCCCGGAACAGTTATTAAGAATTTAACGGCACGTACGGATGGCCTCGCGCAGCTAGCAGAGTTTCCTTGTTTTGATCCTGCTAACGAGCTCAGAGCATGAGCAGGGCTGGTGTGTTACTTCTGTTCGAGGATGAGGAGGCTGAGGCCCAGAGACCAAGGTCTCCCCAAGGCCTCTCTGCCAGATTGTGCTGGTACTGGAGGCGGACCCGTCACTTCCACGTCAGGGCCTGGTCCCCGGCGCTCTCCCTCCCCCTCCTCTGCAAGGGGGGACCGAGCAAGACATATTTACTCTGCTTATTTATACGTATATGGCTTTCTATATCAGGGAAATGGGAGAGAAGGACGGGGGTGGGGTTGAGAACGGGTTGGAACCAGAGAGCTATAATTAATTCTTTCTCCCACACAAACCACTGAAATACCGCATGTAATAAACAGTATCATCCGCAAAATGCCATGATTATACAGTGTTGCTTCATATTGGGGAGGAAAGGGGGGTTGGTGCTAATTAACAAGTGGGGATGGAATGTTTACAACATACTATTACTGGTAATAGAATTATCTTCACCCTCCTAATCATAATGGAGATGCAGAGATCCTCCCAGCTGCATGTCTGGCCATGCCCTGTGAAATGGGAGGAAGTGAGGTGTGGGGGCCTATGATGGGTCCTGGTGCGCTCCCCTGCTCCCCCACCCCCCACCCCATGTGAGGAGTAGGGCAGCAGGGAGGGGGAGGCAGGGACCTCATCACACCAGGGAAGGAGCCACTTCGCCAGCACCCCTCACCTGCTTGTCATCCCAGTTTGTCTCTGGCCTTCTTGCATGTGTTGCTGCCCAAATTCTGAAAGAAGAGGACAGAGAATCTGTCCTTCCAGCAAGCCCTCAGACAGCCCTTAGACAGATCTGGTGGTCTCCAGCGTAGAAAGAGCCATGTTCCAAATTTTTCCTGTAATAGGGTGATTTGGATCTCAGAACACAGTTTCTGATGGATACATGCCCAAAACAGGCAGGTTTCCTTGCCAGTGAGTAAATGTCCAGTTAGCCCACGTGTAAGTGAGCTGGGAGTTGGGAGCCCTGCCCCTAGTTTCAGCTCTGTCGCCAGCTGCCTGTGTGACCATGTGCAAGCCATTTGGTCCCTGCACCTGATTTTTTCACTTGAAAAGCGATGACCTCCCTATTTAAATAATGTAGAATTATATCACCATTATAAATCTTTCCGTGAGAAGTTCCTTTTTTTTTTTAACATTTTTATTTTTTTTATTGTTTCTTCAATTTAAATTCAGTTAGCCAAGGTATAGTACATCATAGTTTTGGTTTTTTTTTATGTTCTGTGAGAAGTTCTATTCCAATTTGTAATGTGCAAGACTAGAATGCATCTGCCCAATCGGGCATAAGTGGGGCTGTCCTGCCTCCCGTGCCTTCCACCAGCTTTCAGGCAGAGTAGAGCTGGAGCTGTAATATCGGCCTCAGGGCAGCAGGAGAAATGGAAGGGGGCCCAATTCCAGCTGTCCCAGAAGCTGAGTCAAGGTCACCTGCAGGGTCAGGAGATCGGTGGAGGGGGAGGAGAGTGGGTAGGTAGGAGGTCACGAAGGCAAGGCGGAGGGAGGAGTGCCACAGTATACACAGGTAGACTTTTTTTTTAAAGATTTTATTTTTTTTGACAGAGCACAAGCAGGGGGAGCGGCAGGCAGAGGGAGAAGGAGAAGCAGGCTCCCCGCTGAGCAGGGGACCTGATGCAGGGCTCGACTTGAGCTGAAGGCGGCTGCTTTCTTTTTTTTTTTTTAAGATTGTATTTATTTATTTGGCAGAGAGAGAGAGAGAGAGAGCACGGCAGGGAGAGGGAGAGGGAGAAGCAGGCTCTCCGATGAGCAAGGAGCCTGATGTAGGGCTCGATCCCAGGACCCTGGGATCAGGACCTGAGCTGAAGGCAGACACTTAACTGACTGAGCCACCCAGGCGTCTCCACAGGCGGACTTTGTAACACATTGGGGACTCAGTAAGGAGCCTCTGACCGGGTCTAAGGGTGGTATCAGAGACAAACTTTAGGATATTTGAGACTTTTGCTTGACTTCTACAACCCAGAACTTTGTAGCAACTCTTGGAGTCTAATCGGAGGGGTAGTTTAAGTTCTGGATCCCCATTTTGAAGAGGAGGAGCCCTCTTCATGCTTTGGAGCAATCTTTGCCCTCTAGATACACTGAGGACGAAGGCACCTCGGTTTTGCCACACTGTGTGGGGAGCCGCTGTGACCCGGATCCTATGCCCCGGAGCCCAGCAACACCCAAGGACGGGTGGGCGCTGGCATAGGGAGGATGTACCCAACAGCCACCCGCTCCTGTCTCCTCCCTCGCCTCTCCCTGCTCTTGCCCACCACAGCGGGCTTTCTTCTGTCCCCAAGGCTTGGAGACTCAGACACCCATGTGGTCTTTTTCCCAGGCCATCTGCAAGAGCACGTGGGAGGCAAATTAGACTGTGAGGCAGCGAGCAGAAAATATGATTTGCTAGAACGGTTTGATGGAGAATCCCGGGCTTTCTGGAAGCTGCGGGAGGTGTGCAGAGGCTTCAGCGAGCTGTGTTCCCCTGGCCTCTGGTGTGAGCTCCCAGAGCGGGCCAGTGAGGCAGGGAACGCTTGTCCAGGCCCCTCAGTGTGCAGATGAGGGACCTGAGACCCAGAAAGTTGAGCTGACTTCTCCGGGATTGCGAAGCTCCATGGCGTTAGAGGCGGGACCACGACTCCTGTGTGTCATTGTGAAGGTCCTCGTTCATTTCCAAAGAAGGGGTGTTGAGCAGAGAGGCTTGAAAGGGCATTTTATTTCCGTCAGTAGGAAAGCACACCATCTCCCCAGTCCTCCCAAATTAGAAAGCATCAAGCTGGGGGCGCCTGGCTGGCTCAGTTGGAAGAACATGCCACTGTTGATCTGAGGGTCATGAGTTTGAGCCCCATGTTGGGTGGGGAGATTCCTAAATAAATAAATAAATAAATAAACTTAAAAAAAAAAAGGTATCAAGCTGTAGTCAGTGTTCTCTGCGTATGTGACCAGCATAGATTCAGCACCTGTTTGCTTTCTTTTCTTTTTTTAATTGTGGAAAGGTTTCACGTCAGTGCACATTCCAACCAGATTTCTCTCCGTGTCCCGACTTCCCTCTGATTTTTGTATTTCTTATCTTCAGGTGCCTGGCCCGCATCCCCACTCGGCCCTTGCGTTCATCTCCAAGTCAGCACTGGCCAGTTGAGGGGTTTTTCTCAAGATTCCTGGATGTGGGCTGCAGGCACCTCACTAGGTCCCTGGACTTGAGTCTGCCCCTGACTCGGACAGTGCTGGGTCCACCTGCCAGGATAAACATTTGGGGGAGGTGGTGGGAAATACGGTCGTGGGGAACATGGGTGGAATCCCATTTCAGTATACGAGCTGATGCGTGGTCAAGACCGAGTCATGGCAGGAACTCAGGCCTGCCGGCTCCTCCTTCCAGTTTACGGCAATGCGATGTTCCCTGTAACCACAATGTCCTAGGAAGGTAGCTTGTCTTAACCGGGCCTCTGCCCATGAGATCAGTTTCACGCCTGTGTTCTGGGTCTGTGTCTTTGGCATGTCTTGGGAGATGGCTTGTAGATGTCACTCTGTTAAGTTCCCTTGCCTGCACGTTGAACCCCTTTCAGGGAGAATCAGATGACTTCTGTTCTGCTCATGGTCAAGGGCAGGTCTACACCCTCGGTGAGTCCCTTTCTTCCTTCTGCTGCCCCTGAGCTTTCCTGTTTATGTATTACGTCGGGCTTTGGGATTTTTCATTGCTGTGCTCTTTTAAATAAATGTGCAGGTACTCTCCATTTGAAAGGAAAGCTTAGTGGGCAACAAAATACATATTCAGGGACTTTAAAAACAGTCTTTTCCACGTCAGACTCCGTGTTGGCTTCTGGGAACAGAAGATTAGACGTTGGTGTCTGTTCGCACGGAGTCCGCGGCCAAGGGCAAGCTACAGCGTGGACATGGGTAACTATAACATGACATCATGAGTGCCACAGGCCATTGTTCACCCGCTGGCAGGGCTTCTCCCGTGACAGGCCACCCTGATAGGCAGGGAGTTCTAAAGTTTTGGAGTAAGCTTGGTAGAGTTCACTGCTGCTTTTTCTTTTCTTTTTTTTTTTCCATCTGTTCACAGAGGATGAAAACAAAGATCAGTCCAAATTAAGACTGAGTTTCAGAAGTACAGAGAAGGTTCTACATCTCCTTTCTTCATTTGACTCCACCCTGAGCCCCAGAAGCCCGCGTCTCAGGCTTGTTCTCTCGAACACACCTGCATTTTCGTGCCTTATTCCACTGCTTCAGCTAGGGCCCTGAGATACACACATTGCCTCGGCTTGGATCAGTGATGCCCTTCCTTTTCCAAGATGGTTTCATCTTTCCTAGAACCTCCTTTCTCCTCTTCGTTCCAAGCTGGGAATTCACCCACGCATGCCCAGAATAGTATATTCTAGCCATACTCCTGTTGAAGGCAGCCGGCAGCTTTCCATTGGAGACAGTCTTTCATGCGGTTCTGAGAAGAGAGATTACGTTCTCCGGTAAAGGGAGGGGCTGCCTCACACTGTCACAAAGAAGGCCACAGCCTCTCTGCCTCGGGGCTGGAAGGGGGATGGTCAGGGAGGCTCCAGGAGGAAGTAGCCCTTGAGCTGGGCCTTGAGATATGAGCAGTAGAGCAAGGAAGGTATTCGAGTCCGGGTGGGACAGCCCAGAAGCACAGAGTGTGGAAGGGACATGGTGTGGCACGTCATTGCCTCTGGCCTGTCGTCTTTGTCCCAGCTTAGATGGTGACAGTTGTCCCGATGTCCTAGTTTCCTTTTCCTCTCTAAAACCTTCTCTAAAGAACAGAGGACCTCTTCCTCCTGAAAGCCCTCCGAGAAGCACTATTAGGGGAAACAAGAGTGTGAGCCAGTGACCACTAACACTCCAGGTCTCAGATGCCTGATGGATTACCCAGGATAGCTATACACTGGGAGCCCACCACTCCCAATTCCAACCAGTGCCAGAGAATCACTTCCAAAAAGTTAAAGACCTGACTGTCTTACAAAATAGAATGAACATGTTTCAAAAATATATCCCCATCTATTACAGAGGGAACCAGTAAGATGGCACACCGGTTCACAGATAATTAAAGAAAAGTTGATATGGGAGCACCTGGGTGGCTCAGTCAGTTGAGCATCTGCCTTCGGTTCAGGTCCTGGGATCGAGTCCTGCATCGGGCTCCCTGCTCAGCGGGGAGTCTGCTTCTCCCTCTACCTGCTGCTCCCCCTGCTTGTACGCATTCTCTCTCTCTCTCTCCCTCTCCCACTCTTTCTCTCTGTCAAATAAATAAATAACATCTTTAAAAAATAAAAAATAAAAAGATTGTTAGGTTGGCTACAACGCTGGCGTGGGGACCACAGGGCAGTAACAGTGAGCGCTTGGCTTACCTTCTCTCCAGAGAGCATCTGTATCTGCAGGACAATATTCACTTGCATTCCTGTTGCATAGAATCGGTTTCGGGGTTTTGGGGGTTTTTTGCTATCAGTTTTCTAAACATTAACATCTACCCTGACAGAGCTGTGAGTATCCCAGTCGATAGCAAGCCAGACCCAGGTGCGCACCCGTAAGGCTCCAGCCACTCCAGGCCGCCAGCCACCTGCTCCCCGTGCTGCAGCAGAAGGACCCACGACCGTTGCATTTCCAAACCTTGGACGGTTTTTTTCCAAACACCAGGGAAGGTGGCCTTAGGAAGATCCTCGGTTTTGCCCTTTTCTTCTGCATTAATGAACGCACATCCAGCGTCTTCCACATACGAGGTAGTCTGCTGAGCCGTGGCGGCACCAAGAGGCACGAGCGCGAGGCTTGTTCCTGCCCTTCGGGACCTCACCACGCTAGCAGGCCCTGCAGGGAAGGGCTGAGGAGAGGAGTAGGCACCGACCGTAGATATTAGTCAAGTTCTGGGGAGAGAAAAATCCGTTCTGGCGAGGGAGGGCAAGGAGGCTTCTGAAGGAGGTTTGGAATACCTGTGGGTTTCGCTAACCTGGTTTCCCCTGTCTGGCACGTGGGTGTCTGCCTGTCTGCCCGTGTGGGTGTAGGCTCCCTTCTTTGTACATTCTGTGGAGCTGGGAGTTGGGCTGTTCAGCAATTCCCTTCCTCCTCCCTCCCCGTGCCTGTCATTACCACTCACATTTCCGCTGTCTTGTCGGACGCTGCATCGCGCTGGAGATCAATGGCACACGCCGTGACTGTCGGTCCCTGCTGCTGGCGGCCGGGGATCAGGCGCCTTGGTGCTCCCCTGCAAAGGCAAAACCGAGCCAGGCGAGGACAGGAGAGATGAAAAAGTGGGAAGAAAGTGAATTGATGAGCATTTGTCTGGAGACGGGTGGACAGACTTGAGATCGATGTCACCACCTCGGCTAGTTTTGGCCTGTAATGATCCGAGTTCCAGCCAACCTGTTATTATAGACACTTAGCAATGACAAGGGGAGGCCTGAGGCAGCCCAGGCGCTCAAAGGCCTGTGTATGGACAGCCGCTGATCTGGGGAGGGCTCAGGGTTATGGGCAGAAGGAAGCGTAGAATGAGAAAGAGGAATCCTTAGTTTCCTTTGGTTCTTCTTTAGCCCCTGTAAAGAGGAGCATACTGCCTTTGGTGGCGCTCTGTCCCCGCCGTTTTATGTAATCGTATGGAGGCAGGCTCCAGCAGGGAACATAGGTGCTCCCTGTGTGGCTGGCATACCTCACGTTTGCCCTAGGCTTGAGCCTCTTTGAAAGCGTGGCCAAAATTCTTACACACGTGTGTGCTGTGTGGGCGGGGCGTTGCCTCGGCTAGCGGGGTCCAAGAGCAATACAACGTGAGACACATAGGTAACTTCATTCTTCTCGTTGCAAAAGTAAAGAAAGTCTACAAGCAAACAGGTGAAAGGAATTTTAATATATTTTCTTTCAGCATATCCAAAATTTATTAATTGCAATACATCATCAAAATAAGATAGTTTACACTCTTCTTTGTACTTGACAGCACACCTCCGTTTGGGCTAGTCATGTTCAAGTGCTCAGGGGCCCCACGCAGCTCACAACAGCTGGACTGACGGCACAGACCTGGGCAGGAAAGCCCAGGGGTCCGTGGCCTTGTAAGTTCAGAGCCACGGTTCAGCTGGGCTTTCTAGCCAGCTTTAAAGCTAATTATAAGCACGTGTAAGTAAAATTCTGACACGTGCTACAACATGGACGAACCTTGGAAACAGTTTGCTAAGTAACGAGCCAGACACAAAAGGACGAAGACCATATGATCCCACTCATGTGAGGTTCCTCGAGTACTCAGTTCAAGGAGACAGAAAGTAGAACTGTGGCCATCAGGGACTCAGGAAGGGCGAATGGGGAGTTAGAGCTTAGTGGGGACAGAGTCTGTATTTGGGAAGATGAAAGGGTTCTGGAGATGGACAGTGGTGATGGTGGCCCAACAGTGTGGGTATACTTGCTGCCACAGAACTCTACACTTAAAAATGGTTAAGATGGTAGGTTTTATGTCTATTTTACCACAATAAAAAAGGAGGAGGGGGCATGTCTGGGCTGGCCTGCTGGTCCCAGGAGAAGGAGAGAGACACGTGGAACAGAGCCACGCCCCAGCTGGCCATGCACACATGGGGTGAGAACTGGCAGAACTTGGGAGATAGTTCCCAAAAGGAGGTGACTCTTGACCTCTCATCCAACAAGCCCGCCACAGACCTGCCTCATCTCCAGGGGAGACGTGCCTCGCCCCCTCATATACCTGGTCCAGTGCCTGGCCTGCTGCCACCAGAAGCCACACCACGGTCATCGGGGAACCTGCTGCAAAGGGATCTTTTCTCCCAGATGAGGTCCCTGAGGCATGTAGGACCTCTCCTGCCCTTTGTAAACAGAGGGCATTCACACGAAGTGAGCCCGGAGCAGGAGCGCGGAATCAGCTTGGCTCCGAGGCCAGAAGGACCGTGTTCTGGCAGGGCTGGCTCTGTGTTGTGACCGAAGTAGCATGGGTTTGCTGTCCTAGGGACCTGCCTGGACCCCCTCCCTCTGCCACTTTGATGCTGTGTGGTCCCGGAAATTGACTTTACCCGTCCCTGAACATCCGTGTTCATACCTGCAAATGGACACGATAGGGCCGTTTGTGATTTAATCCAGGGTCTTTGCCAGTGCTGGGCACAGCGTGGGTGCTCACAGCAGCATTTAGTCAGATGTCAGAGCTCCCACCTGCCTGTGATAAGGGGCGCAGCCCTCCAGGGAGGGGCCTGGTTCTTATTCACCGTCCTGTGACAGGGAAGAGCTCAGACTATTGTGGTTGCAGTGGTTGGAATGCTGCCTCCGCCACTTGCTAACTGTGTTCATGGGCCAGCTGCTCACTTGCTGTGTCTGTTTTCTCATTTGTAAAATGGGAACGATAATGGGACCAATCTCATGTAGTTGTGAGAGACTGAGATCATTCACACCAAAGACGGAGTTCCATGCCTAGAGCAGAGAGAGCCTTCCAGCGCCATTAGCTATTCTAGAACATCCCCCGCCTTGACTGCCCCGTAAGCCCTGAGGGAGGAGGAGATCACGAGTAGTTATTGCAGAGGTTTCTCCGGAAGGAGGACCAAAAGTTCTCCCAGAAAATGCCACCCCTTCCTTAGTTTGTCCTTTGCAGTCTGTCATTGGAGCTCGTAGCTGCCCTAGGAGGTAAGACGCTGTTCTCTTCACTGCATCGATTTCCTGAGGCCACCATAACAATTGACCACAAACTGGGGGACTTAAAACCACAGGAATTTATCGTCTCGTACTTCTGGAGGCCCGAAGTCCGAAGCAAGGTGTTGGCAAAGCTATGCTCCCTTTCAGGGCTCCAGGGGAGACTCCTTCCTTGCCTCCTGCAGCTTCCGGCGGCTTTGGACGCTCTTGGGCTGTGGCTGTATCCCTTGTCTCTGCCTGGCTCCTCACATGACCTTTCCTGTGTCTCTGTGTGTCAGTCTTCCTGTCCTTTCTCTTCTAAGGACACCAGTCGTTGGACTTAGGGCCCACTCTAAATCCAGTATGATCCCTTGAGACACTTAATTACATCTGCAAACCCTACTTCCAAATAAGGTCAGATTCCCAGATACCAGGGGTTAGGACTTGGACACATCTTTTTGGGGGACACATTCAACCCAGTACACCCATTTTACCTAGAAGGAAGTCGGGGCTCTCGTCTTTTCTAAGGTCTTATGGCTGCTTAGCAACATGGCTGGTCTGGAATGCAAGCCTCCTGTGCCTGGCCCAGTGCTGTGTCCAGGACCCCGAACACCTCTCTGACCAGCATCCAGCACCCCAAGGGCAAGGCCTGTGGGCAGAGTTCCCCTTTGCAGCCTCCCCTGCAGCATACGGGGACGTGGTCCTTCTGCTCTCGGCTTTGCAACCCTACGTCCCGTGTTGGCACAGGCTTTTCTGTGTGTCCTCTCTGGACAGCCGCTTCCTATAATGCCTTGTAATGGAAATGAACTTGTTTCTGTGACCCTCCCTGGTGCCACTGGGATGCTTGAGGACAGCCAGATCTGGAGACTTCAAGTCCTAACCCCACCGAGGGAATTCGGACACGGGAACTGCAACTCCTCTGACAGACTGGTGGTGTAACAGCAGCCAGGTCTTTGGGCCCCTTGCATCGTACCCATGATCAGCCAGACACCCGTGTCCGGCCCGGCCTGGGCAGTGCCATTGAGGAACCCCACCATTCCGGACGCCCTGCCCTGACTCCAGACACCAGGTCACAATCTGTCTCTACACCTTACCTTGACCTTACCTGACCTTGACCATGGAACGCATTTCCCCAAGTATAGAATGAGAAAAACCACTCCCTATCCATCTTGCAAGCTGAAAAGCAAATGAACTAAGTTCTCTAAAAGTTCTTTAATGCCAGTGTAAAGATTAATTATATTAATATCTCCCCATTCTCCCCCACCCACGTGGGAAAACTCAGACTCTGGAGAAACCACACTCCTTAACCAGGGGTGGGTCCTCCCCCTGCCCAGAGGCAAAGGCAGCCGCCCAAGACCTTTCAGGCTCTTCCCTCCTTGGGCCTGGGGTCTAGCCTCAAGGACGAGGCACTCACCTAAGGGCTCCTGTCACTGTACAGAAGCCTCTGGGTCTCTTTGGAGAGGGGATCGGGCTTCCTGGGTCGTGAAGCCGCTGGGACAGGCTCTACAGATAGATTTCCATTTTAATAGATGTGTCAGGGCGTCAAATGTCTATGTTGCATTCAATCCTCATTAAAATGGAAGCCCACTGCCACCCGGTACAGAGGAGATGTGCTGCATTATTTATTGTTTTTTATCTGTTTTCCTAAAACTGGGCTGTTCAGGTTCAAATGGCAGATAAAATTGCCACCCACCTCTCTCCACCCTGTCATTTTCCAGCTCACATCTGTTCACTGCACATTGTATGTTAAATGTTATGTTACCAGAGTGTCAGAAGCCCTGAGCGGCACCTTCTGAAATCTGATTTGTCTAGCTCCCTGGCAATTTGTAAGGAGTATTTCTGCTCCGTCCTTTCTCAGCAAGGTCCCTGGCTCAGGTTTCCATCTCTCTGCATTCTGGCCTCTTCTCCATCTTGTGCCCCATTGGAGCTCCTTGCCCTAAGCTGTCAGGTGGTTCCTTTGTCCCTCCATCCATCACCCTGTTCCCTGCCTTCTGTCTTGATCCTGTACTTGACCAAGCCCCTGGTCCTCTATCCCAGAATGCATCAGATTTGGATATTGACATGACAACCCTGCCCCCCACTCACGAGCCCTAAGGACTTGGAACAGAACTAAACAAGCACGAATTCAGCCCCACAGCCCTTGCAGATATACGTCTGAGCTTCTATGATTATTGATCATTGCACTGACGTTCTTACATCATTACCGTACAAATATACTGAGTCAAAAGGACCACGTTTCCGTATTTCCATAACTTTGATTAACTCCTAGAAGAACAGATGAGTTGAAATGGATGTAGTAGTATGCTAAAATGTTCACTTAACAAAATGGCATCATATTCTAGTTAGAATGAGGGGGGAGCAGCTCATGTGGGCAGACATGAAAATAGTTTTGTTTTATTATACCGGACCTTCCTTCAAATGTCATTTGTTAAGATAAAAATCTGATAATGAGCTCCCCAGAACTCAAATTCTGAAGTTGAAGTGGGATTTTGCTGTAACTTATACATTTCTAGAGTTCACCCCCCCCCAGGCTGTATGAACTAGAGATAAAATAGAGCTGA
>NW_024425563.1:12916790-13006270 GCF_017311325.1 Ursus maritimus | reverse complement strand
CAGTATGAGCCTGTCACCGCCAGTGCCTTGGTTCTTTAAGCCAGAGGCTGCAAACGCTGGCCAGCGGGCCAAACCCAGGCACACCCTACTGGTTTACACATTGTCTAGTGTACCTAGACAATGGGAGTGGGCTACAGTGGGAGAGTTGAGTGACAGAGGCAGCAAAGACTGGCCTGCAAAGCCTGTCTGGTCCTCTGCAGAAGACGTTTGCCCACCTCTGCTCTAAGCCATTGGGCACTTCTGTGCTGTTTAGCGTCCACGGGTGAACCTCTTAGCAGTGCTGATTGATTCCTGAAATGCTTAGCTTGGAAGGATGGGAAAGACTACCTGCTTGGCGTTCGAACCAAAAAAAAAAAAAAGACCAAAACAAACAAAAAGCAAATGAATAGTACTCCATAGTCTGGAACACAAGAAACTCCACAGTCCAGCGTCACCGAATTAGACTGTATTAACTAAGATTATTCTTCGTAGATTGTTTACCACACTTTGTGTGTTCCCCTCAGGAATGAAAACACCGCCGTTGACAGCAGCAGTCGGACATGGGTAGCAACGGTCCTCAGCATTTATTGAAGGCTTATGATACACTTTGAGTATCTTACATCTATTTCATATAAACAACCCTGGGAGGCGAGTGGTGGTAATGACTCACTTGACAGGAGAGGAACCAGAGGTGTGGAGAGAAGAAGTAACTTTTCCACGTCGCACGCTTGGAAGCATCGGAGCTGGTTAGCACCCAGTCTGATGCCCCAACCCGCATCACGACCCAGCACTGTCTGTGAGGAGCCCATCTTTTTTTAGTGTTTGTTGAAATGGAATTTAGCTAGATTTTGCAGAATCGTAGAACGTTAGAGCTAAAACGGTGGTATTCATGTAGCCCAGCAGATCTCATTTTGTCAGTAGGAATGAATATTTATGGGATGCTTTAAAGCTGAGGAAGCACATTCCTGTAGCTTCTCTTGCTTGGCGCTCATGCTGGCTCTGTGATTAGGCAGGCTACCTTTTCACAAGAGCAGTGGAGGGCCAGAGAGCTCAGACATCTTGCCAGTAAGAGCCAGGCCTGGGCCTCCTCTTGAGGTTTCCGACTCTGAGGGTCATTGTGTTTCCAAAAGGCCACGTGACCCGAAGGGCTGTTGGTTCGTTGTGTTCCACAGTCACCTAGCTAGCCGAAGTCACCAGGGCAGGAGCGGGGTGGAAATACAGTGAGGCCAGAATCTCCGGACAAGACAGAGAGCTAGGAAAGAATGTCCGACCACCTCCCAGGGGGAGGACGAACAAACGTGAGGTCTCTGGAGGCTCCGGGGTAGCTGGATTCTGGTGACAGCTGTGTGTTCATTCATTCCATGTTTCGAGAGTACAGTGTGCCCAGCATCCCATGAGAGCAGGGGTTCCCCAACTGGATGGCTTGTTAAAGCACAGCCTTGTGAGTTCCATCATTGGAGTTTCCCTCCAGTAGTAGGCCTGGGGTGGGGCCCAAGCATTTGCATTTCTCTCAAGTCCCCCGGTCTGTTCTGTCTGCTCCCAGGGACCAGGGCTGACGTACTTGAGTGAGTGGGTAGTTGAATGAGTCTCATGAGGGAGGGAGGAAGAGACAGGGAGGAAAGGTACCATTGCCGTGCAGCGTGGGAAGAGCTATAGTTGAGGTCAGTATGGGAGATGCAGGGAGCAAAGAAAAGAAGCCAACTCACTGTGGCTGGGCACAGGAGGCTTCTCAGAAGAGGTGGCCATGGGTGGGCTGCATAGGTGATATCCAGGAGGAAGGGGGAGGCAGTTCTGTGCCCAAGGAACAGCAGGTGAAAAGGCCCAGGGGTAGGGGAGCAGGAGGCAGAAGAGCCATTGATGGGTGCGGGGGGCCTGAGAGGTGCATTCCCAGGCAGGAGATGGGGGGTGAGGGGCCAGCAAGTGCCCCGGGAGCCAGATGACAGAAGGCCGAGCATGGCACACAGAAGCGCTGGGATTTCATTCTAAAGGCCCCGGGAGCCACTGAAGAATTTTAAGCTGAACCATGGCAAGAGGGGTTTGTGTTGGAGAAAGATACAGAAACTCTCACACTGGAATCTGGCTGCCCCATAACACTGCCACAAGCAGTGACAGATCCTTTGGATTCCCAGACGCCTGGCAGGACGACGAGGGGAGACAAACTCGTCTTGGCTCCATTTTCCGCGGGAGCCTCGCTATCTCCGTCTTAGGCCATGGGAGAGTGTAGGTAAAATACATCTGGGTACATTGTAAGTGTTTTCTACACAGGTTTGGTGTTTGTATTAATTCATTTAGCTGGCAATTTCTGCTTTCCCAGGAGAGAAGTTAAGGTTGGCTATTTCTGTGTCACCTCTGGTCTCTGTAATTAGCCTGTTTTCTTCAAGAAAGAGAACAAGTCTCTCCAGTACACAAATGTAAGTGCTTGTCCTCTTTGGCTGTCTCTGTCTTTTTTTTTCCTTTTTTTTTTTTTTTCTCTTCAGAAGTAATTTCATGGCTCATGCACTTGAGATGCCATCAGGAAAGCAGGGCGTCTCTATCAGGCAGATGATCGCCCCTGCTGGGCGTTCATTGGCAAATCACAGTTCTGTTAATTAATACAATGTGGCATTCAAGCTCTCAAGTCCTTTCAAATTCATCCTTTCTCTCTTGGGGTTTGAATTGTGGCCTCTCGCCTCCTTGAGCCCTGGGGACACGGGTACCTTGGAACCCTTTTGTGTCCTTGCTCCGTCCTGGACCCAGCAGCCAGGAGGACTCGGGCCACACCCCTCCCTCCTCCATACTCACCTGTCTTGTGCGTCCTTGTTCCACTCCTTCCTTCTTAATCGGACATCCCCGTCACCTCCTTTTTGGCAAACCTCCTCATGGCTCCCCAGGGTGCAGAGGGACATGCATTTCAGTTTCGAGCACTTTGCTTTGACTTTGTGGTCTTCAGCGCTGCGCCCGGGTCTGCGTCAGGAGCCTCTGTGCGGGAGCTGGCAGCTAGAGGGGCGCTGTTCTGCTCGTGCAGAGGCGACAGACGTTACCAAACCAAAGCCCCTGAGCAGATGCGTTCACGAGTCAGGTCTCCAGCTGTCTCTTTATTACTCTGGCTACTTCCCTTGAGACCATGTCCTTAGGCATTCTCTCTCTCTCTGTCTCTCTCTCTCTTTTATTTTTTATTATTTTTTTTATTTTAATGTTTTTTTATTATATTATATTAGTCACCATACAGTACATCCCTGGTTTCTGATGTAAAGTTCGATGATTCATTAGTTGCGTATAACACCCAGTGCACCATGCAATACGTGCCCTCCTTAATACCCATCACCAGCCTATCCCATTCCCCCACCCCCCTCCCCTCTGAAGCCCTCAGTTTGTTTCTCTTTTTTAAGTCGGGGTGGTGGTGGGTTGTGATAATCCAGAACACACTCTGGCCTGGCACCAGTCACCAGAGACCTAGAAATAGCTCAGGAGGTGAGGTGACTAGAATAGTCCTCAGCAGGGTGGGGTCCCTAATCCGGGCCTGCTGACCTCTGTCGAGACGCTGGCTCTGAAAGAATTGGGCAGAGTGAGAGGTCTGCACCTTGCAAGCCACTGGGGCAGTTGTTACAACTGTCATACTGAAAGTGAGCCACCATGGCCATGGAACTGTACCTTTAAAAATGGTGGTGATGAGGGGGGCGCCTGGGTGGCTCGGTTGGTTAAATGTCTGCCTTCGGCTCAGGTCATGATCCCAGGGTCCTGGGATCGAGTCCTGAGTCAGGCTCCCTGCTCAGTGGGGAGTCTGCTTCTCCCTCGGTCTCCCCTCATGCTCTCTGTCTCTGTCTCTGTCTCTCTCTCTCACACACACACACACACATACACTCTCTCACACACAAAAAAAATGGGTGAGGTGGTAAAATTTGTTATACATATTTTCCCATTTTTTAAAAGGCATGGGATCCTAGTGTATGCTACAGCATAGACAACTCTTGAAAACGTCGTGCTAAGTAAAATAAGCCAGACACAAAGGGACAGATATTGTGTGATTCACTCGACGTATCTAGCGAGGCGTATTCACAGAGGCAGAAGGTAGAAGGTGTTGCCAGCGCCTGGAGGGAGGGGAGAGTGGGGAGTTAGTGTTTGATGGGTGCAGAGTTTCGGCTGGGGAAGATGAGAATGTTCTAGAGACGGCGTGCTTGTACAACCATGTGAATATGCTGAATACCGTCAAACTTTATACTTAAAAAGGGTTCCTAGGGTAAACTGTATAAACACAATTTTAAAAGGGGGGCCACCATGAAGACATTTTTAAAGCACAAAATGAACATTTTGGGGAAAACAAAAATATGAGAATAACTTTTGAAAGCCCCATTTATTATTGATTCAGAGCCCTTCTCTTAACTTTGGGATATAAAAATGTATTATGGATAACTTGGGTTGTTCATAAAATTACTCTGTTTGGTGTATTCAATTTAAAAGTATAACTCAGACAACTCGCCCATTCATTCAGCGCATTTATGGAGCCTACGTGGGAGGCGCCGTGCTCAGCACTGAGTAAAACAATCAGTCCAGACTCACTAATTGAATTTAATTCGAAATGGTCGACATTTTTCTTACAAATGGCTCGACAAGCTGCTGAACTTTAAGGAATCTAGCATCTCTTGGCTCTTGGGTTTCATTGGTGAGTCCCTTCCAGGTCGCCGGGAGGAGGCAGGCCCAGGGTGTCTTCGGGGACCGTCTCTGCTGTAAAAATGCGAAGGCATCCAGGGTGCAGGGAATGAAGTCTGGAGGGAAGCGTGCCCGCAGCTTCCCCGGGGTCCCCGAGCTTGCGAGGCTGAGCTTAAGGGACCCGTCCTTTCTCTACGCCCTCACATTCCTCAGTCCCCAAACAAGGTTTGGTTTAGTCAGCCGGTCGGTTTCAGTAAGAAGTGACCCCGTGAGGCGGGGTGTCCCTCTGAGTCATCTGTGAAGCCCAGCGTCCTTGTGACAATTAAAGGAGTTAGTAAGTGGAAAGTCCTGAGAGCAGTGCTTTGTTCAGCGTGTGCTAAGTGCCCAGTGAATGCTGTCATTATTATGAAGCAAGGTGCGGCGTCAGACTCTAAGGAGGCCAGCGGGGGAGGGCAGGGACGAGGTCTGGGGCCGCCTGGGTGGCTCAGTAGGTGAAGCGTCTGCCTTCTGCTTGGTCGTGATCCCGGGGTCCTGGGATCGAGCCCCTCGTCTAGCTCTCTGCTCAGTGGGGAGTCCGCGTCTCCCTCTCCCTCTGCCTGCCGCTCCCCCTGCTCATGTGCATGCTCGCTCGCTCTCTCTCTCTCCCCCCGTCCAACAAATAAAATCTTTAAAAAAACCACACACACAGCAAAAAAAGCATCTGACCCAAGTTTGGATGCTCTGTATGAGACTCACTTGGTGTGAATTGTCTCACGTCCTGCTGTGAACGTGGTGGGGAGCTGAATCCAGGCAAGGGCAGAAGCTGCCATCGTCTCTCGCTCTCATGTGTCTGCTTTGGACTCCGGGGCCCAAGAGATTTGCAGCAGCAGGAGTTGACAACAAAATTCATGTTGCTTATTGACAACAGAACAAAACCCTTTCACTTATGTATTTAGATACTGGAAAATTTGGGGTTTTATTTTATCTAAGCTATTTGCTAAAGAGTCTTTGGACAGATTCAGGGGAGCCGATGGAAGGACATTGCTCCACCAGCGACATGGAGTTCGGTGGGACCCGGAGTCCAGCTCGTCCAGGGCCCAGTTCCCCGAGTAGCTGCCCCCACTGGGGACTGTGATGTTAGGTCACTCGTGGCCCCCTCTCACCCCACCTTCCAAGGTGGCACTGTTATTAACTCCATTTTTGGAGGGGACCAAAGTCACACAGCCAACAAGGGCCACTGCTGAAACCCAGGCCGTCTGACTCCAGACTCTGCTGGTTCTCAAAAGTCAAAACTTTTCATTTTAATTGAAAAGCACCGCTGTAATTGGTGAACTCTAGCTCCTCTCGAACCCTCGGGAAGAGTGCTCAGCCTCGTAATGTCCCGAAGGAGCACAGATGACAGCCTCCACCACCATGTCATTCTGATCTTTCACATTCCAAAAATTGTCATCAACCAGGAATGTTTCTTGGGCGCTTTCTGTGTGCCAAGCGCAGTGTCTGATTCAAAGCCATTTTCTGCTGCCCCCACCCTCTGTCCGACACCCTGGATTCTCAGCTGATATAGTCTTCAGGGTCTGTGTGCACTGCTTGTTTCTACTTGTCTACAGAAAACTGATTTCATGTCACGGCATGGGCCGCCATCACAATGCGTGTCCATAATTTGTCATTGTTTTGAGTCACCCTGATGCTTTCAGAGATTCCTGTGTCTGCTCCGATTCTTGAAAGAGGCCTATGGGAAGATTGCCTAGTGCTCAGATGGCATAGTAGTCTTAAGAATATGAAAAACTAAATAAAATTAAGACTTCTCCCAGTATGCATTGGCAGTCATGGACAGAGATGTTACAGGAGAAAAAAAAAATACTCTGGAAAAAAAAAACAAAACTCTGTTCTTCTGCAAGACTTTGGTTCCTTTTCCCTGGCATTCCAGGTTGTCTTGCCCAGAAGGAAAGTCCCTGAGGGTACTTCGCATACAGCTGCTTACAGTATTTGATTCAGGGGCTGATGGGGAGGAAGCCTTCTTGGTGTGATCGGGCTGGGTAAACCAGATGCCTCCACAAGCGGGAGCAACCTCTGGCCAGAGGAGGCTCAGATGAGCTCTTTGAACTTCCTCTAGCCCTATGCCTCATCCAGGCTCAAGGACAATGGTGTGTTGCTGTGTCTGTTTTCAAACCATGCTTTGAATATGTTCCTCTTTGATTATAAAAGCAACACATCCTTATTGTTGAGAATTTGGAAACCACAGAAAAGGATGAAGAAGATCAAAATTACCCATAATCCTCTTCTCCCATTAACCTTTTCCTCCGTTCCTTTCTTCCTTCCTTCCTTCCTAACTTCCTTCCTTTGGACTGGCAGCTGTTTATTCATGATGTACATGTACTCACAGTCTGGGGAGGAGGACACAGCAGGCCACATTGTACAATGTGGATTATACTCGGGCACGGAATGAGCCCGCAGGGGCTACGGGAGGCTGGCCTGACCGGAACCAGGGGTGGGTGTTCTCTCATCCCCGTAGGAATATGTGGAGTATCTTTTCTTTAGGTCTTTTTTTTTCCCTTGCTTATTATTATTATCATTAGTGTTGATAATCATTATTATTATACAGCCGGGAGCAGGCGGAATGTACAATTTCATATCTTACTTTTTTCAACATCATTTAATGTCTTCAAAAACATCATTTCTATGGCTCCATATTAGCCCATAATGTGAGTATGCAACAATTTATTTAACTATTTCCCAATTATTGGAACAGTTTAGATTGTTTGCAGTTTTCACAGAGGGGTTTTGAATGTCTGCAGTGCACTTCTTACGTGGAAGGATATGTTTGGTCAACTTACAACATTTGGAAATTAATACTTCACTAGAGAATATTTGCAAATGGCTTTTATTCCTCAATTTACTGTGTAGAAATATGGAGGCTTCAGTATAGGAAGCTGGTGCCTCGCTTTTAGCTTTATCTGTCTATCCCCACATGCCCACAAATACTGTAAGCTACTAAGTTTATATTTATGTACTTACTAATGGCATCTCCTTAACATACATGTTTATTTAACCATGACAATTAAATGATCCCTGAAGAGTGCTAAAAGTTGGGTGAATCATATGTCTGTGTTATTATTTATTTTGGGTTTTGCCACAAATCAAGTTAAATGGATCATTTATGTGTCATAAAAAGGCGAGCGTATCTTCCGGCTGGGGATTGGTGAGACTTCCTGAAGGTTCGAGAGCAGAGTGGAAGCTGGGTGAGTGGGACCTGGACACACAGGTGGGGCAGGCGCCTTCTCTGCAGGGTGAGCAGAGACTAGGAAAGCAGAGAGCATCCTTGGAGAAGGGTAGGCCCCTTGGGTGGCCCTGGCACAGGGCACATGGAAGAGGGAAGCAAGGAAGGAGATTGTGCTGGCCGTGACAGTCAGATCCGAAGGGCCTGAACCGCAGCCTTCCATGTGGCCTTGACTCTGACAGACAGTGGGAGGCATTCAAGGCTTGGAGCATGGGGGGTGAGAGAGTTTTGCTTTAGAAGAATTAATCTGGCTGATTGGAGAGGAGAAGCCCTAGTAGGAAGGAGGGATGAGGCGAGGCGAGTTTCAACAAGGAGGAAGAGTGCTGATGCAGATCGGGGTCCCACTAAGGGCCAGACACTGTGCGTGGCATTTTATGTCGATCCTCTCACCTCTGCTTAGAGATGGGGAATTGAGGCTTGCCAAAGGCCACGTGGGCAGAAAGTTACAGAGCCAGGTGTTAACCCTGATACCGAAGCTCAGGCTCATTTGACTACACCAGGGGGCGAGGTCAGGAGGGCCAGGACCAGGAGGAGGCAGTGGAGAGAGAGAGGAGGGGATGCATGCATTAATTATCATAGAGGCAAGTTCTGGTGAACTTGGCAACTGGTCAGAAACGAAGAGAGCCAGGAAGGAGGAGGATTCAAAATGGCACTGAAGTTTGGGTCATGAGGATGGTGATGCCATTGGTGTCAATGCGGAGGGGTGCTTTGAGAGTAATGATGAGGAATTGGGTTTTAGAGCTTCTGAATTAGAGGCATAAGCAGACCACCCTTGTCGACATGTCCAGAAAGTCGTGAGGCATATGGAGCCCAAGAGAAAGGCCCGTGCTGCTGACCTAGCGTTAGTAGACGTCAGATGGGTAGGAATTTAGCTCTGATTTGTGTAGGTGACAAATATATTTGAATGCAGTCCAAGTAAAATTTCATATTATAAATTCAGATAAATGTAAATGCTCCTCTTTCAATAGAAAGAGTACTTTAAATTCTTTGGTGATTCATCAGGTGCCAGAGCCAGAAGGAACCAGGCTTTAACGTCCTCCCATTTCCAAAACCTTGAGTCTTCTTGCCCTGTGTTCTCAGGTTCTTCTGAGCAGGCAGAATGAGTTCCTTGCTTCTAACCTGCTCGAGAACATCTAGACGCCTCTGTCAGTAGAATCCCTTCTACTCAGATGAATGTGGTCCAGCCCAGTGTCCAGGAGTGTCCCCCTAACCCTTGAGTCTGAATCCTACAAGCCCAGAAGACCCTCTTTCCCCCTTTCCAGTGATTAGAACAGTATTTCCAGAAGACAGAAAAGAATCTTTAACTTGAGATTTGTTCTGCTGCTGGGGGTGATGACACGAGAAGTGCAAAGACCTGATGAGAGAGCATCAGATGAACAACTTGGCTTCTTTTCCTACAGACATCATCTGAGACGTGGGAAAGGCTGGATGTCAATAGATACACATCTTGCCTTAAATATTTTATCCATCATGCTTAAAAAAAAAATCCGTGATCCACTTAATGTTTTTTTCTAACTCAGAAGTAAATCAAACACACCAGTTCCTTTGGGAGAACCAAAACAAAGTTTTTACCCAGTGTTTCCTGTTTTGTTCTGAGTTTTCACGTACCTGCCGATGATCCTGGCCTCATTAGTGAGCACCTTGCTGGAAGAGGCTTCGATAGCCTGCCCCAGAACAAAGACAATGTTGAGGTTGGAGGGAGGGAACGGCACCCATGGGGCCACAGGGGTGGGCATGCTTGTCTCTTGTAGAATCAGACACAAAGTACATAGCAAGCATTTACTTAACAAAAGACCCAACAGCCAAACACTGGCAAAATTCAAAAGTGACTGGCTGCACATGAAGCATGAAAACGTTTCCAGTCACATGAGACACTTCAAGCCTAGAAAGCAAACCACACAAAATGGAAAACATTTGAAAACATAAAAGTGAAGCCATTAGGCATCGCTTTTCAACAAAACCAGTAGAAAAGTCTTTCTCATTGACTGTCTCTAAGTGAGTGGTGTACTGTCAACTCTTGCTAACTTCATCTTCCAGGAGAGACACTGGGGGCTCCTACTCCTTTGTGTATTTACCGACTGGAATACACTCATCCCGTCATTCCATGGAGCTTTAGAACTTCTCTGTATTAGATGTTGTAAGAGACAGAAAGAAGAAGTAACATTGTCTCGTTTTTCAAAGTGGTTGAATGACTCCGTAAGACATGGCAGACGGTAGGAGAGAAGATCCAAGGGTTTATGGATCATCAGCCTTCTCGAAGGAAGGGCTGGTGTCTTACCCATATTTATAAAACAAGACCTGGATAAAAGATGGAGCTCCACAAATGATGGCCAGATGAATGAGTCAGCGAATGAACGAGAGGTCCAGCCCACAGGTGTGCTGCATGATGGGCCCTTCCTTCAGAATGGGTGGTTCTGGGTAGAAGTACTCAAGAGGACGGGGTCTGAACTGAGCCCTGAGTGACTCTGGGAAGGGAAGGTGTCTCACACTGATACTCACCCTCTTTTGAACCTTCCTCCCCTTCTACCAAGCTTCACCTTATTTCTCAACTCCTTCCACTGCATGTGCGTCGTGTGGGTATAAGTGTATATGGTGTGTCTGCTTCCAGGCCTTACTTCCTGGGCATTTACTTAGCACTTATTTTGTGCTAGCCTCTAAGTAATATACAAATATAATCCTCACGACAGTCTCTGAGGTAGCTCCTATTCTTATCCCGTAGAAAAGGAAACTGAGGCACAGGGACAGTAAGGACACGCAGCTGGTAAGTGGGAACTCTGGAGTTCAAGTCCATGGAGGCTGACCCCCCCCCCCCCATTCAGTGCTTTTCACCACCAGGCTCTGCTGCCCATACTTGTCCACATTTGGATAAAATGCAGAGCATGTACGAGGATGTTGTCTCCGGGCTCTTCAGGCTTATTCCCGCTGCTAAGTCTTCCTCCTCTGCATAGAAATAGACTCAATTTTGCGTATTTCAACAAAAGAAAAGTTCTCACTCTGTGCCCCCCCCGCCGTCACTCCGTCTCCCACCTCTTCTGTATAGTCAGCCTACTTGAAAGCACAGTATCTAAGTGACTTTTATTCCTTATCTCCTATTCATTCCTAGTAACTCAATGAGGCTGACTTCCGGTAAAGAGTGTTTGCCAAGATCAGGAGGGACCTAGTTACAAATCTAGTAGGCTTCACATGGGACAGACAGAGCCAGCTTTATGATCTGCGTTCCCTGTCGCCAGCACAATGCCTGGCACATGGCGGGTGCTCAGCAGATCTTTGCTGAATGTCTTACGACGTTCCGTCTTATTTGATCTCAACAACATGAGGATCATTGAGCTTCTTTCTTCCTTTCACTCTCATGATACCCTCATGCTGGATTTTGCTTGACGCAGCTGGACCATCCATTCTCCTCCTTCTCTCCCTCTTCTCATCCCTTCAGTATTGGTGTTCAGCTTCTATCTTAGCCTTCTTCTCATTTTTATACACCTACCCTGGGAGAGCAGGCCTTTGATCCTACAGCTTTACGTGATTCTCATATCAGTGTCTCATATGGTAATCTCTTTCCCAGGCATGAGACCCATACATCTAGGGCCATAATGGGCATTTCTACTTACATGTCTGTTAGGCATTTAACAAACTGAACTTCATCTCCTTCTCTTCTAAGACACGTCCTTCCCATCCTTCCTCCCATCCCCACTCCAAAAAAGAAAATAGAAACGAATCCAAGCAGAGAAGTAATACTCTATGCCTTTTCTTTTTTTCTTCTTCTTCTTTTTTTTTTTTTTAAAGATTATTTGAGAGAGAGCAAGTGCATGCAAGCAGGGGGAGGGACAGAAGGAGAAGGAGAGAATCTCAAGCAGACGCCCCACTGAGTGTGAAGCCTGACACAGGGCTTGATTTTATGACCCTGAGGTCATGACCCTGAGATCATGACCTGGGCCAAAACCAAGAGCTGGACACTTAACCAAATGAGCCACCCAGGCACCCCACCTTTTCTTCTCTTCTGTATCTTGGTCAGTGACATCACCATTTCCCATTGTCCAAGTCAGAAGCCTGGGAGTTACCAGCAGCTCACCCCTCTCTGTGCCTCTCACACTCAATCACTAATTTCTATCAATTCTCCTGCTTCTTTTTTTTTTTTCTTCTAAGAGAAGTTAGCTGCTGTAGAAAGTACTTCTTTGTTTTCAAGTGATCACTAAGATTGATCATGGTGGCTCTAAGTGAGCATGTTGTTACAATTGTGAAAAGAAGAATATCATACAGGCTTATATAGAATGTGGGGTCTTCTTATTGTTCCTCAAATATGGTAAACAGATTCCTGCCTCTGCAGTTTTGCTCCAGCTGTTCCCTCTTCTTGGAACGCTTTTCCTCCAGATACCCACTCATCCGGTCCTTCCTCGGGATCCGCTTAAAATGTCACATTCTTTTTTTTCTTTTTCTTTTTCTTTTTCTTTTTCTTTTTTAAAGATTTTATTTATTTATTTGACAGAGAGATGGCCAGCGAGAGAGGGAACACAAGCAGGGGAAGTAGGAGAGGAAGAAGCAGGCTCCCAGCGGGGCAGGGAGCCCGATGCAGGGCTTGATCCCAGGACTCGGGGATCACGCCCTGAGCCGAAGGCAGACACTTAACGACTGAGCGACCCAGGCGCCCCTAAATGTCACATTCTTAAGAGAGCTCTCCTAATCTCTGTGTGTTAAACAGCAACCCCCACCTGCACCCCGCTGCGTCTTGTCCCCATTGCCTTTTTTTTTCCTTCACAGCATTTATCTTTGTCGTGTAGACATATGTGTTTGTGTATAGATGTGTAGTTTGTCTTGGGACCTGACATATATATGTTCACGTCTCCGTATAAAGTTGGTCTTTCTCCCCGAGAAGAAGATGTTGTGAAGCCAGGGCCTCGGTTTCAGTGACTGAATTCAGTTTTCTTGTTACATGTAGCAGCTGCTTGGTGAAAATGCATTGATGAATACATAAATGTATAGGGGATGCCCCCAAAGAGAGACTTTCTATGGTTGGAATTGTTTCCACGTGGAGGGTAGGATATAACTTTAGTTTTTTTGTACAGAATTCCTTTTCTAGGCAAGATCTTTATTTGAATGAGCTTTAACCGTCTGCCGAAGAGGCCTGGGTCTCAGCCTCCAAAAACAAGTCAGGAGAGCCACAGAGGAAGGCACAAGGGGAAAGGAGAGGTCAACCAAGTCCACTCATTCATCACTGGCCACTACCAAGCATCCACTAAATGGGAGAGAACCACGGTGGGGGTGGGGGGGACTCCGCTGTCTCATGCACGGGGACTCCCAGCCTGCGGGAGGTGCACAACCCGGAGCATTGATTTGATTTAAGATTATTCAACACTCCTCAAAAATGACTTCGTGATGTGCTGTGTATGTATTATTATATATTATTATTGTTTTAATAATGCTCTTTATTTTTGAGTTGTACGCTATCTCCTGACTGAAGGGCGGGCTGATACATTGCAAAAACGAGGCTGAGAAGGGCACCCGCTGGAGTAGAATCGTCCCTACCCCCAGAGCTCCAGGCAGGAAAGGTATTACCACCCCCATTTCAGAAAACAGACAGGCAAACAGAGAAATAATGTGACTGAGCTGAAGGTAGCAAACTCCTGGACAGGGTCAGAGGCCAGCTCTGCTCCCAGCACAGTGCTCACCGCGATTCTGCGGTTCTTGCTCTTCCCAGACCCCCTTTTTCCTGCCCCGCTGTCTGCTCCTGCCATCCTGTGCACCTGGGCTGTGGGAACATCTTTGCTTGTACGTGGACAGACGTAAGCACACATCCCTTAGACCCCTTTATCATACTTCTAAATTAGAAGACCACCTTTCCCACCGTTGCGCATTTAAAGATTTTTCAGGGCAGGGGTGGGGAAGTTATTGGACTTGTATTCCCCATGTAGTTCGTAATGGCTGGTATGCCCCGAGCCTGCTACAAACACGTTAGATGACATCAGTAATGCCCACTGGGTCCATTGTATCTGTTCCTCCTCCTTGTAGGCTGGCAATGAACATAAATGATCACTGGTATTTGCGGTAACACTTTACAGTTTACGAAGAGCTGTCACAGATCTCATTTGATCGGCGACTCTAGGAGGCTGGAGGGCACAGTGATTAAGAGCCGGGTTTTGGAGTCTCCCACTTCTAAGCTGCTTGACTTGGGGCAAGTTCCTTATTATCTCATCAGTGAAAAGGGAATGATAAACTCCTCAATTTGTTGGGAAGATTGAATGTGGTCATGTGAAGGAAGTGCTCGGGATATGCCCGGCATAGAAAAAAAATGCTGTCTTTATTATCATCGTTCTTGGCGCAGATAGGACTCGTATAAGGGTCATCTATAACCACTTTAATGAAAAGGCTGCAGCCTACAAGTTTATCTGTTTCTTACTGGAACCTTTTAAGGTCATTCTGTCTGATCTCCCATCCCCATTCCGAGACGACCTCTGTGGGGGATTGCGCAGACTTGGACGGGAGGTAACTTTCAGGTATGAGTAAACTTTCATTTGCAGATAATAAAACTCGAGTCCGTTGTGAGGGCAGACTTTCAGCCTTGTGTCTCGTTTAAATCTTCTCCCTTTCCCCGCTTGGGTTGGCGTCGCTCTTGGAAACCCGCAGTGAGAGGAAAGACCCATTCAGTCTTTTAGTCTCATTGTCCCACCTGCCGTCCCTGAGCCCTACTAGTTCTGGTTCCTCTAGGGCTGGGGAGGGGAAGGGAGGACAGGTAAACCCCCCACAGGGTCTAGGGCCTGGTCTAGGGCACATGTGCGATTCCTTTGGAAGAGCTCCATGGGGACTGACATCCCCTGTTGCTGACCTGGTCCCACTCCCTCCTCAGCCCCCATAGTTGCCGCCATCTTGCCATGGAGACCCTTCCGGTAGCAGTCATCACCCTCCCTCCAGGCGAAATTCTTAAATGGCATCTTTTCAGGGGAACCTTGCTCTTCATCGGCATTTACGCGGCCCCTGCGGAAGCAGGGCGTCCTGTCCCTGCCGAACTCTGGATGCGTGGCTCTCTCCTCGCTCTGTGGCCACAGGGAGCTCTTAAGCAGGTCTTGCCTCATTTTCTCAGGCCACGCGTAGGTACCGTCCGCTATACTCGAGGGTGCCCGTGGCGGCTCTCCGCGTGGTGCTCTCGAGGGCCCTTTCCTGGGCTTCAGGTGCTGCTGGTGGAGGAGTGGGGACGCGCCCATGGGAGCGGGGAGGAGTCTCCCCTTCTCTGTAAACCGAAGGTGCCGCGTGCTCTACAGGTTGTAGAACTAGCCCGGGCTCCTTCTAGCACGTTCAGCACGAGGTCTCACACCTCTTCTTGGAACAGTGCTGTCCCACAGAGAAATAGACTGCAAACCACACATCTCATTTTAAGTCTCTTTTAGCTATGTTAAGTACATAAAAAGCAGATAAAATTAATTTTCATAACATATTTTATCTAAGCCATTTATTAACATGTAATCAATAAAAAATGATTACTGCAGTAGCTGGTGTGGATTTTCCACTTACACGTGGCTCAAGTGCAAGTACTCCGTAGCCCTTTCAGGTTCTCCCATGGCTGGTGGCTACCATACGGGACAGGCCAGCTTTAGAAGATGCGGGCTGGGGGGGGTGGTGCTCGTCCTCTGTTGTCTGCAGCTGTGAGCCTCAGAACCAAGTTCAGCTGGGACCCGTACAGTGCATTCAGCCAGCGTGGGGAACCAGGACTCAAACACAGGTCTTCTCATGTAACCTTCGGTGTTATGTTTGTTTTTTACACCATCATGCCATTCAAACAGGTGTTATGTTTCGTTTGTGGGGCTCTCAATGGTGGAAGGGACAGTTTGGGGTAAGGAGATTGCTGTAGACATCTGTGTGAGTTTTTGGAGGTTCTGGGGTAGCTCCACGGTGGACAATGGCTGTTTGGAGCCCGTTCCTGACAACCCGCTCATTGCTGGCCTGCGTGGAGCTGTGGGGTGGATGAGACTCTGACGTCCAATGGCAGATGTTTGCACGGTACGCACTATGAACCAGAGAGGAGCACGGCAGGTCTTTAGTTTTCACTGTGAAAAAGAAACAAGAAACTATTCCATGGTAGTGTGTCTTTGAAAAGGCAGTTCTCATCAGGATATCTGGGGGCGGGCTGGATATCCCCATCTTCTGTCACAGTTCAGAGTAGGGCAGCTTGCCTCATTATTCGGACTTGGAACTTTAAAAACAGTAAAGCTCAAGTCTTCCAAAGAACTCAAAATCTGATTGTTAAAGCACACGTTCCCATCGTAGAAAAGAACACACGAAAGTGTTCTTTTGTGTTAGGGCGGTCATCGAGAGGACGTGCCACTGGTTGACCCGGGAGCTGGACGCTGGCCCTCAGAGGCTTCTGATCCATTCCCTATCCTTGGAATGTGGGTTCTGATCACCTTTCCTGCTCCCAGAGGTGGCCCCAAGGACCCCAGCCTTGAGATAGTGATGTGGTAGTGAGACCATCTGGACAGTATATGTGACTGAACCCAGTTGAAGCCTGGACATAAACTTCTAAGATTTAGTGGGCAGGTGTGGAGGTCTGCTCATCTCACGGCGCCCAAGACAAGCCTCGTACGTCAGTCCCCTTGTTCGTTAAACCTGCCACCTACCAACATGGAGTGGCCTGTCTATCTCTCCCGTCTCTCCCCACCCTCTATACCTGGAAGCCGGTTTCAGATTTCACCCAGGAAGCTCCTGAAGAGGTTGCAGACCTACAGAAATGCTCCCTGTTAACATCTGGTGTGTTCTTCCTGGCACTCCCCATGCCAGCGTATGTGCTCGGTGCACACGCACACCTGCCCCGTAGGGGTCGTCCGAAGTAAGTGTCTGTGCGTTACTTTTCATCTAATAGTCTATTATGAACTTTCCCTTGTCATTGACATTCTTCAAAGGAGTAATTGTAATAGCCAAATCATATTCCATTACATTCCACTGAATGTTAAGTTCTCTTCTGGGGTCTGAGATGGCACTGAATCTGGAAAGGTCTGAGGCATGGAAAGGGCACGGGCAGACCGACGCCCTTTCCCAGACCTGCCTCTTCCTGGCTGGTGACCTTAGTCTCTGGGTCACTGGCTGAAATTCCCTTGTCTCACTTTCTAAGTCTACAAAATGAGAAAAGTGATGTCTACTTTACAGAGCCATTCAGAGGCTTACTGGACATGTCTATGTAAATTTCCCAACACGACAATGGCCTGTAATAAATACACAATAAAGGTTCGTGCCTGTTTATCTTCCTCTTCCGTACGCTTTTCGGACTCTTTGCTATCTGCCCATTCTCGGCAACCCGCAGCATTTTTCTGGAAAGATAGTACCCTGTAAGGTGCCTGCGGGCTTTAAAGTTTGCGTCTTTTGATTGCTTGGTGGGGACTTTCCGGGGACACATGCTTGCGAAGCCACACGGATTTCTGTACTGTGCACTCCAAGCAGCTGTCTGTGACACACGATACAGAGGAGGAGACGTGGGAGCGTCTCAAGACGGAATGGTGGATTGTACTGGTCTAGCTCCTCACTCCCAGTAGGAAGACCCCGGGGACAGAGGGTGAGGCACTGAGCAGGCTCTCCCCAGCTGTGTCTGGTTGGCTAAGTTGAGTTTCCTCTTTGTCATTCCCTCTGCGGTTCCTGCTGTTGTACCAGTGGGGCTACAGGGAGAAGGGAGTCTTGTGATTTTTTTGGTTTGGAGCTCTGTTTCTCACGTCTGGGCTTTTCTTCCCTTCTTCCTTCTCTCCAGGCACTTGGTTTAGCTGCTGACCGAGCTCATCAAGCGAGTACACATTTTGCAATTTGCCTTCCATTGTTTTGACAATGGATGTGATTTGTATATGGAAGGATCACATAATATCCCTATTTATGGCAGCTCTCAAATCCGTAGGTTTGGATGAGGAGGGGCGAAGCTCAAGCCTGTCTTCTGGCCTAGAAACCACTTCTTGGTTCTACAGCAGCTATCTTTTCCCCCACGATCTCTTCCTGACCTGAGGGGCGGTGCAGAAAGGTCTGTTGGGTTCTTGATCTGTGGGGCATCATGTGTCATCAAACTTTGTGGTAAGGAGCCCCCACGCCACACGGCTCTTTGTGATCTGGAACCTGGACCTATGTTGATGTTTTGTTTGTATACAATAAACAACTATATTGGATTGTTAAATGATAGGTACCATTGGGTTTTAAAAATACAATCAGATTGGAGGAAGAGAAATTGGCTTCAAGGCACCGTGACATTTGAGTCCCTGCAGGGCATTGAAACAGGCTGGTACATCCCCCCTCACCCTGCTTTATGCCACGCTGCACACAGTTTTAGCAACTGTGGCAGGGTGGGATGGTGAGCTCATTTAGCAAACATTTTTTGAGCACCTGCTTATGTCAGGCAATGTGCCAGGGATGGGAAAGACAAACAAACCCAGACATGACCACAGCCCTGAACAAGCTTGTATTTACTGGAAGGGGGGATACATGAGTGATTATACGAAGAGATGTGAGAAGTGCTGGAGGAGCCCGGCACTGGACACCAGTGTCTGCTAACGCCCCCGGAGGCCTCCCAGATGTTGACTTGTAAGCAATACCTCTAAGGATGATGAGAAGCTTGCCGGTGGAGCAGGTGGGCAGCCATGTCGACAGAGAGCACAGTACCCTCAAGGGAAGAGGGAGGAATCTCCATCCACTGTGACCGGTGCCTGGGGGGCTTGGAGAAAGATGGAGGCACAAGGGTAGGCAGAGGGCAGTTCTGAAGGACTTTCAAGGATCCAAGCAAGCCGGGCAGACCTTTTTGTTTTCCTGTAAAAATAGCTTTTTAAATATAACCACATTATACTGAACCAACTTCATTCTGAAAGAAAGCTATAGGCAAAGTCTCCCGTTAGCTACTTCTCTGTTTCAGTTTTAATGAATGATCACGGGGGCCCTCGCGGCAGAGTCGTGGTCCTGCCCATGTCTCTTCCTTCTGGTCAGTGCAGTGCTCACTGCGAGAGCCCGGGGTTCTGACAGCCTCTGTGGCCACCAGCACCTCTGCTGTAAGCTACTGCGGCCTCCAGCTGCTTGGTCCTCAGAGGAGAGGAGGCAAAAACACTCATCTCAGTGGTAATAAATAGAAAGATAAAGCCTTCACATCAGCTTCTCTAGGTACCTGAGAGGCATAAGAACAGATTCTAGAAGGCTCTTCCCTCTGGGTACCCGATCTTTAAGTAGGGGCTAACCCTGAATTGCTCCTCAGCCCTTTTTATGCTTATGAACGACAAATGCAAGAGACAGGGAACATAAAAAAGAGTGACTCTAAGTGACTTACGTTTCTATTCATATTTCTATAGCTCTAGCTTTGTGCTAGGGACTGTTCTAAGCAGTTTAGACATATTAACTGACTTAATCCTCTTAATAACACTTTGAAGCAAGTATTATCATAACCTCCACTCAAAATGCGGAGACTGAGAGCCAGAGAGCTGGGCTAAGTTGCTCAAGTTCACACAGCCAGTACGCAGCAGGGCCGTATTTTGAACCAGGCATCCTGGGTCCAAGAGTCTGTGCTTCCATCCCCAACTGTCAGATCTCTGTATGGTTACCCAGAACCAGACCCCCACTTCCTTCAGACATGGTTAGTGTGCAGTAATTGGGTCCTGGAATATTCCTTCTCATTTGAATCCATTTGTCCTGAGTTAATCCCACTGCTGGTATGTTCATTGCAGACTATCTCTCTCTGACTCTCCCTTACATCCCAGACTGATTCCTTGGGGCAAAAGCACTTGAGTTCTGGCCTCGCCGTCTTGTTCTGCCTTCCAATTCCTGTAACCTTGAACCCCAAGGGACTGATGAATTTGTGAATGAATGTCCAGCTCCTGAGGCAGCCCGTACTCTTCTACCCTCAGAGCCTGGGTGATAAGCTCGTATCATGCAGAGTGAGAGCTTACAGCAGGCAAGGCCAACCCAGACATGCCCGTGTGGCCGGCGAGGACCATGGCCTTGCTGGTCACCCCATACTCTTGGCTCTGGGGCTATTAACACAGCGTCCTCCCCCTCATCTCCACTGGGTACCATCTCAGGATACTTACCCTCACCGTTTTTTGTGGGGCTTGGGTTTTTTGTTTTGTTTTTGTTTTTGAGGAGAAAAAAGAATTATAATCATCGTCATTTTTCTGTGCGAGGTCTTTAAAGAGCAAATAGAAAGATATTCAGAGCCCATATATTTTCCTTCTCTAAGTGGTATTTATTTAAATGCAGATATCCTGGTTTCCCACGTAGAGTTGTAAGCAATACCTTTCAATTTAAATGTTAATAGAAGTGTAAACTTCAAAATCAAAATTTTTCTGTGAGGAGAACTGCTTTTTCTGGTTCTATTTAATGGTGCCCCTTGCCTTTCCTCCTCCACCCTCCCTCATTATCCACCCCCTTTTGCACACCATTTCCACTGTGCTGAACTACATTCTTTTTCTAAAAAGTTGAGAATGCACCTTTCTCGTTTCAAAACTTGGAATGTTAAGTGTTCGGGTCATGGAATACAGATGATGGACTCCAACCCAATAGGATTCATGAGAAGATTTTTCCCTATCTCAGCTTTGGCCTCCAGAGTCCAACTCATCCTCCCGGGCTCTTTCTAAGGGATTATTCTTAGATCAACCCTGCATAATATTTTAACAAGGCTTCAGATATGTGAGTTAGGTTTTCTTTCTTTTCTAAAAAGGCAGGAAGTAATGGGGAACGAGATTCAAGCTACATAAGTTCCTGGGTGCAGAGCATTGCTGTGGGCACGGCGAGCAGTCACGGAGAGTGAAACAGGTATTCTCTGACTCCCGAGGAGAGGAAGTAGGCACACCGGGCAATGTGGATGGGCAGGAATGTGGCCCTCTGCACCTGGCTCATTCCACAGACAGAGTGGCAGACGGGATTTACTCCAGTGCAAATGGGATTTACTCAAGTGCAAACCAGACATAACAAAGATTTCAAGACAGTGGAAACCATGTGTATTGCCTTTTAATTCAGTAGCAGCCAGCATCATTTCCTTCCTAAGGACCTCCCACGTGCATGTGACATCCAGCTTCTACTTACCTTTATTTTCTGTTCCCTTCGTTTTCTCATTATTTTTATCCTGTTACACCATGTGTGTTTTGTAAGTCTTCTTAAGTCTTTTTTTAGGAACATGATAACGCTGTTAATACAAAAATTAGAATCGATTTTATAATATAAATTTCAGTGACTTTGACTCCACTATTTTAAGGGGTCAGTTTGTTCTCTGGATGTTTTCAGTTGACTCCGTTCTTATTTCATGGAGACAAAATACATTTCATGTCTTGCCTCTCTGGGAATATTAATAATAATTTTGAATGATTGCCTCTTCTCTCTGCGGCTTTGTTTCCTCAAGTTCTTCAGCTCCCAGGTTATAGGTACATGGTGGTACTGGCTTGTTGGGGGCCGGGGGCAGAGCGCTGCCTGGAAGCACTCAGTGAGCCGTGGGCTTGTCGATGGGAAGCTCTGTTGTAGAGTGGTTGCAGGGGCGTAGGTCTTTCCTCTCGTGCTGGTCATCCCTGGAAAGACCTCTCTGAGTCTCCAAGCTGGACAGCAGAGGCCAGGCAGTCCATGTCGGGGGGCCAAGTGGAAGGGGGCTAGGGACCCAAGGTCAAGCATTCAACATTCCGTGTGTGAAGGTCACTTAATCGCCTATGTGGCATGAGCCTCTCCCCGCCAGTGCTAGGTACCCCCACTCTGCCACCCTGGGGAGGGGAGCCCCCAGTGTTGTAGAGTGGGCGAGGGGATCGAGGGATCTAATTCCATCACGGACAACTTCCACTGATCCAGAGGAACCCGCGGCTACCTGTTCTGAGCCTCTGGGCGACGCGGTGGTTTGGCTGGCAGCTTGGCCGCTGCCACGTCCAGTTTGACTCTCACCAAGGCACCATCCACCAGCTTTGTCACTTCCAGTCCTGCGGTGTTCCCTGTCCTGTTTGCCCATCCTTGTGGATACCTATCTTTGAAAAAAAAAAAAAAATCACGGAACTGTAGTTCTCAGTAAATTTGGGCGGCGGAGAGGCTTGATAGATTTGTTCAATCGCCATGACAACCCAGTAGGTCTTTAACTGCGTTATTAATATTATTTTCCCACACAGCTCACTCTTCCTTTATGTCACTGGTTTGTTGAGAAATTATTTAACTTCTTTGGATCTTGCTTTCCTTGTCTGGAAAATAGGACTGTTTCTTGTCCTGTATCCCTTGCACGCTCTTGCTGCGGCTGCCTTGAATTACTATGTAAGTCCGAGGACCAAATACCCAACCGCACATGCACGGCTCTGCAAACTCGGGTTCACAGGGTGATGGTAAAAACCCTCCCGGTTGGTGAAAATACTCAGGCCTGACCTCCAGTCTTCATCCAGCTTTCCAGATCAACAGCTTAGCCCGGCCCTCAGCTTTTGCTGACAAAGTGCGCCTACTCTGTGCTTGAGGCTCACAGCCCATCTCAGACCGGGGGCACAGGTGACGGTTCCCCTTCTCAGAACTTTTGCAAGAGAAATTATCTTTTTCATGCCCCTGCCTCTGCCATTTCCTCTAAGTCAAAGACTTGACTTTCCTCTTGCAACCATGACGACCTTCCCGCTTCCTCCGATTACATTTCCTTTTCCTGTCCAGCTCCGTTTGTCCATTCCGGGCCCAAGGGGACACACCTTATGGGACACGTTGTCCACTTAATCCCCCAGGCAGTACCTTTGCTCCGGGGGATCTGCAGAGCCTGAGGATCAGGAAGGCCTTCCCATGAGCAAGGCCAAGTGCAGCAAAGGGGGGACGAGGGTCCTCTGTGGCTTCATTGTGTTGTCTATCTCCAGTGCTGCCAAAGGGTCCAGGATTTTAGAAGCCCCTCATGCACTGAAAAGGGAACCACTGATCTCACAGAGGCATAGAATGAAATTTCCTGATCTGCTTAAGGGGAACATAAACCTACTTTACTCCAAAAATACCCTGACCTCTCCTTCCCCACTTCCGTCGTCTCCTTGCCCTTGACGACAGTGGAGAGTGGACGAAGCATTTCCAGGGGTCCGCCCAAATGGACTCACACGTCAAGGAGGGGTTTCTTCTCCACCAGGGCGCCAGCTCGGGCCTGGCTCGCTCGAAGGACTGTGGGTGGCAGCGAAGGAAGAAGGGCTGAGCAGGTGGCAGCAGCAGAAGCCAGGTGGGGAGATGGGGGCAGGACAGCCACGCCAGTTAGCGCACAGGGTAAGAAGTGCCTGTGCGCCTGGCAAGACAGCACCTCCTCCTTTCACGCTGGCTGTGGACGCCTGAGCCCCAAAGCAGGAGCCGGCCCAGGCCCAGGAAGCTTCCTCGGACACATCGGTGATCGGCACCATCTGTGATGTGGCACGATAATTAGGCAGTCCTGGCAGTTCCCATTAAGTGACTAGAACGGGTATCACTTCTACCTGGCCGGGGCAGGCATTCCGGGTTGGGGAGGGGAGGACCGAGGAGAACAGCTGGAGCAGGAACCTGGATGGATGCTATGGGTGAAATCCGTGGCGGAAATCCGTGGATGGATTTCTGCCTTTGCCACAGGGTCCTGTCCTGTTTCCCTTCCAGGCTGTTCTCCTTTGCCCCTCCCTTCCCACGCCCCAGCCAGCTTCTCCTGGGCAGGTGCTGCCAGCGTCTCATCCTCCCTGTCAGGTCAGGGGAGAAGGCTGAGCTTTCTCTAGCCTAACTGTGCCAGGATCTGCCATGGCTCCTGATGGGGGTGACTGGAGTGGGAGAAGAACAGAGGGGATGGGACGCCCTGCAGAAACCTTCCCCTGGATTTGTGAGGGATGAAATGAGATTGACCCGTGCTTCCCTGGGGTGTGGATGTAGTTTGCTGTCGGATGCCCTCCCCTCCACCCTCATTCTCCCCCCCCTCCCTTTGAGAGAGGGGAATGCCCTTGGGGTCCTCCAGGCTGCTCCAGCAACCCCCTGGGCACAGAGGCTGGGCAGGTGGCTCGCTCCTATTTGGCTCTATGGGCTGGGACTAGGGCTGGTAGTTGGGTTCCACACGGACCACAGAGGTGGACAGGGAGCTGCAGGTCTGTGGGTGCCAGGGCAAGGTGAAGGGAGTCAAGGACAAGCAGCCAGGGTATTACCCAGAAGGAGGTAAGAAGGCTGGATGTCAGGGAGGGCATGGGAGGCTGGTGGGGGCGCTCACTGGAGGGGGGTGGAGAGAGCCAAGGGCAAGATGCTGAGTGAGGGTGGCTGAGATGTGAGAGCAGCTTTGCCCTCTCCCGCTAAAAATACTGCCTTTCCAGACAGCCCTTCTCCTGCCTCTACCCACATCGGCTTTGTAGGGCGGAGTCAGAGAGGCAAGAAACGGGGGAAAGGCCAGACCCAGAAAACTGGACTGACCTGGGTTCTGGGGGCTGAAGAGGCTGCCAGGGGGCTCTGTGTGAGAGCAGGAAGTGTGGCTTCCCGCCCTGCAACCCCACATGCAGGGAAAGCTGAGCCCCTGGGAGCTGGCTTAGAGGGGAAGGAACAGGACACCAGCAGCACGGGACCTGCTGGGGAGCCCAGGCAACCCTGGAGGGAAGGAAGGAAGGTCCCGGCAGGTGCAGCCAGCCCGCCAAGTCCCCTCCCTCCCCTGAAGGCCCGTTTCTCCCTGAGAGGTGACTGATGTTACGGGGAGCGCCCAGGAGCCGCACAGATCTGGGCTCGATGCCCTGTTCTGCCACTCGTTAGCTGCATGGGGTTCAGCAGTTCAGTCCATTTTTCAAGTAGGAATAAAGGTGGTACCTGTCTCAGGCGGTTGGCCAGATGCTTGGGAAGGACGGTGCTACACCTGGCACCAAGGAGGTGTAGAAGGAATGACAGCAGATGATGACGCTCTCTCCCCATGCTTACTAACCCAGCTGTCCTGGTCTGCTTTTGGCACCTACATAGTTACCATCTGGAGTGCTCTCCTCCACAAAGGGAGCTCAGTGGTGCAAACCTGTCCGAAAAGGGTAGGTTGCCTTCCTGCTTTCCCCTGCTGCCCAGGGTCGGGATGCACCTCGACTCTGAGTTCTAGGTCCCGAAGCTAACTGTTGTCCCCCTGCTTCCCCACAGACCTGCGCAGGATGACAGCCGGCTTCATGGGCATGGCAGTGGCCATCATCCTCTTCGGCTGGATCATCGGCGTGCTGGGCTGCTGCTGGGACCGAGGCCTTATGCAGTATGTGGCAGGGCTTCTCTTCCTCATGGGAGGTAAGGCCGCAGGCTCGGGCGCCTCTTGGGGGGCAGAGGTCCTGGCCACTGACATTCTGGGAGAATGGCTAGGGGACACTCATTCATTCATTCATCAAACATTTTCTGAGTTCCTCGTAGCTGTCTGCTACCGTTGCAGCTTCTGGGGCTCCACAGGCAGATAAGATCTGCTCCTTCCCTCTCGGGGGTCTGACTGCCTGGCGTGGGAAGGATGGTGTGGCCACAGAGTGGGGAGATGTGTCCGACCCAGACAGAGCACGAACTCTGAAAATGCGCCGGCATTTTATGCACATCCTGGACTTCGGGGTGGGGAGCCGGCGCTCTCCGGGCAGTTTCCTTTTCAAAAGCCTGTCCTCACCCTTGATTTATGAGTCCTCAGTGCTGCTACCATTTCCAAATAAGGCATTCTAAGGGTGGTAGGCCGGGGCTAGACCTTCTCTCATATCTGTCTCCCTTACTCTCTGCTGGTGTCACGGCCATTGAACTGCTCCAATGTCCCTATAAAGGATTGTAGATACGGAGAACTGTATGGCTAGGAGGAAGAGGGTCCAGCCCACGGGAAGTCAGGTTGATCCCTACTCTGCATGCGCCTCTCTTCCCCACAGTCTCCGTCCAGAGCTGAAGCTCACCATCAGGTCTGCCCCTTCACCATCTGTTCCACAAGGAGGAGTGGATTGGTGCACCGCGTGGAGCTGGGTGGGGGGAGCTGGCCTGGGACAGCGGGAATTGGTCGTATTTATGGGAAGAAAGGAAAGCGAGTCCTCCATGTGGAAACGATGGCCGTTAGACTTTAGGTGCCACTTGCTTATGGCCAGCTCGGGTCCCCTTTGTGAAGTGCCTGACACCGGGTTTCCGGGCAGAGATGGGAGGCGGGGGGGTGGGCCAGCCTGAGGAAAGGCAGCTGCTGTCCCTGTGGGTGTGCGAGAGACGTCTGAGGGCTAGTGAGCGGTCAGCTGGGAGAGGAGGAGAATTGCAGGATCATCTTGGGGCCCGACGGTTTGCCCTCATGCCCTTGCCTCACAGCCGTGATGTGCTAGAAACGAGACCGGGCTTTCCAGGCTGACCAGACCCTCTGCCCCAGAGTCAGATGTCCCGCACCTGTGCTCACAGGGGAGCTAGGGGGCTCTCTAGCCATCCCTACACCCCTCCTTCTGGTCTCCCTCAGAGACAGGCCCACAAGACCTGCCCCATCCTTTTTCCGTGCCCTGTGTCCTCAGTGAAGCAAGGCTCGGGCCCTGACCTCTGCACTCTGCTTTAGCCAGCGGTGGAGACCTTTACGTTTCCACCTTCCAGTCCAAGTTTCCCACAGGCCCTGAAATGTAAAAAGATAAAAGCCGAGTGGCTCTGTTTGTAGTGAGCGTTCTCTCTAAGATGCTTTTGGTGATACAGAGATAGGCTCCAGTAAACGGGCTTTTCTAAGGCTCTAGAAAGGTCTCCCAGGAATCGGAGAAAAGCTCAGCAAACAGGCCTCGGGCAGAGCAGGAATCCTTGAGCTCTGGGAGCTGACACTCTTTGATCCCCACCCTCTTGAGGTGCTTGCAGCTCCCTGCACGCGTGCCCCTCTCTCCAGGCCCCAAGCAAGGTTCACAGCCGGCCCAGATGCTAAGTCTCCAGGACCTTTCAGCCCTGACAGCTTCCTTCTGGGTGGCTCAAGTCAGCTTCCAGAGAGACCGAGGAAGAATGTGATTGGCCCATTGATCCTCTCTGGCCAGATCTCACACCATCGGTCAGGCAGTAAGCGGGCCAGAAGTGAGTGACAATGGCTGGGCCCACAGCTGCGACCAGGGTGGGGTCAGGGGCCCTTCCTGCTCACCTGGGCCCATGCATGGGAACTCTCTCCGAAGGAGGTGTGGGGGCCTGGGGCCCTGCGCGCAGCCAGCATGCCTGGGGCTCTGGGGCTGAAGGTCTGAAAGCTTTGATTGATTAGGGATCAGGGGCCCCGCCCTGCAGGGTGCATGAGTGGGTGCGTGGCTCACCATTGGCCTCCGTCACGCTTCTCAGTCACTGCATACACCAGTCACCAGCAGACCTCTTAAAAATACTGGTGCTGGGCCCTCACCCCAGAGCAATCCCAGCAGGACTTCTGGGGGTGATCCCATGTGCAAGCAGGGGTAAGAGCCTGTGGAACAGCTGAACTTTAAAGTTCTCTCCAGTGGTAAAATGTTATGCTTCTAGGGGTGAACCGGTTGGCCAAGACCTCTCGTCATTTGCTTGCTTTCCACTCCCCCACCTCTTATGATTATTTCTCAAAGCAAGAGATAGGCAAGTGGCATAACAGGGCTTCGGTTATTACCGTGCAGACCTCTCCGAGCCCTGGTTACTGAGGGGCTCAGCGAAATCTGCTTTATAGGGCATGCACTGTATTTTTTTTATGACAAAATCATAGCTCATGATAAAATGTTAGCATCAAGAGGAGCTTTGGAGAAGTTGCTGTTCTAAGAGCTGTTTCTTGCTGATTGGGGACAGTGTCCTGGTTGGAGTTAACCCATTCCATCCACTCTGGAGCTTTATATCTCCTCCCAATAGAGGCTAGGGAGACAAGGGGTGTCCACACACCTCATGAGACCATCAGGCCAGGCTCCAACAGGAGGGGAACAGGGACAAAGCCACGAAGCGCTGATCCCTCGAACAGGGGTCTTTTGGGGAAGCTGACGCTCCAGAGGGTGGGAGAACACTCCCTTCCTCCTCCAGGTCGCATCCTTTCCAACGAGGCCAGACACGGCCATGGGCGTCCAGGTGCCCAGAGCAGCTCCCATCCGCTGACCCCAAGAATTTGGCTTAGTTAGCTGGAGAGGGAGCCGACTCAGGAGCAGAAGCTGTCCTTCCCCACCGCCCCCCCATCCCCGTTCAGCGGAGGGAGCTACTGAGAGGCCCAGGGGTCAACCTTGAAAGGATGCTTTGACCTACAGAACCCCATGTGTCAACACGGAACCCTCCCAGAACCTGACCACTCCTTGTCGTCTGGGAGTTAACCTTCTAGGGTTGGCCTTCCCAGCGCTTGGAGAGTCCGCTACCAGTGACAGCCATCTCATGCGTAGGGCAAAACGATCAGTCACTCAGACTACAGGTATTTATGGCAAAGTAGGACAAAACAGGCCTCAGAGCCCTAGCTTTTGCCCAGATTGGCATTCCGGGCATCTGTAACCGAGCAGACTGGGGCCCAAAGGATTAGACCGAGCTACGCAAACAGCTGGTGGGGACCCACTGCAGCCGGGGGCCGGGGCTGGCCAGACAGGGGTGCTCTGAGCAGATGGAAGAAGAAGGGTCTGCAAGTGTGAAAAAAGGGAAATTTGGAGTCCGGAGTCCAAGGATGGAATTTCACTTGACATTGGTTGAAACTACCAGGGCCAAACCACAAACACAAAAACAAACCAGCAGAATTCTATTTACAACCTCTTCTCTGTTCCAACATGAAGGAGGAGGACGGCCCGCACCGTGCACCACTTGTTCCAGATTTAACTAGTGCCCAGGTCTCACCGAGGGTACCCTGTACCCTGTGAAGTAACTGGCAACAAATTGTTTCATTAACGCTCCGCACGGAGGACGCAGTTAATTACGCAGGGCAGCTCTGTTGGGCCAGGAGGCCGGGGGTGGTGGGTGGGAGCCGGTTTCCCCTTCGGCGGGGCCTCCAGGAGCGGAGCCAGCCCAGACTGGCGCGGCACCAAGCGGGTGAAAGCAACTGCCAGAGACGAGTGTCTTGATGACTCATCGGTGGCATTCAGAAGCGCAGGATCAGGATGACATGGGGAAAGGCAGCGCGGTGGGGGAGCGTGGGACTGCTGCAGGTACCTCGTAATTCTCCCGCTGGGGAACCTCAGAGCCCCCGCAGGACACAGACCCGCAAGATAAGTGTGAACGTCCAACCCACACCCCACCCCCAGCGCACCCCCTCCCACGCGCTCCTGGATGACACCCGTCATCTCCGCCACCACCCGGGTCTGAGCCTCCGTGAGCTCTTGTCTCGGCTGACCCTGGAGCCTCCTGTCTAGACGCCCAAACTGACTCCTCTCTGGCACCCAGCAATCAGTCCTTCTCAGGGTTAACATAATTTTTTAAAAATCAGAAGTCAGATAGGTCACTCATCTGCTACCAGCGCTCCAGAGGCTTCTGGTCAAAATGAAAATAAAATCCAAATTCTTTACCGTCTTTTTTAGAAGCCGTCTTAGCCAGTTTGGGCTGCTATTACAGAATACCAGAGATCGGACGGCTTATAAACAACAGAAATGTATTTCTTCCTGTTCTGGAGGCTGGGAAGGCCAAGCTCAGTACACGGGCACATGTACTCCCAGTACATGGGAGCCGCTTTCTGGTTCACAGACAGGCGTCCTCATGCTGTGCCCTCATGTGGTGGGCTCCCACAGGGGGCTCTGTGTGTCTTCTATTATGAGGCCGCTGATCCCAGTCACGAGGGCACCACCCCCATGACCTAATCACCTCTCAAGATGATTATCTCCTCCTAATTCCATCACCTTGGGGGTTAGAATGGCAACATGTGAGTCCTAGGGGTACCCAAACCTTCTGTCCTTAGTGGGAGCCCTGTGTAATCTGGCTCATATTACCCCCCAACCCCCTTAATCTTCTTCTCTCCCCGACTCTGACATCACTCCAACCACACCGGCCGCCTTTCCCGCCTGGAGCACACGGAGCGTCACCCCGAGGCCCTGGAGCAGGCCGATGCCTTGGCCCATAGTGCCCTCGCCACCCAGGCCTCCTGGCTGCTCCCTCAGACCCAGACTCCAACTCAGAAGTCACCCCAAGAGAGAGCTTCCAGACCACCCAAATTCATGAAGCCCCTGCTACTCTCTACATTTTAATCAATTCAGCCTCCTACGGCACACTCACCACTTTCTGAAATGTGTGTCGTGTTTTGGTTTAGGTGGGTTTTTTTTTTCTTAGCAGCTTAAAGCAAACATTTATTATCTCACATTATTCCACGGATCAGAATTCCAGGCACAGCTTAACTGGGATTTCTGCTCAGGGTCTCACAAAACGGTCATTGAGGTGTCAGCCGGGGCCGGGGTCCCCTCTGAGCCCAGGATCTTCTTCCAGGGTCACAGTGTTGTGGGCGGGATTCCATTCCCTGCTGCCGCGCTCAGGGAAGCTTGCAGAAGAGAGTCCCTGACTTCTTCCATCTCTGACCTTCAGCTTTCCTTTTTTTTTTAAATCTGTTTTTTAGATTTATAATTTTAGATTTATAGAAAAATGGAGCAGGTAGTACAGCGAGTTCCCATGTGACCCTCGCCCCCTGCACACAGGCTCCCGTATCCTCAACGTCTTCCATTAGCAGAGTCTGTGACAATTAATGAACGAATATTGACAGATTCTTATTAACGAATGTCCATAGTTTGTTCGGTTTCTCTTAGTTTTTACCTGATAGCCGTTGTTTGTTTGTCTTTTCCTGTCGCGCTCCCATCCAGGATCGCGTAGTGCATCTAGTTGTCACGTCGTCTTAGGCTCCTCACGGCTGCGGCCGCTTCTCAGACCGCCCTTGTTTAATGACCTCCGCGGTTTTGGGGAGCACGGCTGGATGCCCTCTGCTGGAACTTGCCTGATTTTTTCCTCACGATGACGCTGGGTAGCAGGTTGGAAGGGAAGTTGCACGGGTGAAGTGTCATTTCATCCCACCGTGTTAAGGGTACATCCTGTCCGCGTGATTGAGGAAGTTGTCCCCGATCACCTGGCTGCCGAAGTGTGTGCGGGCTTCTCTGATGCCGAGTTACTTGGTTTTCCCTATTTCCATACTGTTCTCTGTGGAAGGACGGCACCAGGCACAGCGCACACCTGAGGAGTGGGGACTTAGGCTCCCTCTCCTTTAGGATAGAGGATCTGCAGAAGTTATTTGGAATTTTTCTACGAGGGAGATTTGTCTCTCTGCCCCATTTATTAATTTATTCAGTCATTTATTTGTATCAGTATGGACTCATGGATATTTATTTTTTACTTGGGGTTATAATCCAATACTAGATTTGTTTTATTGCTCCAGTTCCGACTTTGGCCATGGGCCCCTTTGACATATTCTTATCAATGCGGGGTTTGGGTTTTGGTTGTTGTTGTTGTTTTTTGTTTTGTGTTTGGTTTTGGCACCACAAGGGGCTCCAGGCTCCTCTTGTATATTTCCTGCCATTTCTCCAAAGAACCTGGTGTTTATTGGAGAAGGGTGTGTAGACACCAAACTCTGGGTGCTAGGTGTCTGCAGTGTTGTTAACATTCATTGCCTCTCTCCCCCCACTTAGATGTAAAGCTCCATGAGCTTCAGAACCTTGTCTACCTTGTTCTCCAAGGTATCCCCCAGGTGGGGAATAGTGTCGGCACTCTCAAATATCTGTTGAATGCATGCATTGCAAAAGTGAATTATGGGTAGTGCAGAGAAAGTATTTTGTTTTGTCTCAATGGAACAGCTGTCCTTTAAGAAAGTACCCTGCCTTATCTTCTGTTCCTGGCCTGATCTTCTCCCCTTATGTCGGATTCCTTATCATCTTTCTCTCTTCATTTGAACAGTCCTAGGGTCTGTGTACTAGTTAGAAAATGTCTCAAATTCCCTTTGGAAGTAGGGGGTGTGAATTATACATGAATTCATGAAGACCTCTCTCTTTAATGGGGGCTCGAGACTGTTGGAAGTAGAAGGGACCTTAGAGACCATCCGGTTTGATGTCCCTGTGTCTCCAGATCAGAGTGGTGGTGTCAGTTGTCGCAGGTCCCCCCAGCTAGTGAGTGGCAGCCCTGCAGCCAGCACCGGCCTGTAACAGCAGCTCCTCCTGCTGCCTGGGCTTTCAGCTCTCCGGGCCACACGCACATCTTCCCGTACTGGCATGCCTCCAGCCTGCTTCTGAGCAGGTGCGGTCCCAGAATCTCACTCCATTTCCTTTCTGTTCCTCCCTTCTCAAAGCTCAAAGGGGCATACGGAGGAGATCGTGGCCAGAATTGAGGGCACAGGTGGTAATGGGAAAAGGAAATCATTAAAGGTCCTTTTCCTACCACCTGTGACCAGTGTGGCCTTTTCTCCCTTCCCAGTCAGTCAGGGGGAGCGAAGAGAATGTCCTAAAGGAGCTCGAGCTATCAAACTTGAGTGATTGCAATGATTTGCACACCAGTGATGCCAGATGTCTCCCCCTCCACTGGGCTCACCGGAGAGCAGTTCGGCTGTGCTGTGAACCCCCAGATACCCCTCTTCTGATAGACAGAAACCTTGATAAAGGCCCAGCAATTCTGAGAATGTACAAGCCTAAAGTGGAAAGTCTGAGGCAATAAGGGGTTTGGCCTGGAGGACTCTTCCGTGAGGCAGTGAGGTGATTTTAGGGCTACCCACAAAGTAGGATAAGATCTAGGGTTGCTGTCAGCCTCTCCCCACTGTCGCTCCTAGCTGCCCGCTACTTAGAAACATGGCTGCGTCTGCATTTCTGTCAGTCCCGGAGGCACCGTGCTTTCAGCTTCACGATGGTGGGTCGTTGCTTCATGACTCATGGGTAAGAAGAGGGAGCCCATGTAAATTAGATATTCTGAGTTGGAGGAGAGGATAAATCCAGTAACTCAGTGACTTACCACAGTGCAAAGCTTATAAAACCCTCGATAAATGGTGGCTGTTACTGTTACATGAATGCCCCAAGTGAAGTCCATTCTAGGAGGGAGAGAAGTTTCTATAACCTACCATGACCAAACAAGGGCACAAAACCCATCTACTTACTGCTAAACTGCTTTTATAGGTTCATGGGAGATTTTCCTAGAACATCACAACTCTCCTCCTGGCTTTTTGTCCTCCAGACTTTCTTGCAAAATCCTGAGCAGAGATTCACGAAGTACTTCATACCCTGGAATATATCTGTCTTGCCTTTCAGAAGGTGCTTATTCGAGTATTTATTAGCATTTGAAAATTACATTCAAAACAAAGACATTTGGGAGAGGAGACACATTGCCAGGAGGATTAAGAAGCAGCACACACCCTTACCTAATGTGGAACGAGGGACCAGGATCAATCACTCCAGCAACCCAGGCAACGGGAGGGCTTCATTTTCACCTGAAGAGCTGGAACACATCGAAAGGAGTTGCACCTTTGGCACCCTTTGGGACCTGCCTGCATTCTAGATTTGCACTTCAGAGGAGAATAGTAAGCAGCGTCGGCCCTGGACACCCAGATCTTGTCAGTGAGGGCCGTGTCCGAATGCTTATAACACTCAGCGAAGCCACAGTGCTCCATATTCCCCAGGACAGGGGGGCGCTTTGTCATTAAATTCCCCGAAGGAAATGCTAAGACAGAAAGCAGAGTCTAGAAGGAGGTGGAAAGGAGGCTGGATGGTGAAGGTATCCAGGAGAGCTCCTGGGAAGAACCAGCCCTCGCCTCTTGGATGTCCCTTGCTCACACATGCCCGCGAGCTGCCCTCCAGTCCCTGCCACCTAACTGGGGGTTGAAGTCCTTGTTCAGGAGCTAGAATCCTCCAGCTAAAAGTGGGAAGTAGGTTTTATCACGAAGAACTAGTCCAGCACCAAAGGAGCCAGGTGACTTAAGAAAGTTACTTAACTACCTTGCATGCCCTCCTTCCATTTTCTCATCTGCAAGGAGGACTAATGATAGTACCCGCCGGAAGCATCGTTGTGAGAGTTATAGAGTTAGCTCATGTGAAGGGCTTAGGACTTGCTCTCGAGAGTTTTAGGTGTTATTTTAGCTACTTCTCTGTGAAAGCAACCACCTTCCATGACACTCCGTGCTCCGCAGCCCCGTACCATCACTAGCAACACCGTGCAAAGACCCTGCCGTGGGATGATAAAGATGAAATTGCTTGAACAGATAATGTCTCTCTGGCTAGTCACTTATTCATTCAGTCAGTAAATACTCATCGCTTATCATGTGCCAGATGCTGTTGAGGCACTTGGGCTAGCGTGGGGGATAGGGCAACGTCCTCATGCAGCTTACACTCCTGTTGGGGAGACAGATAAGCAAGCACCATAAGTACAGAATACGCTTCCAGGTGGTGACGGGAACTGTGGGGAAAAAGCAAGCTGGAAGAGAGGTAGAGAGTGATGGGGCATCGCCATAGATGGGGGGCAGTGGGTGGGCAGAAGGCCTCTCCGGTGGTAACAGTTGAACAGAGGCTTGAATGGAAGCCTTCAGGGGAAGTTTTCCATTGAATGGAAGTCTTCCTGGGAACACTTGGCAGGATCGGTCCTTGCAAAAGGAATAGCAGGTGTGAGGGACTTGGGACGGGCGTGAGCCTGTTGGGTCTGAGGAAGTTGAGCAAGAGGACAGTTGTGACAGGAACAGAGTAAGTTGGAGATATTTCCCAAAAGAGAGCAGATGTAGGGCCTCGGAGGCCATGATATGGATTTGATTGATTGAGGGGGCATCATCCCTCATTCTGGCCTGCCTTCTCTCTATCTCACAGATTGCCCTGGGGTTCCTGCCTGGGCGATCCCTTGATATTATGTGGCATTTATCAGTGATCTGGCTTCCCTCTGGGGTGCCGAAAGCTAGAGCTTCTTCCACTTCCCGTGACAGTTCCTGTGAATGGGGGCATGGTACCTAGGCCCCAGGGTGGCCAGGTCAGGCAGGGGGACTGTCACGTGCCCCTGAAGATGTTGCATTGCTGCACACCTGGGGGCATCCCACCCTCCAACCAGGACCAGCTGCAGAATTTGCAAGATGAGAACCTGGAACCCATTCTTTAAACATGAAGAATTTCAAGACAGTGACAGCAGAGCCTGAAAGCAAGCACACGTGCCCATGAAGCCAGCTCCGCCTCCATCGCTGTCCCATGCTCACATTCCCTGACCCCAGGGCATGGCAGCCTTTCCCTGCAGGGGCTCCAGAAGGTCCTGAGAAATCAGGTCTTTGCTCTTTCTGGTCCTAGTTCCTCTTTTCCCTAACTTAGGACAAGTCTGGTGTGCTTAAGATCACCCCTGGTCCCTGATGACCAAATAATCACATAGACATGCATTTTTCCCTTTTCTTGGATCAAAAGCTGGCTCCCCCCGCATTGCGCACATGACATGAGAACAAGATGAAGCTGAGTTTGTTGTTGACTGCACTCAGGGTGAACAGCACCTTGCAAAACGGGCAGGGTCCCAGAGCAGGAGGATAAGGTCAGGATTGATGGAGAGTTAGAGGTTTGCTTTAAGGCCTGTATTTCAATGCAGGTGTTTGTTGAGATTGGTTGAGAATACTGATCATGTCTAGGATTGATGGAAACCTCAGGATCGGGAAAATCTTCGCGTGCACATTGTCGATGTTTTCAGTGGAAGCTGATGGATGTTGTTGCCGTAATGAACAATGAAAAGCAGTTATGTGGGCAGGACGGACGTGGAAGTGCAGAGGAGACAAGGGAATAGCAAAGTGAGGTTACTCTAGACGGTAAGGCAAGGTTTTGGTTCAGTGTCTCAGCTAAGTGTGCGGTGGATGACTTGGGATCTTGCTCAAGATGAGTGATTTCTCCACAGCCTGGTACCCTCCTGGCCAGCCTGCCTCCACCAACACAGACATATTCTGAATTATCCAGGGACTATAGACCAGAGTCAGGCCAGGACCGTGCACGCTACAGTGTCCTCCTGTCATGGTAACAAGAACCTGTCTTTCCTGGGGTGGAAATAACATCACTGCACTGAATTGGGGTCCTTGCTTGCAGACTGTGGATTATTGCCAAGAGCGGGATGGGGGAAGGACAGGCAGGAGATGAGAGAGGGCGGGGTAGCTGGAAGACCATCTCCATTATTGGGGGGGTGGGGAAGGGTTGTTGAGAAAGAACAGATTTCTCCAACAGCCTTTTCAGTGGAAACAGAAAGACCCAGAATGTGGTGGTGACTTCATAGAGCTTGATTGCCATGGAAACTTAGGTAATTTCTAAAGCAGCTTCAAAAGCTTCCGTCCCTATGGCTCTTCTAGGATGTTCTTACAGAGGTGTGCAAGCTTCAGAGAAAGGGAACTTGTCAGGCAAGCCTCTGGCTCTGAAATGAGTCATAAATCAAAGAAAAATGCTCATTCCTGAAATAAAACAGAGAGACCCCTACTAGTGGGCATAAAAGTGGCTCCTGGGGAAACAAAATGGAGGAGCAGGTATAAATGAGGAGGAATCTCCTCTCTCCTGCCCTGGGGGGTTAAGGACAGGTAAGAATCGGCATCAGAAATAGCCAAACCCGAGGAAGGGAGGAGGGGAGCTCTGCCCACGAAGCATCTTGTCACCCTCACTACTTGGATGGCTGAGATGCTTTATTGTGAACACAGGAGTTAGGGCCCCTCCTCCCTCTGGGTTCAAGCTGGCTTGAACTGGCCTGGGTCCTTGAGCTGGGGGGCAGGGCCAGGCAGCCCCACAGCATACAGGCAGGCACACCTTTGAGCCTGGGGCAGCCCACCTGTGCCTCACTGCAGTGATGCCCCCTATGGTTGGGGGTGGGGAGGAGCTTGGCATGGGGAGAGCTGAATGGGGGGCTGGTGATGGCCTCGAAGCCCTAGGGGGTAATCGTGGGAGAGTGATTCCAGGAAGGCCCTAAAGCATTACTCTGGAGAAGGTTTATAAAGATGGACGCAGAGAGGTAAAGGAATTCTGCTCTGGTAGACATACCTTTCCATCCTAACAGACCTTGGGCTTTGGTGAGTGACGGTGTGCATTTTATCCCCAAGTATAAAATAATTGGAGAACGGGGGCCTGTGTGAAGCTCTTCTACGTCCCTGACATTCTGGACGTCTCCTGATTTCAAATATACTTTCCTGTTAACCGGATTGTGTCTCATACCACGTGTCTTGATTTGGGCTTTGGAAAAAAACACTCTCCCTGTCTATAGAAGCCACAGGAAGATCAAGGATACCCAATGTGGCTGTGAAAGAGGCCCACGATACGAAAGAATTCTGGGTCTGAATTTTCAGCAGTGAAGAGGACAAGGACAGCTTCACCCATCCAGGGAGAAGGTGCTGGCCAGGCAAAAGGGGCGGAAAGGGGATCAGTTATGATTTGGGTGACGCGGGCAGTTCACAGAGCTCCAAAGGTGGAGGGGGGGAGGAAAGGCCTCCATGGACCTTCAAACCCCCATGGGAGGCGGGTGGAAGAGGCAGGGTGGGAGAGAAGAGCTCCCATTTCAGAGCATCTGTGCCGTATCGGTGGTAGATGTTCAAACATTGATGCTTTCATCTTCCCATCAGCCCTAGTTTTGTAGAACACAAACTAGGCCCAGAGAGCCACAAAACAAGCAGTTACGTAAATGGTGGAGCCTGAAACAAGGTCTTCAGGTTAATACCCACTCTTTCTTCTTTGTTCCTGGGAAGGCTCCTGGGCCAGTGCCCCTGGGGCCGAGAAGCAGCCTGAGCCATTAACCAGCCAGGCAGACAGGCTTACTCGCAAGCCTACATTGACACCCGAACCAGAATGGTCCGGTCCTCCTCACCCCTATGGGTAAGAGGCAGGCAGGTGTTCATTTGGGGGCAGGGCAGGAGGCAGAGGGGTAGAGAGGCCAAGAAGGGAGTCACTTCTACTACCGGAGTGTTAACAATAGCATTAAGTCCAGATGTGGTGAACCCAGCCGCGGGTTCACCACCTGTAAGATAGTAGCTGCCTTCTAGGATTGTGCTAAGAAGTCACTGAGAAGTGGGCCGTGCTGAGCATTGTCCGGCGTGTAATGAGCCTTTCCTACGTGTTTATCACGTGCTCAGTTGATCACTGGCTCTTACCTTCTTTGTGGTTCCTAGCGCTTGCTTCAGGAGTTTAAGGTCACATGGTTCCCAGACCAAAGGATTCCAACTCAAATCTATTGGACTCTGAAGCCCAGGTTTGTACTTAGCATGCAGGGCTAGCTCTCAAATAAAAATTAAGTCGTCGACATGTTTATGAATCTCAGGCCACCATGATCCATCATGGTGGGTGAAGACTATCGTTCTTGGGGGCACAGAGAAGATGAGGCTGACTCTGTGGAAGGGAGGTCTCAGAGAAATAGGAAAACGAGCGTCTTTGGCCAAGAGCCTTATCTTTTCGTATGCTCTAGACAGAAGACAAAGCTTGGGGCTCATGGAGCAAAAAGAATAATCTTATTACTTCTGTAGCTCCGCCACCAACCCCCTCATCTCTTGAAGTCTGGTTTCTGTTGCCACCATGTCTCAGAAGCTCCTTTCTAGGAGACCTGCTTCCTCCTGGCTGTTCTGCCTGTCACCTGTCCTTGAACCTCCTTTTTCTGACCTCACATGGATTTACCTGTCTCTGTTTCTCAGACTCTCATCTCTTGTCTTCCATGACAGTACACTCATGACTTTTCCTTTCTTCTGTGCCTTTTCTGTTTTCTTTGCTCTTTACTTTACCTGTAAGTGTGGACTTCAATGCTATTTTCTTTTTCCCTACAAACATGTCTCCTTGTCACCAATATCTGCTGTCGCAGTGACAGTGACCTCTGCACGGATGAGTCTGGAACCGGTATGGAATGGCCTTTGCTGAGCTCCAGCCTCATGTTTTTAACTGTTCTCTGGACGTCTCCACCCTTCTGGAACCTCAGACTAGCCTTGAGCTAGACTCGTGCCTTCTCTGTATATGGTATGCATGTGCCTTATGTTTATGGCGTACTGGCTTACTGTGGGTGCCTGACAAATGTCAGCTTCTGTCCTTTCCCTTCTCCCTATGAAATGAGCTGCTTTTCTTGCCTTCCCCTGCACACGAGTCTGCCAGTCACCTCTGAGTCATTGCTCACTTTTCCAGTGTCACCCATACCTTAGCGTTGACTGTCAGCACCTGCCAATATTTCCTTTGCCATATTCTTTGTGGCCGTCTCGCTCATGTCCATTCCCTGAGCACCACTGGGGCCCTTAGTACGATGCTGGCGTTGCCAGTCGTTTAGCCCTGGGTGGACATCTGTGTCCCCAGACTCTGAGCCTCCATTTTCTCATCTGTAAAACTGAGGGGATGCCACAGTGTTAATGAAATAGAATCATATATAGGAAAATTATCTAGCAGAGGATACGTTTCCCAACTCTCCACTTAATTCAACCTTTACACCATTCCGTCTTTCTAAAATACACCTCTTGCCATGTCCTTTCTCTGATGAAAGCATTCTGGGGCTCCATGTTGCTTATCAAGTAAAGGTCAGTGTTGCCACCTGGAGTTTAACGTTGGCCACAGTCTTGCCTCCAGACTCACCTGCAGCCACACGTCCTGTGCTCCCTCCGCACCACCCGCCATTGCCTGCCTCCATGCCACCCTGCTTGGCCTGACGAAGTCCTCTTCTTCCTCAAGGCTCAGTGCTCACTCAGCATCTTCTAGAAACCCTTTGAATCAGCTTAACTAGAACCAGACTCTGCCTCTGAACTCAGACATCACTTTGTCCCATTTTGATGGCACTTACCTCATTGTAAATATCTCCGGGAGCAGAAATCGAGAAAATTTCTTATGTCCCCTCTGGGTCAACCCTTCATGGTGGCAGGGGGCCTGTTCCTTGCTGGCTCCTCCAGTGGTCATTTGCCCCTCTTTATTTTAAACCTTAATATGGTTTCTAGTAACTTTGACTTATTGGATTTGGGTCCTTTCTGCTAAAGTAAATAGATTAAAGTCAGGACCATCTTCCTCCAACAGTCTTTCAAATATTTGAAGACCACTCTATAGCACTTCCTAAGAACTGCTTTACAAACTAAGTGCAACTGACTAAGCGTTGATTGAGTGCCTACTGCATGCTGGGCATTGTGCTAGCGCCCAGGACACACAGATAAGAGCACGGATGGTCCCTGTACTTAAGGGCCACCCAGGCAGTGGTGGGGGCAGCGTGGTGGGTGCCCTAACAGAGGGGCTGTGCGTGCCCAGAGAAAGAGGAGCTTTCTGTGCCGGGGACCCCAGAACAGCCCCAAGGGGGCTAGAGATTGAGGCTGAAGGAAGAGTCAAGTCAACTCGCCCTTACTGTTGCCCTCAGGGGGCTTTTACACCATTGATAACTGAACCTGCACCGAGACCAAGAGTTGGCCACTTTCTAGAAGCAGTATGTCAAGTCTTTCTTTATTCGTCCTTGTTTAGGATTCCACGTGTCATTAATACATTTCCGTTTTTATATTTCTCTGTGTAACTAAACTCTGTCATGAATGAAGCAAAAAAGAAAGTCCTTTTTATATATTAAAAAAAAAAGCTTAAGCAGCTTTATGTGAAGGTAAAATGTAAATCTAGTATGATATTTGACCCCCTAATTTTGGCCCTGGGTACGAAGGAATGCCAATAGCTGTGTCCTTCCCACTACTCCCCCCACCAAAACCTAGGAACTTAAAGATTTCACCACACTTTCAGGCTACAATTTATTTAATGAAAGTACCCCCTCTGGCTCAACTCTTAACATTTTCGGACAAGTTCCATTGCCATCACAATTCCCAGAAGCCTCTGAGTCTAGCTTTTTATGGTGCCTGAGTTAGTATGGCCAAGGGGAAGTTGGACGGTTCTCTCTTGATCTCAGCATTCCCATCAGGGCCCATAAAGTAGGAAACCTCTCTCTCCAGGAGGACACGCCACCTTTCAAGACTCTATTTCCCAAGGGAGAAGAGGGGACTAACTTCTCTGGTGAGGTTGGCCAAGAGGCTGAGCTCATAGGGCCTAGCACCATCTGAGTCCCCTACCCCTCCTTGCTTCTCTACACGGGCAGCATTCCCAGGTCGAGGCCCCAGGGTCAGGCTGGCATCAGGAGGCCTATTTGCCCTTCTTTTCTGGGCTCAGCAGTGTGAGTCAACACTTCAGGATGAGTGTATCTGCTTTGCAAACCTGAATGTTCCCTTAGGCAAATCATCCTAAAATGTCAGCCTGGGGGAAAAGTATGGGTGCCCTTGAATGTGGCCAGGGGTCAAGCCACAGTTGCCATGCCAGCCTTATCATTAATAAAGCTGACATATTTTTGCCCCACCGGCCTCCTTTCTGTGACTCTTTTCTCACTAGAGTATGAGTTCAGAAAGCCAAGATGAGTAATTATCATCCCCCAAATCTCCAAGAGAAAAGAGGAGCGAAAAGAGGTGCCCAGGTTGAGACCCATTGATGAGCCAGGAGGAGCCGGTGGGAGGGGAGGACACCTTCCATGGATTGGGGTCCACACTGAGCTCCTGGGGGTTCCTCTTCTGACTACCAGCTTCCTCCGTCCCCTGGGTTCAGCTTCTGGCCAGCTGGGAAGCTACAAAGAGCCTTAGTGAAAGAAAGTTAATGCTGTGATCTTGATTCGTTTCCTTTCTCGACCTCCCCACCCTCCACCTGCTGGGAAACTCCTGTTCCTCCACAGGGCTCACCCCTCTTCATGGCACAACCACGGAGCAAAGCTGTGTACAGGTTATGAAAGGTCTTCCAAGTTCTCTGAACAATTCAGCAGTGAGAGTTTCATTACCGGAGCCATGAGTCTGAGTGCTTCCCAGAACCTCCTCAGGGCTGCCTTTGGTCACAACAGAGGCTCTTCTCCCCATCTCATCATCTAGTCGATAGGTCTTCCCGAAGCACCACTGTGTAGGGGGGAGAAGAGGGCTTCTCTGCTTATAATGCCTCCAGTCCAGCTCCAGAGACAGTCCACATGTGGGAGGAATGAGAGGCAACGTAACAAGCGGCCAACGCATGGATTTCAGTCCTGGCTCTCCTACTCGCTAGCTGTGTGACCTTGGGCAGTCTCCTTCACCTCTCTGTGCCTCAAGTTCCTCAGCCAAACCTCATAAGATTGCTTGGAGGATTAAAAGAGCTAACATGTGTAAAGCCCTCGCAACGATGCCTGCCATGTTGTAAATATTACATATCAGTGTTGGATCCGTATAAAACCATATATGTGTTCAGTGACCCAGCGGTGAGGTGACATCATCTCAGGGAAAGGTCAGACCAAGCTAACAAATGTCCCAGGCATATGGAGACATAAACCAAACCAGGTGGCAGGCTCGCCTGATCTGGCTACCACCCCAAGCCTCTTCCTCTCCTAATTAACACGGCATTGGCTCCGATCAGATAGGGTAGAAGCCTGAGAGATTTCTTTCAGGAGCCAATTTCTTCCAGACACTTAAACAGCTGGGCCCCCATCCTTCCCCATTTAAAATCAAGGCAATTTCGAGCAAAGCCTCATATGCACACTGATGTCGAGTAATGGCATCTAAGGGTCTCCTCCAGCAGCCCTTCTGTGCATGTCAGGGGGTGAGAAGCAGTATCTTCTCTCAGGTGGCTCATGTTTGACAGAATGACTGGCAGCCCGTCCTAGAGCAGTTCAGAGAGAACGGAACCGTCTTGTCCCAATGCGGAGAGTCAGGGCATCACTTAACTGGAAGGACCTTAAGAGATCTGGTCCTTCCCTCCGTATAGTACGGTGGAGGGATCACGGCAGAGGGATGCAGTGATCTGCCTGCTTCATGGGCAGGGATGGGACCAGAACTCAGATTTTCTGATTCTTGGCAGAGTTCTCCTTCTACTATGTGCATCCCCATTGGCTGTAGTTCTCCTACCAGGAAGTGCGTGTAGGCTGCCTTACTTACCTCTGGGCCAGGAGGGCCTTGGCCCACCAAGACAGGATTGGTACATAATGATTGCTGTACTTGTGCCGGGCTTGCTGCTGGCCCTGGCAGGTGATGTGGCTTGCGTACTATTTAGGAAGATCAATGACCAGAGCAACCAGGAAGCTGTCGTGTCAGAGATGGTTTGCAGGAGGTTTTGAATTACTTCCAGCATTGTCCCGAGCATGAAACCCAGGATAAGATTGACCTCCGCCCTAGAGATTCTCCACGTTTGCTCTGCGGACCATTGTCATCCACCAGGAAGGGTTGGCCTAGAAAGGAAAGGAGAGAAAAGAGAAGCAGCGGCAGGAAGATGGCATGCGCTAAGTGGCTTTACTCTTGGAAGCTCACTGTTCACAGCTTGAGAATGTTCCTTTCTGCACAGCTGTAGATGCCACTCTCCATTTAGTTAAGAAGCCAGTTGGATCCCACCAACTCTCAGCTCTGAACCAAGACCCAGATGGATAGGAAGCTCCAAAGATTCACACTGAGAAGGATGTGAGACTGTGCTCTTGGTTCCTTGCCTTTCTAGAACTCCTCACCTGTACATGTATGCCCACCATATGGGAAGCTCAGAGCTCACCACGGACCACCCACCTTTTTGCTCCATAAAGCATGAAATAGCCCAAGGCAGGTGGGCAGAAGTGGGGTGGACCAGTGGTGACTTTTTCTGGGGGATTTTTTTTTAATGGGGGTAGTGGGAGCAAGTATAATGGATAGTTCTCAGATGTTTCTGCAATCAAATAGTCGGAGGTTTTATGGCAAAATCAGATATTTGCTCTGTCGCCTATGCTTTGGGACCTCTAGCAAATTATTTAACTGGAGATGACTCTGGATTATATCACGTGTGTTCCGTGCTGCGCATATATGCACACACATGTGATCACAGCCTCAGGAGGTGCAGGAGTCACAACACATGAGACTTGGCTTGAGTCAGGTGCTTATGTCTGAAGGAGTCACTGGGATCTCAGAACGGCTTCCTGGTGAAAGAGCGGTGGTCATATTTTAACAAAGAGAGGAAGCTGTGCTGTGTAGACTAGAAATGATAAAAAGACAACTCTCACAGTCCACGATATAGTAGGTGTTTAATAAACGAATGTGGGAGAATTCTAGATACCGCCCCTGTACGTCCGAGGAACCAGGTCAGAAGCTTTGCGGCACCTTGGAAAGGTCCCCAACTCCTGTTATGTGGCTATTCCCAACACTGCTATTGGGGCTCTTTCCTTTGCCCCATCCTGCTTGACCCCCAGGCTTACAAGCTGCTTCACAAACCCACCGGTGTCGTCATGTGACTAACCCCTGCCGGGTGCTATAACCTCTCTGAGCCTGAAGAGAAGTTCTGTTACTGAGGATGGTCTGTCTCAGGAACATGGTCTGACGTCTTCCAAGTCCCATAGTTCTGGTTCCACAAAGGCCACAGAATCAGGAGTCCTGAGTGAGCCCTTCCTCTGGTTTCTGTGGAGAGCGTTGCTTCCTGGTGTGGCGTTTACCCTGGGGCGGGGCCGGAGGGGACGTGGAGTGGGTGATGGAGAGGAAAACAGCAACCTCATTTTTTTCTTGTCCTCCAGAACAATTTTTCTTCACCTCCCTTAAAGCCTTCCATTTCTAATATTATACCTTACATATAGAAAGCAATTTTAACTTCTGTAAGCCTTTTCACATTTATTATCACTTTTCAAAATAATCCTGCAGAGAGGGTATTATTCCAGTGCGGAATGTCTGTGAATATAAAAAGGCTTCCTGAAGCCCAAGGTGCCCAGTGAAACACGGGTAGGTGCGCACATGCGTGGGGACGCGCGCACACACAGGCAGGTGCACGAACCCCTCAGCGATCAGAATGGTTTAGGAGGAGGAAAAGGATGGGAGGGCCAGGCTTGGTGTCAACTTCATTCCCCTCTAGGTTTCAAAGCCTGTATTTTCACTTGAAAGCCCTAGAGCCTGGTAGTCCATTTCTTCTAGTGACATGGAGTTCATGCTCAGTGCTGTGTGTGATGCAGAAGGAGACCTCACTACCACACCATTCTGGAGAAAGTGGCAGTCTAGCTGAACACAAACTAAAACAGAGGACAAGAAGGGGTCCCTATAATTGCCAGGTTACCTCTTCCAGACCATAAAAGCTTTATGGATTCAGGGGGAAAAAATGTGAGTAATCTTAAGTTGGGCATACCCAGAGAAGGCTTCTTGGGAGACAGGGCTTGGCTTGGACCATCAAGGCTAGCTACATAGACTCTGTGTAGACCGGGGTAGAGGATGGAAGTGTCTGACTCCGGTGAAGGACACCAGACAAAGGTTCTTTAACCTTAGTGAATCCCCATCACAAAGAGCACTTGAACACCACTAATGCCGTCTTCCATTTGCCTAGCCCTTGAGATGTTTGCACAAGTTCGCAAAGGCTCTGTCTTTGGTAGAGAAGCCACAGGGCCATGGATGTTGTGATCAAATCTAAGTCTATACCCAAAAGAATAAATGGGTCAATGAGTATTGAGTGGAAGTAAGCATAGATACATTGGCGAGGAAGACTAGCTGGGGAAAAACCCAGAAGATGCCAGCAGCTATTGTTTTCTATGGCTATGTTTAGATGCCTGTTTTAGCTACAGGGTGTCTGTAAAGTCCGGAAACAAAGATGGTCTTATTTTATTGTAGATTGTAATGTTATGGTAATAAGCCGGTTATTATGTATTCACCTGTTGCATTAGATTGCTAGGGCTGCTAAAACAAAACAAAACAAAACAAAACAAAAAAAACAGACTGGGTGGCTCAAACAAGAGAAATTTATTTTCCCACAGTTCCGGAGGCTGGAAGTCCGAGATCAAGGCATCATCAGGGCTGTGTTCTCTGAGGCCTCTTTCTTGGCTTGCAGACGGGCCCCCTCTTCCCATGGCCTTCCCTCTGTGCGTTCAAGTGGCTGGTGTCTCATTGTATGTCCTCATCTCCTCTTCTTGGAAGGAGACCAGTCAATTTGGATTAGGGACCCCTGATAACAGCCTCGTTTTAACTTGATTAGCTCTGTGACAGCCCTATCTCATATGCAATCACGTTCTGAGGCACAGGGGTTGGGCTTCACCATAGGAATTTCGCGAGGACACAATTCCGTCCTTGACATCAGTGCTTCCAGATTTGGATTTGGTGACCACCCTGTAGATACGTGAAAACAAAGGCATAAGGCTCCAGGTTCTAGGCTGGGAAGCTGGAAGCATTGTCTTTAGAACCAAGGCCAAGCTGTGTGCATGGGCCAGTCCTGCTCAGTGCTTGAGTTGGGGATGTTGCATTACGGGGGCATACGCATGCCCAGACACAGAGCAGCCTCATAGCACGTAGACACAACCGCGGGAACGCACACGCTGCTTGCCCGGGGATGGGGCTGGGGGGGCGGCGCTCCTGCAGTGTCTCTGCCTAGAGCGTTTGCAGAGTTTGCAGGATGATGGATGATTTGGTCCAAACTCAGGGCGCCGTGCCTTGCAGGGTGTTCTCTGCAGCCTGTCACCGCTCCGTGCCTCATCCCAGCAAACCCCTAAGGCACCTTGGATGTGAAACCCCACATGGCCTGCCTGTTGGCTGCTGCTGATGCAATGGTGTATAGTTCAACAGTAATTTATATTCCATGCAGGTCTGAGCAAAGCTATAAAGTGCTCTTGAGAGCTAAATGCTGCCGAGGCATTTAATCTCCGCAAAGGAAGGGCTTAGTATACATCAGCTTCCTAGGATGTGCACGCGGGCGTTGGAGGAGGGATGGATCCTTTTTCTGTTTGCCGATTTGCTTCTTTATGGTTTTAAAGATCAGAGAGGGGCTCATGGGGGAGTGTCTGGGGGAGGACCTGGGCTGCTGCGCAGACGTCCCTGACCCCTGGCGCGCACACTCACAAGGGCACATCTGCAGCCACCACTCCACAGCAAGCGGGTGGACTTGGGTCAGAACAGAGGCGCTTTGGCCCCAAAGCAACGAGGGAATGGATGCGCGAGGCCCAGGGATACACAGACGCCATTCCTCATTCCCAGGGGCAGAGAAAGTCACGCAGGTGGATTTCCTGCCCTAGAAAGCTGCAGAAATGATACTCCAGTGAAGTTTTGGGCACCACTGGGTCACATAAGGAATAGATGTTTGGGAAAGTGCCTGTGCACACAATGCGTAACTGCCCTGAATTCCCGCGAGAACCTCGAGGGTCTCGGTGTCCTGGCTGACGGCTTCTTGAATTAGGAAGAGCGTTTCTGCTCCCTAAAGACCTCAGTGTTGATGCTATTTCTACACAGGGTCCATTCACGTGGCTTCAATGACAATCCCTAAAGAGGTCAGAGATACATGCCCCCCCCCGTGTGTGCTCATACAGCAGCAGCCACATGGGAGGCCCTGCTCACACCTTACACACCTGCAGTCCATGCTCAGGAGTGCGCTGAGCAGGGGGTTAACACCAGAACTCTGAATAGCGGCTAAAAAATTATTGAGCTTTAAGGTGGTACCAGAGTGGGACCATTATTGGGCTGCCGATTAAGTGTTCCTTGGTGACGTCTCAGGGTGGCAGAAGAGTTAGCTGCCCCAAAACTGCGCATCCCAGCGTGGCATTTCTCAGCACGTTCCGGGCATCCATGTCTCCCTCCTCACCGGGTGAGGCCATGATGGTTAATTTAGTTTGCAAGCAAGGATGCGTCGGTCACTGTGGCAGTACCACCGATGGGCGCCAGAGCGGAGAGAACGACAGTGAAGGAACCTGCAAGGGTGACTGATACGTCCCAAGTAGCCCAGGACTTTCCGGTTTTAGGATGAAACCCCCACATTGCAGGGCCACCCCCACCGCCGGCCCCTAGGCAAACGAGGATGGATGATCACCCTCCTGGGGAGGCAAGATTTTGGAAGAATAAAGAAGTCAGGAGCGTAGGGGAATTGGGGTCTGTGGGGAAAGTGCTGGAAACCTGTGTGTAGCCAGGGAATACCTTGACTATTGTGTGTTGCTGGGGGTTGGGGACACATAATTACGTAGTATAGGATATCACGTAATATCACATGTCCTGTGACTCGATCATGTAGTGGTGGAATCTCCAAACAGAGAAGAAGGGGAAGGTGCCCGAAGGAGTGTGTTATGTGGGATGAGAGCTTGGGAACCTCAAGTCTGTGAAGACGAAAGGAGGATGAGAAGCCCTTGCAGGAGACGGGGCGGGACAGAGAGGTGGCACGGAGCCGGGATCAAGGGGCAGCTTGGAAACTGAGGGAGGAGATAGCAAGCAGGGGAAGTCGTCAAACCGCTGAGAACCTGAAACTCCCGGGGGGCGGGGGTTGCACTGGAATCTACTATTTGGCAACCCGGGAGGCGCTAATTAGAGATGGCAGGGATGTGGAGGAGGTGCGTGGGGAAGCTGTTTGCTGTTGGAACGGGAGCTGGCAGGCCGGCGTGGAAACCGTTTCCTCTCCCACCCCCACTCGAGCCTCAGCTGTGCCTGGAGCCGAGGGGGCGGGCGACGGGGCGGGCAGCAGCCCGGGGGGCCCCCCGCAGGCCCTGTCCTCTTCCAGCCTCGGCTGACGGGACACAGACAGGTGTGACCAGGGCAGGGCTGTGGGTTTGCAAGGTGATGTCATGGTCGTGAGTCCTGAAGAGCTTCAGGTGGGAGCGTTATCAAAGGAAGCAGGTGGCGTGTTTGAACCACCAGAAGGAGGCATTATGTGTGCCTAGTTCCTTCTACCTGTTGGCCGTCCTTTCCACTCCCAGGTAGGGTTCGCAAACAGGGACACTAGAGGGGTCTGGAGACCACTGTTGTCTTGGAGCCGGAGGATCTCACAGCACAGGCTCTCCGTCTGCGGCTACGTGGGATGGTGCCGTCTCTTCTAGATGGACTTCTGAGCTCTGAGTCCTTGCAAGTGAGGGTCGTGGCACAGAGAGGGGCAATTAGATTTCACTTCTCCATCCAACCAGCTGGCTGGCCAGGGCTGGCAGCATGGAGGGCCGGGCTGAGTAGGAGTCTGAGGCCCCTTCCAGGACCAGTGGCAGTGAGAGCTGAGACTGCTTTTTCTGCCAAAGACGTGCACTTGCAACTATGAGAGCAGCCGTCAGACTTTGCTGTCGGTGTCCAGAGCTCGTCCCTCTAATGGCGAACCTTGAGGTCCTCTTGCGAATGGACAAGCCCGGTGCTTTTCAAAAGTGTTGAAATCACTGGACTCCTTTCTTCAAATGAAATTTCACACGGACGCAGATCAAAGCAGGGCTATTCTGGCCAAAGAGAGGAGAGAGGGCTGGAGCCTCTTCTCCTCCCTCTTCCTGGGACAGCTCCTGGGACAACAGCTGGAAAACCACTGGGGAGGCACTATTTTAGAAGGAGGCCAGGGAGGATCTCTCTGGGAGGATGACATTTGAGGGGTGAAGGTGAGAAATGAGTCCAGATAGGGAGGCAGGGTCCACTCGGGTAAGGAGTATGCATTTCGTTCTGAGTGTGATACAAAGCTATTGGAGGGTTGTAAGCAGGGGAGAGAATTATGATCTGATTAAGTTTTTAAAATATCACTGGCTACTCTAGGGGGGTCAAGAACAGAAGGCAGGCTAGCAGGGACTTGTTACAGCAGCTCATGTGGGAAATGACGGACACTGAACTAGGCTAGAGCAGTGAGCATTTTGGAACCGAGAGGCACAGGGACAGTGGTACGTGGGCATGCCTTCTCATCTCTGCATAGAGACCTGGGGCAGGGGTGCCGAGGGTGAAGGAGGGGCACCCTCTCATGAGAGGATTGACACTTACCATCTACTACCGGCTATTCTTCCCCCACTTCCTAATGACTGCTAGATGTGGGAGGGACCTCACAGCCCTCTGCTTGGTCCTGTCTGGTGCTCTTTTCACTTTATCCTCAACTCTTCATTTATGTATGTATGTCTCATAGCCCCAACGAGATGATAACCTTTTTTTTAAAAAAATCTTTTCTTTTTTAGAAAGATGTTATTTATTTATTTATTTATTTATTTATTTATTTATCAGACAGAGGGAGAGAACACAAGCAGGGGAATGGCAGGGAGAGGGAGAGGGAGAAGCAGGCTCCCCGCTGAGCAGGGAGCCCGATGTGGGACTTGATCCCAGGACCCTGGGATCATGACCTGAGCTGAAGGCAGACGCTTAACCAACGGAGCTAACCAGGTGCCCTAAAAAAATCTTTTTATTTTAGATTTAATTAAAGATTCTTAAGAGCAGGATCTTCAACAAATACTTGCTGATGAGCTGTTTTGTGTCGTGGAGCCACTGTCACGGGGATTTCCCCCCTCCCCACCCCAGACCTGACGTCACTTAGACGGGACCACCATTCTGGTGCTGTCCCTACCCCCCTGGCCTGCATCACACCTGCCACTTCTCACAGTCAGGTCCGGAGCACACAGCAGAGCCTTGCTCTGGAGGGAGGAGCTTGGGGCAGAGTTCTTTTCACTTAACTGCTCTACTCTGACTGTAGTTAGCCTCGGAATCTGATTGGAATTAGGCCCAAACCCCAAGCCGTGGGGGGAGTTGTTAAGAGGACGTGACTATGCACTATTTCTTGGGTCCTCACTTAGGTCTCAGTACGTGCCCGTGGAGAATAAAATGACGGATCCTGACGACCGAGCCCCACAGGCTCCGGTCGGCTGCTGTGGGGGCGAAGGGGGCCCTCACGCTCTAGTTTGGGTGCACGAAGAGGAGGCCACCGTCCTTCAGCTGAGACACGGTTTCCATAGAGGCTTTCAGCATCTGTATTCGTTCCACCAGAGAACCCCAGAGAGTTGTGGTGGCAGCAGGGGGCAGGGGGCATTCTGCACCCCACACACCCCAGTTAGTCACCAGTTTACAGGTCTGGTTGTTGAGGTCCTCACCGGAGAGAACTGGGTCAGGCAGGATCCTCACCCACCTTTGTCCCCCCATCTCGTCCCCTCTGGGGAACTCTCATCAAAGTCCGTTGTGAGGCGGTTTGTCAGCATGTTGCTGAAAAGCAACGGCAACACGTTGTCCCTTCAGTCCATTTATCGAGGACCCACAGGATATATGCCTGCATATATCCATGTCTTTTTTTTTTTAAGATTTATTTATTTATTTGAGAGAGAGCACGAGCAGGGGGAGGGGCAGAGGGAGAGAGAGAATCCCAAGCAGTCTCTGCGCTGAGTGTGGAGCCCAGTGCGGGGCTCGATCTCACAACCCTGAGATCATGACCTGAGCTGAAATCAAAAGCTGGCCGCTTTACCTACTGAGCCACCCAGGCGCCCCTGCATATTTTCATTTCTAATTATTAATGCACGTCTTCAAGTTTGAATTCGTAAGTGCGGAGGTACGTAAACCGATCAGTCCCTGAGTGCAACAGAAAACAGTGGCCTAATGTGGAAACTAAGAGCACATGTTCCAGCTCTTCCCTCTTCGTCACACACAACTTCCGAACAAGTTGCTTCGATGACTGGCTCAAAGGACCAGCTTTCGGGAGAGCCCTAGAAGTTTTCCCCCATCGAGGGGAATATTGACAAGAGCTAACAAATTTTAAAAGGTTCCAAAGTCGTAGAACAACCGTCAGGAAGTTAAAGCAGGAAGATCCCCAATTAACTCCATTAACATAACACAACAAGATGTGTGCTCTCAACCAGCTGGGCCATTTCCAATGGGTAATTAGGTCCACACGGACCTCATCTCTTTACTCTCAATTTATCAACCACATCTTTTCTGTCCTTTCCTCTCTACTTGCGGAACATACCATTAAAGCAGTAGATAGCCAGCTTTTGCAGCTACGGGCAACTTGGGAAGATCAAAAGTTCTGGAGGTCAACCTTCTCCCCCAGATCAATCACTGGATTTAATCAGGATAGAGCACCTTTGGATGGGAAGAAATGTCTCCATTTTTTAAAGCATCCTATGTAGATACAATTTATATAAAGTTCTTGGGTGACCTCCTCACACACAGAGCTTCGACATATAAGATGATTCAGTCCACATCTCTGCCTCAGAACTTTTTTTTAAGATTCTATTCATTAATTTTAGAGCATGAGCAGGGGGGTGGGTAGAGGGAGAGGGAGGGAGAATCTCAAGTGGACTCCACGCTGCGCACAGAGCCACGACCCTGAGATCATGACCGGAGCCAAACTCAAGAGTCGGATGCTTAACTGACTGAGCCACCAGGCACCTCTCTAACTCAGAACTTTCTTTTCTTTTTCTTTCTTTTTTTTTTTTTAAGATTTTATTCATTTCAGAGAGAGAGCATGCCTGAGCAAGGGGAGGGGCAGAGAGACAGCGAGTAGCTCAGAACTTTCTATCAGGCTCCAGATCCATGGTTCCGAGTGCCTCCCCAAGGGCAGCTCAGATTTGACCTCAGCATGCATGCATGCACTCACACACTCACACACTTCCTGTCCTAAATCTAAATTTTAGTAAATGGTATCTGCGCACTCAGGTTCCCAAACCAGGCAGTGAAAGAAACATACTTGAGGCACAGCAGGCCGGCTCTGGTTTGTTGGAATGTGAATTATTTGCAACTGGTGTCAGATTAGTTCTTGCACTTCCAGCCTGTCACCTTCTCTCTGGCCACACCCCACAGGCTCCCCCTTCCTTCTGCACCCCCTCTGCTCCTTCCCTCACCTCGCTGTATTACACAGAGGCCCTCTGCCCCAACCCAAAGGTCTCACCAGCCTGATCGACAGAAATCAGCTGAGGGACTTCTAAAACCAAAAGATTCCCATCCCCTCCCCCAAGAGGTGCTGACTCTGCAGGACCGAAGTGAGATGTAATCCACTGTGGACACTGTGGTAGAATTCCGTCTGAACCCCAGCACACAGCAAGAGGGACCAGATTGCTTTGTAACTCCCCCATGCTTGGGACCCCCGTTCTACCAGGCAGTGATGGCGCCATGTGCATGCTTGGACACACACGCACACACACTGTGCACAGATACATAGGCGCATATCCATACACAGAAACACAAGTGCGTGAGCACGTACACACACTTTTTATTTCTGGGGCACCTGAGCCCAGGTCATCCCTGACGCACGGCTTCTGGTTGCCTCTATAAGGAGTGTTCGCTGAATAATTATTCACTGTGCCCTGCTCCCTCCACGCCAGTCCCCACCTCCCTTCATCCTGGCCCTTGCAGCATGCTCCTTAGTGGTCTTTGGGAACGCAGATCTGAGCCCCCGAAGGGTCTCCATGGAAAGCTCAGACCTCTCGGCTCAAAGAGCAGTTCACCGGGCACCTGGGGCTCACGGTGGCTGCTCCTCCAGCGGCCACGTGTCAGAGGCGCCCTTCATCACGTGCACATCTGTCTAGTGACATCTTTGTTCCCGGGTGGGATTTCTTTCTTAATCTAAAATGAAGTCACTAAGTCAAAGGTGTGACTGTTTTGAGGATCGCTTTCCTGTAAGGAAACACCAGCTTCTACTTACTTCCCCTGGAGTCCATGGGTTGGTCCATTTTATTGCTCCCTCATGAGTTTTAGAAATAATCATTAACAAACATAGCAATATAAAAAACAAAACTCAGCTGATTTGATTATGTTGTGTTAGTCTGGTTTTATTTTTCAAGTCTTTGGTTATTGGCAAAATTGAGCGTTTTTCACACTTATTGCTCAGTTGTCATTTTTTCCTCTGTCCTCTGAACTTCGCACTATTGAGTTTCATCTTTCTCGACTAAAACCTTTTCCCAACTTAGTGGTCCCAAAGTGTGGTCACGGGACCAGCAGTATCAGCATCACCCAAGACCTTGATAAAAATCCAAATTCTCAGGCCCCACCCAGATCTACTAACCAGAAATGGTGGGGGGTAGGGCCCAGCCCTCTGCTTTAACAAGCCGTCCAATCCTGCAGACTGCCCTACCCCAGACTGAGTGATAGAGAATTCATCTGGAACTCAGGTGCATAACAGGAGGGCCCCACCTTGCCTGACACCAGTCTGAGCACAGGGGATAAGACTGCACACTCTGGAAGTAGCCTGCCTGAGTTCCTAGCCTGCGTCTACCGGTTACTAGCTGTGTGATTTTTAGACAGACGGCTTGACCTCTCTGGGCCTCAATCTCTTCAATCAAATAGAAGTAGGGACAAAATAGGGCTAATAATATAACCTACGCATAGATTTATTTAGTTCTCTAAATACAGTTTCAATACATGAAATACAGTTTCAATACATGTTAAGCACTTAACACAGTTCCTAGCACACAATGCTTAATAAATATTAGGTACAGCAGCCGGCAGTGTGGACATTGAGCTTCGCACACGCTCATGGGCCTGAGGCCTGGAAGAAATGAGGTTGGATCTTAAGGAAACTTGGCCATCAGGAAGCAGGAAGTCTTATAATAAATATAAATATAATCCCTCTCCTCTTGTTCCCACACCCTAAAAATTATGCTTCTCCCTCTTCTTCCTTCTGCTGACCCAACATGGCCTTCTCAGACTTCACAGGTCCTTCCTCTCCCATCAGTGCTGACAAAAGGACCGAGAGAGACAGCCAATATTGAGAAAAGCTCTTGAACTCATTCTGGGGATACTGCATATCTCTAATGGTTACAAATGGGTTTATAATTCTACGCATTTTTATAACGTTCTGTCTCTTAAAGCAGCCTTCTCATTGAAGGTTCCTAGGAGTCACTTCTTTTAAAAGAGGAGGTCCCCTCATTCAGTAAGTTTGTGAAATACTCATAAGGCTGGGTTAAGACACATGAGCTCATGTTGCTGTGGGTGATAAATCTTCACGGGCGAGAACTCACGTACAGAGTTTCCCGGAGACTTTGACCGCTGCCACTTCGTAAAGGAATATCTCCTAGGGGCACTGTTCCATGGAGAACACTTTGGGGACTGTTGCCTTGCAGGAGAAGGAAAACCCAGTGTTGTATGAGAACATTTTATGTAGGAAAGAATAGAGATAGTTTTTCTCGCTTAAAAAATAGCAAACGGGGGAGGGGGAAGGTGTTTTCTGTGTCTCCCAAGAAAGCGAATTTGCCGTGCTTTAAAAAAATGAATTGATTCCTCCTCTTCCGCCCCACTACGCACCCTACATCAGACTCTCCTGTGATACTCATTTAGTAGTTTCCCACAGGAGAGACTTGCCAAGTTTTTCCAAGACCAGGCAATTCTTGGAGAGCAAGGAAGCCACGATCTCTTCACGCTATTCTCCTCTCTGAATATTTCCAGATATCGATCTTGTTCGCAGGTGGCCCGTACCTGGGTCTTCTCATCTTTCCTACTCAAGAGAATTGAAAATGCTGTCTGTCGACCTCACTTCTCTCTCTCTGTCTCTCTCTCTCTCTCTCTCTCCCTCCCTCTCCTCCCCCCTCTTCCTCTCCCTCACCCCACCCCGTGTTCCCTCCCTTGCCCTCCAGGAACCTTCTGCATCATTTCACTGTGCACCTGTGTGGCCGGAATCAACTTCGAGCTGTCACGCTACCCACGCTACCTGTATGGACTCCCCGATGACATCAGCCACGGCTACGGATGGTCCATGTTCTGTGCGTGGGGGGGCCTGGGCCTCACACTAATCTCGGGGTTCTTCTGTACCTTGGCCCCTTCTGTCCAACCTGTCCCGAGGACCAACTGCCCTAAATCCAGACCCGAGAATGGGACAGTGTGCTAAAAAAACAAACTCATACACATATATATATATATAAATATATATATAATATACATATATAAAACAGAACGAACTCAAGGTGATGCCAGTGCCAAGGAAGAGTTGAGTTGGCTCAGGCACCCGCATCTCGTCGGACTCTGTGTTGCCTCATCACCGAGGCGGGGAAAGCGTTCCCATCATGCGGCTCTTCCATCCCTTCGTAACTTTTGGCTCCATGGTTTCTTGAAGACAGAACGAACATCAACCCCATGATAGCGTCCTGACTCCCGTCCCTCTCGAGGATGGGGTGGGGGGCCGGGAAGGGACATGTCGCCGGTGGTCTGAAGCGGCATGGATGTAGAGAAGGAGGTGCCCTCCGTTGGGCCAGCAGTGAGGACACCACCCCAACACCGATCATACCGCAGAGAAACAAAGCCCTTAGTTCCTAGAATGTAACCAGATCTTTGAGGTCATTTGCAGAACCATTTCTCCTGATCTTCCTGTTCTGATTCCCTTCCTGGCCCACCAGCGACACACGAGAAGTGGAAGAGAAAACAGAGCGAGCAGGACGTTTTCTCTTTGTTGCCAAACTTTTGGACCAAGTTTTGGAGGTGGGAAGGGGGAGAGAGCAACGTGCTGAGAGGCGAGATCCACGTCAATAAAAGGACACTTCCGTGGATGCTGAGAAAACCCAGTCTTACCTTCCAGCTGCCTTACACCCAGTTCCACAAGAGGCCGCCTGCCCCCGCCCGCGGTCCTACACGGGCAGATTGGAGCCTTGGAGTAACGCTGTGATGTGTGCGTGCGTGCGTGTGTGCGTGCGTGTGTGCATGGTGACTTCCGGTGGTTTCCTTTCTTTCCTTTTCACCTTTTAAAATGGAAATACTGCATCATGACTGTTGTCTGCCTCCTTTGTGGTGGTTTCGTGGCCCAGGGCAGAGGCCCGAGACCAAGGGAGAATAACGAAGGGGCAAGCCAATGCACGTGCCCGTTCTGTAGCTTCAGATCCCTGGAGTGTGTGCGCGTGGTGGGTGTTCTCTGAGCGTGGGGTTTCAGCGCTTGTGTTGCATTTTTCCATTATTTGTGATGTGCAGCTGAAATTCCCAGAGGGCAGAACCGAGAACAGACCCACTGGGCCTCCGAGGGCCCCGTGGTCCTTCACGTCACAGTTCTGGCATGCCGCAGGATTTAGTCCTCTAAGTCTGGAAGTTCAAGACAAAGCTGGGCACAAAAGCCATGAGAGAAGAGGGAGAGCACAGTTCAGGAGAGAGAAGGAACGTTGCCTCTGTTGTTTTTGTACAAGTACGTATACCAAACCAAACCAGACCTTCACTCCCCATCGTGGAAGCTGTCCTTTGTCACTGGACATCTACCCCTCTCCTAGGGGCGACCTCTGTACAGATGAAAGAAAATGGGTCACATGCAGAGAAAGCACCTCCATGTCCCATGGGCTCGAGTTTGTATGATATCATGTAAATTAATGGAGAACTCTTGACTCTTTCCATCTTCTTCCTTTCCCTCTTGATATTCAAGGCCATGCATCCCCAAATAGCCATCTTAGTGGCTAGCCCCCAAACAGAGGTGGTGTAAGTCCAGCCCAGTGTCTCAGGCTCATTGCAGCAAATTGGCCCTGCAGGTGTTGGCGAGCCACGAAGTCAGCCAGAGTTGTGGAAGCTGTAGGGATGAGTGTCTGCTGGGAAGAGTGGACAGGAGCAGCTGACAGTCACCTCGGGGACCGTGCGGGCGCTGAGCAGCTCTGGGGAGGCAAAGAGTGAATCCCCGAACTGCACAGTCATGGGTCAGCCATGTAGCTGACGCCTCAGTTGCTTCATAACTAAGGGTGCTTGGGGCACTTTGCCAACAACAGCTCAACAGCCTTCCTTCCCATCCAAGCACCTGTCTCATCGACCTGTCTTCTGAACTATCTTCCTATCAGTCCCACCTTTCCTCACCTACAAACCACCTCTCCCTCTTCTGTCCACCACGCTGCAAGTCCTGCCTGTCTCCTCATCTGCTCTTTTTGACGGTGTGTGTGTGTGTGTGTGTGTGATTCACATCCAGATAGGACATCCCGTGTCCACGAATGGACTGAATGTGGGTCTCTGTGTATGTGTAGCTCTCTGGTGCATTTTCTGTGTGTTTGTATCAGTATAACCTGGACGCGGGTGTGGGTGTACAACTCAAGCCTTCTTTCCCAGCGACACTGGTCAGCTTCTGCGAAAGGTCTCGTGTGTGTGCCTGGGCACACATGTATGGGTGTGCTGAGAGAGGAGGGGTGAGGTGTGCAGCAGCAAATGCTATTGCCTTCCAATTGGGCTGGTTTAAAGGATTTATTCTATGAGAAGAGAAACCATTTTCAGGAAACCCCAATTTTTCTATTGTATACAGAACTTTAAAAAAATGTTTTCTTGAAAAGTTTGATTTCCCCCTTTGAGGCATACTGGGGCTTGAGGGAAAGTGAGGAACATCCGAGACTGAGAGGCCTTGTATCTTCCTTCCAAGCGTCTTGAGTGGGCCAAGCAGCGAGAGGCAGGGGTCTGTGAGCGTCTGTTCAGGGCCAGAGGGCTTGTCTGTGACCAGACCCAAACTCCAGCTGTTTCCCAGCAGGAAAATGGGGAAGGAATTTCTAAAGGGGGCAACTTGCTATCATTCAAGCTTTTCTTAAGTAGCCATGTTTGAAGATACTGCCTCACCAACCTGTGACTATTTATACCTTCCTTTTTTTTTTTATCCTGTGCTTGCCATAAATGGATCAGCCACTCTTTCCAGCTACTCATCTTTATGATAGACCCTTAATACCGCGTATTGTGTCCCTTCAAAACCTTCCTGAAATGTTAAGAGATTCCTAAGAAAGAAGTCAACCACCTGGGCTTAACTCACCGTGAGGAGAGCAGGGGCGTTGAGCAGCTGCTTTGGTTGTGGGGCCAGACAGGAACAGACACACTCCGAGGTCTGCTGCTGCTTGGGGCCAATAAAAAGCCTAAGCGACGTAGTCAGGATGGAAGCCTAGTACAAATGGCGAGTCCTTGCTCAGGTGACCTTGATCCCTCCAACATAGGGATCCAGGTTAAGACCTGCCGCCCCGTGCTATCACTGAGGCAGTGGCCTGGTTGAAGAAGAAGGAAGGGGGGGGGGAGGGAGAAGGAAGAGGGAGCCTCTGCCGACCTCCCATCAATGTAGAATCCAACCTTCCGACGGGATTTAGGGTTAGCAGCCCCATTAAAGCCCCAGCCCTGATCCCAGGTCAAGTTCGAATTCCTTACGGGTGTGCGTGCAAGGTCTCTGACCGTGGGTGTGTTTTGAGCTCCATGCAAGTCAGCCTTAAGCATGGGGCCCATTTCAGCTTTCATTTCCTTCCTTACCCTATGAGATTGGGGATTTGGGAAAGTAGAGTGTCTGCCTGGAAAGAGGTCCTAGTTCTTTCTCTCCCTGTTTTGGGAGTTTTGGTTTCTCCATGTTTCCTTTTCCTCTCCCTCCACTCACTTCCACTTTCCTTCTGCATAACTTAAAATAGTTGATCAATTAAAAGAGTTCAGGCGTTTGTCTCTGGAGGGGCTCATCCTCACTCTCCAAGCAGCCCCCTTCCTCATCCGTTGTGGCTGTAAGCTTCAAAAGGAGGTCGGTAGCTTCCTGGCATAGAAATATTAAACAACAACAAAAAAATTTAAATGTGCCTATTCCAGCTTCAATCCTCCTGAAAGCCTCAGCCTTTCAATAACTACATCCTTTCAGCTTCAGGGATCACAAAGTCAGGAAGCCTCAACATCGCCACCAAATGCAGACAAAGCCTTCCTTGATCACATGACCATATGCAGCACACTGAGCCCATTCTGGCATCTTCTCTTGTTGGGGGCCAGTGGTTCCACCTGACAGTGCTTGCCTTTCCTTTGATAAGGGAAGACGATATCCTGGGACTCTTGAGTATGGGCCCTACCTCGTAATAGCCCTCCACGGTCATGAGAAGAGGGCTAAAATGAACCACACCTAGTTGTTCTGATTTAACGGGGGATGTGCTGCTTAGGTCCCTAAAACTGCCCCCCTGAGTCGGACTCAGCATAGTGAAATCAAGTTCCCAGACGCACTGACTCTGTCTTCACCCGGCTTATTCCGGGAGCGTTCATTAACTGGTTTTCAAGTGTCTGAGGGGAAGGAGTGGGAAGAAATACACTCTGGTCATCGTTGGTGTGGTTTGTGTGGTTTGCTTGCTTGGTTCTCTCGGGAATCTGCCTTTTCTGAAAACATTCCTCCTGCTCCAGGGGCCGACCATCCCAGGGGACAAATCCAGCCCTTTGAAGGGAACTATGATGAGTCACAGGGAGAGGTGATTTCATCACATTTAGAAACCACTGGTGCATACCAGCCAGGCTGGCTGCTGTGCTATTGTCTAGGTGGTATCCGACAGAGTAAGGGGACAGGCTTTTAAACAAGCCCACCTGAGCTGAGAGACACAAAAGACCCCCGTGTCTCTCAAAGCGGTCAACTTGGTGGGCCGTGTGCCCTCTTTCCATTGATGCCCCCATGGTGCAAAATGTTTCTTAAACATTATTGTTAGGTCCTAGACTACATTATTATTGACTATTGGATTACTTTTCTGAATAATAGAAAACCGTAGAAAATCAGAAAAATAAAGTACAAAAAAAAAAAAAAAGACTAAAGGATTGTTTATAATTCCATCACTCAGGGATGTCCTAATGGTCACAACCCCAGCAGCTTCCATGACCATGGTTGTCTTGGGCTGGCAGTCGGGGCTAGGAATGTAGTCCCGGACCGCAGAACCACACTGGTCTGCGTGGACTTGACCCTGTGTTCACAGCAGAAGGAGCACAGGGCTCTGAGCCCCCAAAGACGGCAGAGAGAGTTTTTGAAAACGGTCAATGCCAGAGCTTAGGGGTGGGCAGAACAGAGTGAAAACATTTTTACTTTGGGATTTTTCTTCCTTTTTTTTCCTTTTTCTTTTTTTCTTTTTGAGTGCTATCTCAGTCTAACTGGTAAGAGCACGGAAGCCAGAGTAACTCACTAGTTCAGCTACACTCTATCGTGCAGTTACTGTAAAGTTCATTTCAGCTCTTCACTAAAACGATCTGTGACTCCGGGCACCGGGTCTTCTCCATACTTGAACTTCCTCATCCGCAAAATGAGGATGGTGATAACACTTTACCTCATGCTATGTTAAGGGTGACAAAGAAATTGCAAAGTGATTTGCAAAGATGACGTGTCATGTGCATTATGCACCGTTCGAATGATCCAGCAGCAGCAGAGCCCCCACCACGTGGAATTCTTCCATGTGGTGTCTGGGCCTCACTGCAAAAGGACATTTGAGTGTGAGCGGTCATCTTGGCCACCAAACGGGACCGTCCCTATCCAGCTTTAGCATGTGGGATTCTATTCTATCCTGTGGGTCCCTCACAGATATTGGCTCCTCAATTTACCCATTCTCAGGCTTCCTTCCTTTGGTCCAAATCAAATTTTGCAAAGGGCACTCTTAATCCTTCTTGATTATTCCCAGGGGTCATGGAATGAGTAAACCATATGAAACAAATAGCATATATGAGCTAAAAAGTTAACTATTGAGCAAGGGTCAATGTCTTTTTTTTTTTTTTTTCTTTCCTGCAAACATGATTTGTAGCTGTATGTGCCCTACTGGTGGGAGCAGATCAAGCTCTGAAACATTTTAATGGTCTTTTCAGTTTAAGATGGGAACAAGTTTCAAAGAACTGGAACCTTCTTTCTCTTGTCAGTGAAGCAGATGGCTTCATCAAAAGCATATGGGTTCTCATAGGAAGTCCTTTGGATGGTGCATTCACTAGGAGATGTTCGGGGTATGATCCCATTGGGGAAAAACTGAATCCTAGGTTCTAGACAAGAATGTACTTCCAAAAGGGTCTGCACCTGTCTGCTTTGCCGGAGATTCGGTTTCAATGTGACGGAGAGACCCTCTCTAAAAGGAAGTTCAAGTCCTTGCTCGCTGTAGGGATAGAGCCCGACCAAGAATGGGGGGACGATCCAACTATAGGGGGTATTTGCTCACTATCGAGAAGCAGAAAACTGGTGTAAGCATGGGGTGCATAGCAGCAGCTCAGACCTGGCCTCACTCTGACAGATGCCAACCTCGGCACCTGCAGTCCTGTTCTTCGTTTCCAGGGACTGGGTGTTGCTCCTTGGGGCACACTCTGTGTCTCTCTCTCCTGTCTCCCGTGACTCCCTCTGGCCAAACCTTTCCCCTCCTTCCCTGGTCGCCTGGAGACCCTTTCGAGCCTGAATGCATCTGCGTGTCTGTGTTGTCGTGGATGTGATGACGCCTTTCACATAAGGAGCGCTCGCTAACTCATTCTCAGACTCCTTTCCCACTTCCATCCATGGTGTGACTGTTTTAGATCCAAGACTCTCTGTAAAAATGTACAAATCAAAGTGGAACCTGAAAATAAGGGGGAGGGAATGGAGACGGAGCAAATGCACTGATGTAGCCCTCAGTTTTTGGAGGACTTACGTAGACTGCCCTAAAATCCTGACTCTGGGTGGGATTTGAAGGGAGGGAAGCCGTCGGCACGGGAGTTTGTTGTGTTTTCTTGGTTTTGTTTTGTTTTGTTTTCTGGTGGTTTCTCTGAGAGTCACGAGTGTCTGCTTGGGACCCTCTGTTCTAAAGCTTTTTGCCTTTAAAGTAAAAATGTATTTTCCCGAAAGTAAAAGCAAGTCCTCGAAGTCTGAAGGGTGAAGCTCATCACGGAGGTCACCACAGAGGCCTGGGTTCGCGTCCGTAGCTTTGTCACTGGCTCCCTCGGGGCCTCGGGCGAGTCTCGTTACCTCACTGTCTCTGCGTCCTCTCAGCCAAACAGGGAGCAGGGGCTCCCGGGGCTCCTGGGGCACCACGTCTCCTCGGCCATTCTGCTGCTACTCTTAGAGGCTTCGGCCCACGCGGGCGTGCGCTGCCCTCCAGAAGGCCCGTTTGGAGTTTTACTCCCTGCTACTCTTGCCCCTCTCACGCCTCAGAAAGTAACCTCAAGCTAACAGCCAGTTTGCGCTCCAGTCCAAAGCCTTTGATCTACCTTTTTGTTCTCAGATGCCTTTTCCCACCCACTTTGCCGTTCTCATTTTACTATCCTTACTGACGGAGTTTTGCCAGCTGGGGTAGGAGAAGCGTGTCAAAGGAGACGGTGCCTGTGAACAGCTTTGTCATCTGTGACTCACTGTACGGACGTGACGGGCAAGGCCCGAAGCGGGGTGGCCGGCTAGGGGACCCCACCAAATCAGAATGAAGAAAGCGCCGGTGGGCGGTGGGGCAAGGGCAGTGGCAGTAGATGGGAGTTGCCCACGGACGTAAGGTCAAGAGAACTTTTGAAAGGAGAGATGGCAAAGTCACCAGGGCATCCTTGGCATGGCAGCGGGGACGGGTCCCCGAAAGGCAGGGCACCCTGAAGTAAGGGAATGGGTACTCCTGTAGCACAAGGAGCTGCCTCCCCCAGGACTGAGAAGATGAGGGGCCCTTGGCGGGGGGCAAGAAGTTCACACCAAGCTTCACCTCACCCTCCCCTCCATGGCGCCTTCAATCCACACCTTCTTCCTCTCTGACGGTCCGCGGTGATCACCGCTCTGGGACCCGCTTCAGGAAGACCATTTAGACCAGTGCTGTCCAACAGAGACAGAATGTGAGCCACATAAGCAATTTTAAATATCCTAGTGAGCCCCCCTTTTAAAAGTCCAAATAAACAGGTGAAATTAATTTTAACACCTATTTCAACCCAACGTATCAAAAATATTATTTTAACATGGAATCAATATAAAAAATGACAAATATTTTACATCTGTTGCCTTTTCATGAAGTCTGAAATCCATTGTGGATTTTATTCTTAGAAAACATTACAGTTTGGACCAGCCACATCTCCAGTGCTCAACAGCCCCACGTGGCAACTGGCTACCATAGAGGACAGCAAAGATTTTGACTCTTTGTTAAGAGACCGAATAGGACCCCCTCCCCCGTAAGTCACTCGGATCTCCCAGGTGACTGAGGCCAGAGGTTGGCCTTGGCCGAGAGTAGAGCGCACAGCTGCCATCCTGGCCCCTGAAATTCCACCTCACCTGCTTAGTCGGAGGAGAGGACCATTGCTTGTCAAATACATGTCACTTCTGCCCCACAGGGTGTCAGCACTGCCCCTGGGCATGGTGCCAGTGACTCACTGAAGTTCTAGAGGCCAGAGTAGGTCACTTTCTTCAGCTATGGGTACATCAACTTATCTCTTATGCCCATGTCCTTTATCTTACAGGGGAGGGGGGCCAGACAGGCCTCCTCGTGGTCACGAATAATGATGACATCATTTTGTCATCTAGTCCCAGTCACCTGCTAATAACATCTCACCGATATTTGGAGCTGGTTTTTTTTTTCAACCCCTTAATTTTCTTACATTTATATCTTAAAGTCAAGTGCTAAAAGGGGATATGCTGGAGAGAGCAGTGACCACAGGCAAGACTGGGTTTTCTAGGAGGTGGTGGCGACAGGTTCTGTCCCCTGGACTCAACCCACCATTGCCTATCTGTCCTTGCTGACTAGAGACCTTCCTTAGATGTGAAGAAATCTCTTTTGTTGGGGGTGGGGGTAGATGGGGAAGAAGACAAGTTGCAAGATCTTAGCACAGAGAACAGAATAAAATGCAAGCAAGCAACCCCTGGGCATTCTCAAAGCATTTCAAAGAGCCAGTATGACAAGATTAACTCATTTAAAATAAAACATTCTGAGCCCTATGTTACCAAGCGAAAGAAAATGAGCCGATTTGGTGAGTGTGTTTTATATATGTGGTCATTCGACAGGGACCATAGCTGACAAAACTCTCAAACACCTGGAGTGTTTATGGTCCACCAGACTATTGCTTGGTCAATATAAATTTATACGAATTTACCTTTAATTTGCATAGTGCTTTCTGATTGGTTAGACAAGGAGTGGCGTGTACTGCAGGATTCCAACACCGCCCCTGCCCCTGGAGGTAGCAGTTCCTGTGGTTATTGGTGCTAAAATAAGATTAAATATTATGTTAATTCGTTCTGATATGATGTGAATAAATGTGTTGTTTAATCTTAACAAGAATGCTACATCTTATCAGATCTATTGTATTGTCTGTTCCTTCTAATAATTAATTAATTACAGGAAAGGTGATCCGAACCAGATCTCGAAACTATTGTGCTATTCTGGAGAGGTGAATTTAACAGGGAAGTGGGAGGGGGGATGAAAAGGGAAATTGCCAGGTTCCTGTGATTTTTGCAAGGACTGAGGAAGCAGAGAGCATTTGGGGACTTCACTGACACTGACTGCATCTTGCAATTTTCTTTTTCAAATTGGCAGAAATATTGTCTTTCCATCGATTGAAGAAAAAAAAGTGTCTGGTAATTAATTAAATGACTTGTTCATGGAAAAAAATAAAAATAAATAATCTGTCAGTTGTGGAATGTAAACTGATTAAACAATTAAATAAAGAAGATCATGTTGTGTGTTTTAAGTAATTGTGTCTGCTTGGGGGAGAGGGGGAGATGCTGCAGTGTTTGGTGGAGAGCCATATTTTCCCCTCAGGTTTTGTATAGAAAAAAATAGAACAGCTCTTACATAGATAATAGATTAAAGACCAGTCCTGGAGGAAATAGACCATAAACATTTCAAGTATGTGTAAGCCAAAGGTACGTGCTTTCAGAGTTGGGTGAGAGCGGGAATTGGAGAGCAATTCAGAAGAGAACAAGAGGGAAACTCTTGTTCTTTTTCTCCTATTGTTGGCATTAGTAACTTTTTAAAAAAGCTTTGTAAGACGCTGGAATTACTGGTTCCGTTCTAACCCCTAAGCCTCTTTCCCAGCTATCAGGAGAGAAATTTCTCTCTCAGTCTTCATCATCTCTGTCCCTCACTTAGAATCATAGTTCCCATCCACCCATGTGCCTTTTAAAAGTTGCCGGCTCCTGCCCGGGTAGGACCGCTCAGAAAGAAGACAGGGGGAGGCACGGGCGTGTTAAAGGGCGTTAAGTCTCAGTCGACATCGCTAGTTTTAAGCAAAAGAAACTGGCTCTATCTGGTGCAAGTGGAAAAGTAATCTGAGAAGCTTGGGTCGCTGGAAGCCCATAGCCCAGGCAGCTAGAGAGCCAGCATCACACCCCAGGCTAACTTGGCCCCCCACCGATGCTGCCCTTGGACTCCCGGAGACCCTCTGAGGCTGTCTGTGGCACCACATTCACCGCGATGAATTCCCGGGTCCCTCCTTCAGATCAGAATCCCAGGTGAGTGCACCATCCGAGGGGTCCGGAAAACAGGCCTGGAGCCTCTTGTTTCTCTCTCTGGTGCTAAGCTCTGCCTCCCGCCAAGATCAGACCATTCTCCAAACACAGGAGGGGGCATCTACTGCTGAGCAGACAAAAGCGGGGAAATGTCCATTAGCAGTGGGATCCCTGAGGGCGAGGGATGTCCTCCATCTTTGTGCCTCCGAATCTTCATGATCATTAGCGCCCTGGCTGACAGCCTCTGTCAAAAGATGTGCATCGTGCTGGGATTATACACGAAGACCTGCATAAATTTAATCTGAAAAAGGAACACTAATATAGGCAGTGGGACTTACAAAGGAGAAAAGAACAAGAATTATCATCATCTTGGAGGTAATGGAAGTAAGCAGTAAAACGTTGCAAAAGTAAGTACAGGTCAAAGGTAAGTGCCTTGCAGAACGGGTGGGGGAAGGGTTATAAGTAAAGAAAAACGTGAAGAAATGGGAGGCCAGAACCTAAGGGCCCCCTCCCCTCCTGGGTAGTCATGTCTCTTGGAGGAGAGAGAGAATGGAAACGCCGCTGATGTTAAGAAACGAGCAGCGCCTTTCAACCCTTGTAAAGCAGGGAACTTTGTGGGATTCTGGTGCAGCCCGGGTGGGGTGAGGGGGTGGGGACGATGCTCCCATCAGATGCTATGAATTTGTGCTGTGGGATTCCCACCCGAGGGGTGGGTGGAGGTGCCAGCAGCCACGTGAGGCCTAATGCCCGGATGCCCCCGTAGACAGCCTGGGGTGAGCCACAGAGACACGAACAGTCTGGGTCTCCTTTTTCCAGTAAAGCACAACTTTGATTTCTGTGTCTGATGAATTAAGCCGTCCCCTGGGTTTGTGGGAAACACACCTACTCCCTTGCACCCCAGCACCTGTACCTCCAGGCACAAGGGTCCCCCCAGGAAGAGCTGTTACGTAATTGGAGAAAGGCAGCTCGGGGAACTGTGACCAAGGCCCCCACATCTCCAGGGTGGCCCATGGAGGGATGCTGTCCTCTGGGAAGCCTTCCTTTCCTGAATGTGCATCGTACTGGATGCCCACCCCCAGAACCCCAGGGCACCATGCTCTGTCTCTCTTACGGCACTCAGAGCTTCCAGATGAAATGGGTGTTTTCCTTAGGATCTCCTCAGGAGCTGGGTTTTCTTGAAGAGCAGGGATCTGGACGTAACTCACTTTCATATCCCAATGACAGTAGGGCCTCCAGTCGGGATAGTAAGTGCTCAGTGAGTACTGATCTGACCCAAACTAAAGCCTTCCCGCGTCCACCCACTCCAGTTGGCTCTCAAACTGGTGTTGAGTTCTCTGTCATCAGGGTCCTCTGGTCCACCTTCAGATTCAGTGATTTGCTGGAAGGGCTAACAGAACTCAGAAAACCCGCTACACTCAGGGTGATGGTCTGCAACACTGAAGGGACACAGATTAAGATCAGCAAAGGGAAAAGGGGTGCAGGGCAGACTTCAGGAGAGACTGGGCACGAGCTTCCAGTCGTCCTCTCCCAGTGGAGTCATACAGACGGCACTTAATTCTCCCGGCACTGCTGTGTGACAAAAGGAGTATCGCCAACCAGGGAAGCTCACCCAAGCCTCACGTCCAGGGATTTGGGGGAGGTCAGTCGTGTGGGCACCGAGCGCTCATACAGCCGACCTTCGCTGCTGAGCTTCCAGCCCCCTCCTGCGGTCAAACTGACACCCCATGGACAAGGCCGCCACCGTAAACCACAGTGTAAACTATCTAGCATGGCCCAAGGTAAGCCGGGTAAGCCAAGACACACTCATCAAGGGCCAAAGGCCACCCTTCTTTGGAATGTGCGGGGTTTGGGCAACCCAGACCTGCAGAGTCAACCCTTTATTGTACATGCATTAAGTTCTGTGATGAGTTAGACCACACAAAACATGGTTCCTCTCCGTGTTAACAGAGCTCCTCTCCAGGTATTCTAGATCCCTTCCTTATCCCCTTGACCCTCTGCAGACGAGCCCGACCCTGCCCTTCGCGCACGTCACTGGCTGAAGCTCTTTGTCCGTGGTCTCTTTCCCGTCCCAGCTCCTCAAACGGTTCCGTGCCCCCTTCACGGGGTGCTGGGATGGGGGGAGGGAAGGGGGAGGGAGTACGGGTGCTCGAGTCTTTGAGCAGATCTGGATTCAAATCTTTCTGCGTGCAAGTTGTGCCACGTGGCCGCCTCCGCTGGCGTGCTGGCACGTGTGTGACCGGGCGCTCCCGACACCCACCTTCCAGACCACTTCAGAAAGTGAGAGGGAACTGTAGGAGGTGCCTGGCCCAGAGCCCTTATCAGTGCCTGTCAGCCGCGCAGCACCCCTGCCGCGTGACTGCTCGTTCTTAAGCAGGCCCCCCATCCTGCCCCCTTAGGAAGGCTTTCTGCACTGAGATGTGTGCCCTGTCGGAGTCCCACACGTACCCCCTCGGTCACCGCACCAAAAGCCGACAGTGAACACACTGCTGAGATGCAAACCCACGTTTATTGTATCAACCACCAGTAAGTACAACTCTCCTACATAGGCATACAGCTTTGTGTAATAAAATCATCCCTTGGGACATTTTTAACTCAGGAGAGGACCAAAATCTGGGATTGAAAATACGCTTTCCGTATTTCAAAGGAAATACGCTTTCCGCTTTCAAAGGCAGCGGAGGACTTCCTTTTCTAGGACTGGGAGAAATGCTCTAGAACTTTGCCGCTCCCATCAGCATCACCTGGGATCTTGCTAGAAAGGCAGAATCTTCATTTAACCCCAGAGTCACTGAATCAGAATCTGCATTTTAACATTATCTCCAGGCGATTCGGATGCCCTGGGCTGGAGCGTTCACTTACCAGCTACATGATGTGAAAGTTGTTTTCAACACTTCTGTTAATATCTTTTATCTAGGGTAGAGATCACAGGAGGATTCCGAAGGACAATGAAAAGAATAGTCCCACTCTGAGGTTTCAAGCCACATCGGAACAGGTATTGTTTTAAACTAACGTCCCAAGAAAGCTCCTTTCTGCTGGGTTTAACCCTGGTTTTTAGGGTAAGCACCAGGGGAGCAAGGCCTGGTAACGTAATTAGGTTTTGTTTCTCCCAATAGGCAGGTGTCGGGCAACATTAAGGCCGTAGCAGCTGAGTCTGAGCAGGTGTGCGTAAGCCCACGGGGCTTGCAGCCATGATGGGAAAGCAGGCTCGGGGTAGCCCGAGGGCGAGCCTTTTGCCCTTCCCTCTTCCAGAGAAAGCCTGGACTGTGAGACCAAGCAGATCCGAGGGATGGGGATTAGAAGCCCATCAGCCTGGTGTCCGTGCCTTTGCGTTCTTCATGAGCTGGATGGCAAAACTCAGTTCATGGTGGTGTAACTTACTGGCGCCGGACCGCTTGCGTTCAAATTTTGTGCCCCCTACTAACGGTATAACCCCTGACAAGATGCTCAGCCTCTGCGTGCCTCGATCGTTCCCTCAACAAATGAGGGTGATAGCAGTACCTACCTTGTACGGTTGTCGTGAGGATAAAATGGGTTGATATTTGCCGCGCGCTTAGAACAGTGCTGGACGTAGTGTAGGGTACCGTCTGTGGATTCATTATGACATCATTCAGATTTTAAATGGCCTGTGCGAAGTCCCACTGGCTAATGAGACCTGAGCGGAAGGCGTGACCGCGGGGCTGTGAAGACAGAGCTGTGGGAAAGAGTGGTGGTGCCAGGAGATCTCTGCAGCACGTCCCCGGGCAGGCGAGGGGGGCAGCAGGTGTGGGGGGGATGGGCGGGCCTGCCTCCAGGGCCAGCTGACAGCAACCCCAGCCCATCCATGTCCATTCCCCTTCCCTGACTTTTCCCCAGAGAACTCACCAGACTGACGATGATCATGACAATAGGATCTTCCACGGGCTGTGATACTGATGAACCACTTTTCATGCTTCATCTCCCCATTGTCCAGCTTCTTAGGGCTTGGACCTATCAAGTAAAATGGAGATTCCTTTAGCTCCCTTCAGTCCTGAGAATAAACCACGGAGGTGGACGGGCAGTCAAAGATATTTTAGAACAGGGTTAGCATATCTGGCACCGAGCAAAGGTCTTCACCATCTGTCCCAGACCACACGGCTCTCCCCCGAAGACAGTGTGATTCCAGTGCTGTGTACTCAGAGATCGCGAAGCGTTTTAGTGGTTTAAAACACTTGGGGACATGACGACCGGTCTCAAATTTTCTATGTAGCCATCAGTGGCCTTCTTGGGATCTCAGTCACAAGAAGGATCCTCTCCGAGAAAAGAAACATTTCAAGAGAGGTCAGAATATCAGGGTTCAATGAGGACACAAAGCTTTTTCTGTTCTGTGTACCCCTTCCCTCCAAAGGAATCTCTATAGTTGGTTTTCTTAATCTTTCCAACAGTCTCCAGACTCCTTGGGTGTTTACCACCATAATTGGTGGTTTTAATAACCTGATAAATGTTCTAAAATTGTAGACCTGAAGAGATAATTATCTCTGAGGTTCCTAGACTAGAGCACGAATGTGTTGGGAACAAAAAAAAAGAAAACAACAACAACAACAACAACAACAACAACAACAACTCTGATCGTCTGTATCTACAAGGTGAGTGGAAGAATCCCCAAAAGGTACTGCTTTGGAATATACGATGATGTCTATGCAAAGTGGTTCTCATTAATTCTGAGCCAAATGGTCATAAAAACAAAATGGCCTTCAGAAAGTACTCTAGCTATCCAAGCTTGAGAATTTGGTTTCTGGCCCCTAGAGGTCTGCCTTTTAATATAACTTTTAAATGTTGAAGGATTGAGCTTCATCTGCACTAAAATTAGGACTAAGCAAAAATAAAATCTATCCTTAGCTATTTTGAAGGCCAAGTGTGGATTCATCTTGTTGAATATTGCATATCCCGGCGTACACATTTTCTTCTAGAATAACGCGGTTCCTCTGATACTGAAGAGTATTCTGAAACTAAAATACATAATGGCTTTTTGCCATTTTAGGGGGAAATTTTTGATATGCTGTCTTAGCCACACTAAAACTTCAATTAGAAGAACGAAGGGATTCTTACCTTAAAAAATTTTTTCCATTGGATAAAATAAGATACACACACACACACACACACACACACACACACAAGAGGGAGGAGACAAGAAGGAGGAGGGGATCCACTGCATTCCAGCACCCAAAGAAGGTAATCTCCAATAACACTTCGACATATTTTCCTTCTAGCTATTGTTTTTGAAATCATAGTAAGCAGGCTGGTTATGCAGTACAGACAATAGACCAGCTTATGAAAATCAGAAGCGTGCTCTTCCTGGCACTAAAGCTTTGACCTTCAATCCTTCATCATATCATCTTCCTCCTGCAAGATCAAAATGCTTTGGCTTGAAAGGAGGCCAGACTCCAAGCACCAGTCCCAGACTCGATCTGGAAATCTGTCTCAGTTTTCAGTCCTTCGTATTGCCTTCAAGTGCATGACAGGGAAGCTCTGCTTTTAATTTTGCCCCCTTTTATCCCTTACTAATTAGCACAGTTGTTCTGCCAATTGCTGTGCTGCTAGTTGGCTTCTCCTCCACAATTTAATGGATTTTCTTACTAGAACCATCAGAACTTACAGTGCTGCTTTTCCTGCNGATAGCCTTTTGAAGGATTATATACAGAATATTCTATCTTGGCTTGTTGTGTTCCTCATTTCTCTTCCCTTCCTCCCTCAATACCTTGCTCTCGCCCACCCTCCCCCTTTCTCTCTGCGCACGCATGTACCCCACCAGTAGACCAGAGGTAAGCCTGAATACATAGCTAGGAGACAGGGAACAGCAGTTGGGAAGAACACCTAGGGTGTAGAGGGTTGGGTGTGTATTCAGAGTTTCTGCATATTTTTGTACAAAATGACTATAATGCAAATTGCAGCCTCCAGATTTGTGCGGTGTACAACCTGGACAACATTTATGGTGGCCCAGTGATGCAATACCAAGCCTTCAGATCTTGGCCTAAATGATAGAAAGGCTTTCTTCCCTGAGCATCTAATCAAAAGAGAGTCCTCAGTACTGCCTCTGCTGTGAGCACTAAGCTGTAGCATCCATACACCCCTCCCCCATTCACTGCAGCACTGTTCACGATAGCCAAGATATGGAAATACAAGAGTCCATCAGTGGATGAATGGTTTAAAAAATGTGGGCTACACATTAAAGGAACATTATTCAGTCTTAAAAAGAAGGAAGTCCTTTTGAAGCATTCGCAACAACGTGGATGAACCCGGAGGACATTATGCTGAGTGAAATAAGCCAGTCACAGGACAGATACCGCATGATTCCACTGATGTGAGATTTCTGAAGGATCAGACTCATAAAAGCGCAGAATACGATCGTGGCTGCAGGGGCTGGAGCGGGGAAGAAACGGGGGGCGTGCTCTCCAGTGGGTGCGAAGTTGCAATTCTGCAAGATGAATAAATTCTCAAAACCTGCTATCCGATGAAGTGCCTGAAGTTAACAGGATGGAATTGCATACTTCAAAATCCATTTGTTAAGAGGGTAGGTCTCAGGATAAGTGTTCTTAACCACACACACACACACACACACACACACACACACACACACACGACACAAGGAAACTCTGGGAGGAGCTGGGTGTGTCCGCTTGTTGAGGTAATGGTCTCACAGGTGTTTGCCTGTGTCCAAACCCATCAAATCGTGAGTTAAGCGTGTGCAACTCTCCCTCAGTTACACTTCAACAAAATTGTGAAGAACATTAGGGGAAGCCTGGTAACGTGTAGGTAAGAATTGAACTCTCCTGCCTAAAAACAAAGTCCTTTCCGGCTAGGCTTGAGCTCACGCGCTCGCTGCAGGCCCGGCCTCGTTGGCACCCCTGCAGTCTTGTTCTAGTGTTCGATTGCTTTGTTCGTCTGCGCACTTGGTGTTCGGCCTCCCGGCTGCAGGTGCCGGGAGCCGAGGCTGGTCGGTCTGCAGCATGCAGCCGCAGAGCCCAGCAGAGCCCGACGCGCAGCAGAAGGTGTGTGAAGGGTGGGTGAGCAAAAGGCCAGCAAGCCAGCGGGCAGGAGCCAGGTGGGCACAGCCCCCGAAGACAGGTTTCCATCATAGGACCTCCAGGAAGAGGGGAGGGAGGGACAGAAACGGACATGGGAGCGAATACATTCTGCTGATCCCCTTTGCTTTTGTTCCATTTTCTGTGGTTTCTGGAAACAATGAGCAAATGAACTGCCCGCTGCTCCAGGTTTGCTGCTAACCACCCCCTCTTCCCCTTCACTCTGTCCCCCAGTTGTCTGTCTCCTGTCACCAGTGCGAGGAGGTCATTCAAACCACGACCTCCCACGTGGGCTTAGAAAAGGCTTTCTCTTTCACACAGTCTTGTGATTTTAGAGATGCGTTAAGGGGGGAAGTGTTGTCTGTGCTGCCGTGGGAGACGGTGGGTGTGGGGGGAGGGGACAGAGAGTCTGTGGAAATTGCCAAGTAACAGTTTTGCCTGCTATCTGGTTGCCAAGGCAATGGTGAATCTTCATCTCCCGGCTCTGACCAGTCACGGCCAGTGAGGGTGGGAGTTCTGCGCCCACCCGTAGAAGCCAGCTGGGTTCTCCAGGTCCTTTCTGTGAGGTGCCCTACCCCCGCGCCCTCTGTGCCATCTCCCTCCCTCCCCGACCTGTCTTCCAACACAGGGGCAGCGTGTTAAGAGTCTTCTGGATGGACTATGGACTATGAGAAACAAACTGAGGGCTACAGAGGGGAGGGGGGTGGGGGAATGGGATAGGTCGGTGATGGGTAGTAAGGAGGGCACATATTGCATGGTGCACTGGGTGTTATACACAACTAATGAATCATCGAGCCTTACATCGAAAACTGGGGATGTACTGTATGGTGACTAACATAATATAATAAAAAATCATTATAAAAAAAATAATAAAAATAAATAAAACAATTAGTTCACAGAAAAAAAAAAGAGTCTTCTGGATGTTTGGGGGGCAGGGGGTGGGGACAGGTGTCACATCTGCATGTGCGAGCCCTTGTGTTCAGAGAAAGGACGGGGATGGTCACCTGCAGACGTTCAAGCAGCAGACATCCAGTCCCTTCAAACCCTGAGCGCTGTCGCCTTCCAAAGAGAGAAAAGCTGTCTACCCCTCATCCTTCCCTAGCTGCTTTTCTGCTAAAGCATCCCATTCATGGCAAAGAGAGATACATGCCTTTCCTGGCAGCTGTAACCCCACCTTTTCTGGGGAGGTGTTCTCCATTCTGTGTTCACCAAACGACCCCGAGAAATGAAGAGTCTTCTTTTGTTCATTTTCCCCTCCCTCCCTTTACACGGCTGGCTCATCACCTCCCGTGCTCCCACCTACACACAGAGCAAGGAGATGGTACTTGCTGTGGTCTTTAAAAAGAAAGTCTTTCAAGACTTTTTGGCAGTATTTTAATCTCCTGCCAATATGTCTTTATTTGACTATTTCCCCTTCCTTCCCCTGTCTTCTAGATTTTATAGGGAATACGTTTTATTCTTGCGAAGAGAAATCTGATTGCTGCTAATAGAAATACAACGGGGAAAACACTAGGCATGATTTAGGACCACCCGGGGATCCTCATCTTTCTAATAACAATTTTATGGCACTTTATAATTTATGTATGCATACATTATCTCATGAGGTAACAGAGCTACCAATGGCGTTGCCTGACTTCCAGAATCATTGACAAATCTTTCTTTTCTCTTCCTTTCCCCCAGCCCTCTTTCCGGTCTTGTAACATGAGGATATGCCAAAGGAGTATCTGTGGGTTTTAAACAAATACTATAGTAAGATTTTGTGCTTTAAACTGAAGGCAGCTTATAGTATATCTGCTACGAAGTACAGCCACTTCACTCTGAAAAGCATTTATCTGCCAAGAGGGGCAGATAAGGCTCCCCTGACCCTAACATCTCTCTTTCACAGGGATAAGAGGAGACAGATTTTGTAACTTTTATTGAATTTAGTAGACGTTTATCGATCCGGTCACCATTACTTAGAAATTAGAACTTGACTCTAGGTTCAATTATTGCAGTGGTTTTTTGTTTTTGTTTTTTTCCCCCTCCTGTTCTTTTCCTTTCTTCATCAGCATTGTGTGAGAGTATTTAAGATTCATGGTTTTTTTCCAGCCCCCCAATTCTAAGAAACAGAGGTAGAGGTGACACGGGAATTAATGAAAGTCACCCAGGGAGAGAAGGACAGATCTGAGACTTGAACTCAGTTCTCCTGGCCCTGGATACTGCTTTTCTAACATTTAAAAATCATATTTAAATCATTTTAGGAGACAATTTGAACGTTGACTGGACTATTTGTGTATATTCAAAAATCACTGTTACCTGTCTTAGGTGTGTTAATGGTAATATGAGTACGTCTTCCTAAAAAGACCTTCAATTTGTAGGTCGACCCTGAAACAGTTATGGTGGAAATGATAAGTCTGGAATTTGCTTCCAAATAATACAGGAGGTGGGGAATTGGCAGGTATACAGATGAGCTGATCCTCGAAGCCAGGTGCTGGGGATATAGGGATTCATCACACTGTTTTCGCTACTTTTATATATGTCTGCAGTTTCCCATAATAACAATTCTAAATTAAGTGATAACAAATTAAAAGCGTGTTTTGCCCAGGTACCACCTTCCCAGACGAAGATCAGCACGCAACATCCTAATTTGGGGGTTTGCATCCAGTTTCTGCTGGGAACCAACCAATCAAACCTCAAAATAGTTTGCAGAACAGACATCAGGACTGAGAGAACAGCTAAACATTCAGCCACAAATGGGTCATTGTTGAGGGAAGCCAAGAATCCCCTGGAAATGCAGGGAGCATGTCACCGAGTGGCCAAAAATAAACACAGCTTCTGACAGATGTCCCCTCGGAGAAAAGCACAACTGTGCGCTCTTCGCCTGTGGAGTCAGCACCAAGGACCCCCGAAATAGCACCAACAATGCTTTGTTGGAGAGCCAAAGCGTAACAAAAGACGGTTTTAGTTCCCTCCCCCACACGCCTGTTGGCCTTCCTTCATGGAGCCTTCTCCCAAAGAAGCCACCTTGGGCGCCATCGGTGGGTGGGTAAGTCGATGGAGGCTCGTTAGAGGACAGTTTAACAGAATCAGAATTTCAAAGGCATTTGCAGCAATTCTCTTGTAATTTTCCTACAGCTTTGTGCATGTGCGGATACTCATACCAGGATATCCACTGCAGCTTTGTTTGCTATTGCAAACACTGTAAACACGTTCACATTCATTCTCGGGGAACGGCAAAGGTGAATATGACCATATGGTGGACTACCGTGCGGCCATTCAAACAACCCGGGTCCATCTCAGCGTATTGATATAGGGAGATGCACAAGATGGCGCGCCAAGTGAAAGCACTAGGCGTGTGGCTTGGTCCTGCAGGAGACTAGCAGTTTCTGGAAGGTGTGGGGGATTATCCTTGGAAGCAACTGAGGCTCAGCCTGGGCTGAGGGAAGAGAAGGGACAGAGATGACATTCAGGTCTAGGTCTGTCTAATCACAAAGTGGGCGCCTCCAACATTTCATGGGCTCTTGATGTTGACACCGTTGCTTTCTGAAATTCTGGTGACACGTGCTTGAGGGTTCGGCCACTCTCTGCTGTGTTCCCTACTTGGTTGGCACTGTGTGCCCCAGAGTGCTTGCTGAAGGAGCCCCTAACTCCTGGGACCAGAAAGAGCAAGCAGAGCTCATGCTCCTACGGAGAAGCAAGGACCATCTGGCCACCGTCAGCCACTGGGAACCTGGCTTCCTGAGTTCTCCCACTGCAGATGGGATGCAGTGTCCTCTCACTATATTTTCTTCCAGGGATTTCTTCTGAGGCAAGATGGGAAGAGCCTGCGCTGGGACTTTTCCACTTCCGGTCCTTGCTGTGCAAGAACCTGGTGTGTGACGCCTATGTGTGTCTTTCTTCTTCTCTTTCCTTATTTTTTTTCAGGAGAGATTAAATGAAGCTTAAAACCTCTGTAGAAGGTCAAGAAGACATGACAGAGAAGAGCTGTTGTAGTCATCACTGCCTTTCTCCAAAATACGAAATGACTACATCAGATTTGGCTCAGATCAGGAGAATCCTATGTTTTTGACTTCTGGAAGTCAGCGTTGAGTCTCTGAGGTCAAACTATCTCTACCATCATACTCAATGGTACCCTAACGTAAGCCATTAAAGGACGGAGTTAAGGGAGGAGTGGTGCGGACTCCCACAGGGACCTGCTGAAGACCGAGGGAGAAAATCTTTCACATACAGGCTGAAAACGAGTTCAGAAATCAGGTGGCAGCCACAAGGCTGCTGTGGTCAACGTGGGGGTCCAGCCACGAGCCCGAGTCTGCTCAGCCGCTTCACTCTTAAAGCCCCTGTGACCAGCACGTGGAGGTGGTAAAACTTAATAAGAGCCCAGCACAGGTAGAGAAGCAGTCCTCAGTCAATAAGAATTGATTATGCTGGGCTTTCAAGTCTTTGCAGAGAGAGACCTCAGGCAGGGGATCTTAACCTTGACTGGAAGGAGAGGAGAGAGAAGGGGCTTCGAAAATTCTGTGCTGAGAGGACAACAAGGTGAAGGGAAATTTCTAGCTGGAATTCCCTCCCTGTTTGCCCCCCCTTTCCTCCTAGCCACTCAAGCAATCAGACAATGGGTGGAATCAGTGAAAAGCTTGTCTTCAGCTCTCCAGATTCCTTAACTTTTACTCTAAGTAATGATTTCCTGTCACTTTGTTCCCTGCTCTGGGCTCCTGCATCTTGAAGTGTGGTGAACTGGGCGTCGTTTTCGACAGAGAGCTGACTAATGGAGATCATAGCCTGATGATTGCTTCCTGGGCTTTGCATATCATCCTTCTATAAATACAGCCTGGGATCATTTTGGCTTTTCAGCAATAGCTCTCCCTTGCTGCATCCCTCCCTCTGTGGTCAGCCGAGACCTCTCTAGTCTCTTTGCGTTGCACCTGTGCCTGATCTGTCCTCCGCAACCCCGCCTGTCCATCACTGGCTTCGCTGTCTCTAAATTTACCACCTTCCTGATTCCCACTCTTAGACAATACGGCATGACATTAGCTGGAGCCAGAACTATTCAAACTCCGTTCTCTTTCACTATTGTCTAGGAAGAAAAAACATCTTCTAATTGGAAAGAGTATTAAGGAAATAAAGCATGGTGGAGAAACAACCACTGTGTACAAAGGGGCAGCGCATGTTCCAGTAAAGGGGGCCCACACTCTTACAGAGCCCTGGGGTCAGAGGCCAGCTCCACTTTTTGGTAACCATGTGACCTTGGACAAGTCATTGAACCTCTTTGAAATGGTTTCCCTACCTCTAAAAGGATGCAGTTTGACTCCTTCGCCTCTAAGCCACCTTTTAAAGACTCAAACTTCAATACTCTACCATAAAATACTCTACCAAGCTTATTACTTGGTCCCTTTTTAAAAACATATGGCTTTTTGAAGTTCCAGAGTTAGGTGGAAAAGATAAAGCCTGGCTTCATGCTCCAAACCTTAGGACGTTTGTTGATCTCATTATGTATGGCACATTGTGGAAACAAGAGCGTGGATGTTTTCCACCTGCTTCCAAAGCTTACATTCTGGGAAAAGGTAATAGGAGTAAGAGGAGAACTTCTCCCATTGGGACATCTTCATTGTCTTTTGGTTCTGGCACTTTCTACTCGTGAGAGCGACTTGGGGTATTATCAGGGAAAAGTGAGGTTGCCCTATGGCCTTCATCTCAAATTCTAACATGGCTGCCTGGAAAGTCGTCTTCTCAGTTCTTGGCATCTTGTGACAATTGGCTTGGCCCCATGGTACTACAGGCCTTCATATGTTCAGCATCCAAAGATCAGAAGAATCCCAACATGTACAGATTCTTCATATCAACTCGGGAAAAGATGTAAAACAGCCTGAGATGGATGAGAAGCTTCTCGCCAGGTGTCTGCGTTTAATAGTGGAAGATGTTCAGGCTGACAAAGGCTTGTTCCGTTGCCGCCTCCTACAGAATTCAGCAAGAATCAGAAGAAACGATCATTGATCTCTTTGACTGCAGACCTTTGGCACTCACGAGTCCAGAATGGCTCCCTGTGCTTCTGAAGAGCACCCTCCACGAAGTTTGCTTAAAGTCTAAATAGCTTTGTCCTGGGGTGTGTCAAGAAGGTGTCCTATGATCTCACAGTCACGGTGGGTAATTTTTGAGGAATCATGAGAGAGATAAGCAAAGTGGGATAAACCATCAGACGGAATCCCAACCATGGAAAAATCAGCTCAATGGCAATGCCAGGCAATAGACTAAGTTAGATTCTTTAAAGAGGGAAGATATCATGAGGTCTAGAAGGGCACAGGGGCCCCAGGGCTGGCAGGTGCATGCTGAGAAGTTGTACCATACAAGCTGTGTTTTGAAATATTTCAGTGGATTATTTGGCTGGGAAATTTCAGGGGCTACTGTAGACAGAAGTGTGTGTGTACTTTAGAAAATCTTTTTAAAATGTCATCCATGAGAACTTTGTGCGTAAGATGGAGAAAGAAGGAGTGCAGTATGTTGGAGTGCATTTTCAGCTTGTGGTTGATTACCCATAAGGTTTATGAATAGTTCTGGGTCAACATGGACGTGGGTGGTTACTATTAGAGCTTCTGTCTTAGTCCCAATGCTTCCAACGTCATTGCCAAAAACTGGGAGGAGAACAGAAAAGATATGCATGTCACGTTTGCCAGTGACCTGGAGCCAGGAAGGATTGCTAATGTAGTCACTGACAGCATCAAATTCAAAGTGATTTTGATTGGATTTAACCTTGAGCTGAAAAAAAAAGAAAAAGTCCTACGTTTTGGGTTCAAGATCAGCTGTGCACATGCAGAATGGGGTAGATGCGGCTTGGGAGAGGTCCACACGAAAACATCTTAGGATTTCAGGGTACATGGCTCGCTCAGTCGGAGAAGTGTGAGACTCTTGGTCTTGGGGTCATGAATTCAGGCCCCACGTGGGGTGTAGAAATTACTTAAACAAATAGACTTAAGAAAACCTTCAGCATTTCAGTGGACCACAAGCTTAGTGGGATGTAGCTTTAAAACTAAGCCAATGCAGTCTTCAGTTTCTCTTACCAGAAGTAAAGTGGCCAGGCACAAAGTACTTTTTGCCCTACATATCATGCTGGTCAAAGGTCTGCTGAACCATGTGTAGTTGCTGACCTTTACAATTTTAAGAGAGTCACTGAATTAGGCTGTGCGTAGAGGAGAGTGTCTAGGGTGAGAATAACCATAATACCTGAAAAAATTGGGATTTCTTTTTAGCGCTATTTAACCAAAATTTATTGATCATTAAGATGTGCCAGGCACGATAATCGTCCTGGGAACTGCTCGTAAACCGACACGCAGCATGGTCCTGTTGCCAAGGTGCTGGCGGTCTAGACGGGCAGCAGCGCTAAACAACGTGAGGCAGACGAAGGAAATCCTACGGAGTGACGAGCATCCAAGGAGCAGGTGCGAGGAAGTCTCGTTAGAAGGATCAGGAAGAGGACCATGAAAGCTCAGAGGAAGTGAACTTTGAGAACCATAACCTTTTAAAGTTAGAAGAAACCTGTATCCCCCCCCCCTTTTTTTTCCTGATGCTTATAAAACAGGGGAATGACTTCTTCTCAATGGTTGCTTTGGCTCCAGAACTCTTCGGTGTGGCACAGCTCCCTCTTGTATCTGAGGACCAGTGCCTGTGCGACAACGTCACACAGCTAGTTGTAGTCTTAGAATTCCATGGCCACGTAGTCCTACTGAATTTCGTCCAATCGTCTTTTCCTGCAGGCCAATTTTTTCCCAATTGCTAAACCGTATTCTGCATGATTTTCTGGTAGAATTCAGCTGGCCCGCCAGATTTAGTATTGCCTGACAATTTGACAGGCACATACTCAGTCCCTTTGTCCAGATCACAAAGCCTACGACCAGAATAGATCCACCCTCAACCCAGAGCAGGTGGCTCACCACTAGGTATGTCCCAGGCCACTCTCCAAGGATTCTTGCCAAGGACAGGGTGGATGTGAAAAGACCTCAGGCTTTGAATGAAGGAAAAACAAGTTGGACTGGAAATTCCCTGACATTGAGAAAAGGCAGCCTTGAAAATAAAGCAAATAATCATGCTGACCTCAGTGAGGTCAGTGCACATGCCTTCGACCCTGTTGAAAATAAAGGAAGGAGAAAGAATCAAAAGATAAATTCGATAGTTTGCTATCTTAAAAGCACCTGTGCCCTGCTATTTGCACTGCAGGAGGGTTCCCCAGAAGTTATTGACTGGGGCTTCATGATCAGAATTTGCATCTAGAAGCTTCTTTTTCATTGGCTCTGTCATTCTATGCTGAGATGATAACTCTCCTAGAAGGTAGGGTGGGCTCCCATGGGTGGATCGTCCCCCAGCTCTTCCCTGCTGTCCTGATTAGCTCTGGCTCCATTAGAATCCTTGTAGTCCAAAGAGCACCTAACTCCAGTTGGAACGTCCTAGAAGCCAGGAGGTTCTCTCCACATTCTATAGCCTTCTCTTCATCTACGTCATGTCATGTTTTTGCCATTAATACAAATGAGATCATTAACTCTCCTTACAATAGTTAATTTTATGTGTCAGCTTGGTTGGACCACAGTACCCAGATATTTGGTCAAACATCCAGTCTGGATGTTGCTGTGAAGGTTTTTTTTTCGATAAGATGAACATTTAAAGTAATAGACTTTGAGTAAAGCCGATTACCCTCCCTAATGTGGGTGGGCCTCGTCCAATCAGGTGAAGGCCTAAGTAGAAAACAGCGAGGTCCTCAGAAGGAAGATGGAGTTCTGCCTTAGACTGCCTTGGAGTTAAGCTGCAACATCAGCACTTCCCTGGGTGTCCAGCCTGTAGGCCTCCACAATCACGTGAGTGAATTCCTTAAAATCTCTCTCCCTCTCTCTCAATAGAGACACGCACATCTTATCAGTTCTAGCTTTCTACCCTCACACACTCTTTCAAGTAGAGGACCTATAGTTCAAGCCCCTGCTCAGTTTTTCCCTAGACCCCAGAAATAACCTCAGTCCCTATTTGACAGGAAAAGTAGCCTTGGCAGGCTCCAGACATGAACTTCCACACTTTCCACTCCTACACGCAGGCAGTTACCTGGGCTTGCACGTGCCCTTGCCTATTACCCTCAAACTAAGAAAAGATGACCCTTCTCCTGTTTGGGGTTAGTCCCTCTCCCTGTGCTCTTGATCTGAACGAACCCTTCACTTCTTCCTCCAAACCAGGACTTGGCTCCGTCTATCATCACCTCTCTCTCTGGTTACATGCAGACTCACATCCCTCTCCGTCCCCAGTACCTAAAAGTGTGTTCAACTCTCTCCCATGTTTTATAAAAAGAAGCAAAACAACATTTCTCTGAACCTCAAATGGCACCTATCTCTCTCCTTTCCCTTCACAGCCAAGTGCTTCCTCCCACTCACTCTCCAGCTGCCACATTCTGCCTTCTGCCCCTCACTGTGCCATGAAATCCACGCCACCACAGACAGAGGGGTCCCTGGCTGCCAAGTTCAGGGGGACCTTTTTGGTCCTGACTTGGCCTGGTCCTTCTGCAGCCTCCAGCACTGACCACTGCCCCTCCTGGGCCTCCCCACCCCCAGATGCCACAACTTCACTCCTCCTGCTGTTCCCAGAGTGAAGGATTCAAACCACTGGCAACAGAAGGGGTAATTTTAGATGCTGTAAGACCACAGCCAGGGCTGGGTGTACTGTGTAAAATCTCCTCTGCATTTCAGCCCTGCCTCGACGTGGGATAAAACGGATGAGAAAAATTCTCTCTTAATTCTCTTTCAGTTCTTCTGATTCAAACAAAGAAAACGTCTCTGTTTGGAATTAGTGTGGCTTTAACACTTTTCTAATGCTTTCTGATCTTCCTTTTCTAAAATAAAAAAGGAGAGCCGTCTCGGACTTGGAGCCTTCTCCGGGCAATGGTCACCAGCTGGAATGCAGAAACAGGGTTTGCTTTATTTCTATTTGTGGTTATTTTTAGGAGTACTGTCTATGGGTGGGAAGGGATATTACTTTCTCATTTATTATGTTGATAATACGTTTCCTTTCAAATAATCTCATAAAAATTAAAGTCGAGGTGAACTGAGAAAAAAAACTAAGAAAACCGTAGTCTAGGCGAGACAGGCCTGGCAGAGCCAAATGCCCCAGGTCTGGGGATCTGTGGCTTCCCTGGTGGTGTTTCTCAGGACTCTGACCTCGGCCCTCATCTCTCACCCAGTACCTTTGTGATTTCTCATCTAGCCCCATAGATGCGATAGAACATTGGCTCCAATCTTGCTCTCTGTAGGTGTCTCCTGAGCTGTTAATGAAGATTTAACCACCGATGGGATGGCCCCACTAGATGGCCCGCAGGCCGGCCACATTCATCATTTTCTAAACTAAAGCCGTCATCGTCCATTCCTTCCCACATGCTAACCCCTGAAGAACAGCACCAGCTTGTCATCTAAGCGGGAAAACTGGGAGTCGCCCTTAGGGCCTCATTCTCCTTTGTCACCACCCAGCCACTGGGATGGGTGGTGGAATCCTCTTTTTTACTCGACCTGGGTGGGCTCCCTCCTTTCCCTCCTCTCTGCCTGCAATCAGATGCCTCATCTCTTGGAAGGTTCTAACTGGCCTCCCTGCCTCCGATGTCGTGCCCATCACATGCAGTCCCATGAGGCCTTGGAGTCCGATGGTTCCATTCCCCTCCCGAGCCTCAAGCTGCTGTTTTCGGCCACATAAGGAGACAAATGGGCCATGTGAGGACCATGTCTTAACCTGAAGTCCACAAACGAGCCATGGGGGTGACTTGAACCCCTTGAGATTGATCACAAACCTTTGTGCATGTGGCTGTAAAATCGTTTTTCTAGAACAAGAGCCCATGACTCTCGTCAGCTCCGAGGGGCCTTTTAGGCTAAGAGGGGTACCCCTTCTTGCCAAATGGAACCATCATGAAGATTAATGAGTAGATGGAGTGAGACTGGATAGCATTTAAGGTTTTCTCCTCCAGCGTCAACCAGTCTTTCCCTGGGAGCCTCCCATCATCCGTACCCTTTCCCCCACAAACACGTACCTTTTGAAGCCCTCAGCTTCTACAAAGGCAAACTGCTGAGATAATAACATTCGCTGGTGGGGATACCTCCATCTATTATGTGCAAAGAAGATAATGTGGGTAGATTAATGTCTCCACGAAGGAAAAATGCGGAGCTACAATGCCACTGGGGCTTTGGGGGAAGGAGCATATGTGCCTCAATGGTATAGAGAAAGTGGGGGTTTGGGGTGATCATTATAACAAAAATCACTGCCATTTACTGAGCTAACTATTGCCAGGTGCTGCTCAAACCACTCTGTGACATTAAGTCCTGTCATTGTCATTTACCAGCCGAAGATGCGAAGGCTGGGAGTCATGCACTTACCACAGTCGCAAGACTAGAAAGATGTTGGGCTGGAATTCAAAGGCAGATCTGTTTGACCCTAACCATGATGCCATGCCAACAAAGTCATGATAGATTTTTCAGAGGTTCCGTTATCTGCTACGTAAACTGCAAAACAAATGTCACAGTCACATTTGTTCTGTGTTGTGAGAATGACAAATATTTTATCAAGATAGAAAATAAAAATCTACACTTCTCTATCCGAAGGCTCTGTACTCCACTCCCACCCTCCAAACATTTCATTCAGACTCCGTCGAAGGTTTTTTGAGGGTAGCAGGTGGAGAGACAAAGTTGGTTGCTCGATTAGTGATTACATGATTGCACAAACTTTGGGGCTTTCATGCAAGAGTTTTCGCGGTGGCCTCCTCAGCCTTCAGGAACAGCATCCAGGGACCACAGGAGCCCCTCTGCCACGCAGGCCTGCAGGGGGGCTGCAGGAGGCCGTCCAGACCCAGGTGGCCTCTCCCTCACATGCCCCTGGTGTTACAGGGACCCGTGGGTTCAGCGAAGATGCTGAGGTTGGTGTCCGCAGAACAGAGCCAGGCTTCATGCCCGAAGGCCGCCAAGAGCTTCAGGGAGAACGCCCACGGCATCACACAGGTCAGGCTAAAACTGAAGGAACTCTGACGTGAAAGGTCGAGGTGTTGGGACTTGGCTCCGGCACGGTACTGCAGGAGTACAGGCAGAGCTAGTGCGGTAGGAGGGGTGATCGTCACCCACATTTACTGAGCACCTACCAGGTGCCAGGTACCGATCCGAGGAATTTCCATCTAATCCTCACAACCCTGCAAGACGCCAAATCCATTTCTTTTTCCTCCTGGCCACACAGACCCCATTTCCCAGCTTCTCGGTCTGGTCCATAAGCTTCGCTTCTCCCACTTAGCCCATCCCCAAATCGCCTCTCTTCACCTAGCAACTAACAGCATCACAAAATAGAAGGAACACGGGCCCTTAAATGTCCACGTGGAAGGTCGCCCACTTGGACCGTTACACGTGTGAAGCAAACCTTTATGATGTTAAGCCATTAAGATTTGAGGGTTTATCTGTTATAGCAGCTGGAGTCCCCTACAAAATTCTGGAAGCCCATGAGCAGTGCTATTCCTATCATCATTTCCAAATGAGGATCTTCAAGCAGAAAGCCCTCCCAAGGCCACAGCTCGTGAGTGCTAGTGTCAGGTTTCAAACCCAAGCCATTGGGCCCCAGAGGCCATGCTGGCAGCCGCTAGTTCTTCCCTATAAAGGGTTGTGGGGATGGACTGAGACGCATGCGCAGTGCTAGCTCGGCGATTGACCCTTAACGCTGTTACCGTTCATGATTGTGATGAGGGTCCTCTAGGCCTTCGCAGACTCCTTACGATCCCGCCCTATCACTTTCCTGCCTCCCTACCCCCATGCTGACCCTAACTCACCCTGTCCTTGTCTCTGACAATCTTTAGGGAATGTACTTACTATTTACTTGCCTTTTTCTTTTTTTGGTGCAATTATAGGTGTAGCCTGAAGTTCCACGTGCAAGCTAGGGCCGCACATGTGTTGCCTGTGGAACGAGGCTGATGGCCCCCACAGCGAAGTTACTGGTTTTTCTCACCAGCTTGAAAGAACCTCTCATAGGTACGTGAATCAGACTGGAGGACGAATCAAAGCTGGGGGGTAATAGCTAATGTGATAAAAGACAAAACCGAGACTCCAAATGTTCTCAACAGGCTGGAATGATGGGGCCAAAGCCAAGAAGAAATTTAGTAGAGAAAAACAAATGGCAGATTCTTCGAGGAAAAGGACCCGAAAGGTCATTGCCTGGAGCTTCTGATTAAGTCCTTGACTAGATGGGCTCCCTGTCTCCTGGTTTTTACTATTCTAGTCACACCTGTTCCGATCTGATTATCTCCAGGCGTGTGAAGAAATTACTCTGTTTTAAAATCTTGTTAAACTCCAATTAAGTGCACTGGGCTGGCTTAGATTTTTAAACCCCAAGCTTTTAAAGCAGATGTCTCCGAAGCAGACTGGTATGTAATCCCGAGTGTGTGATCTTTGCTTTGGAAAGTGTTTAGTGAGTCAACTTCAGCATTGTTTGGTCTTGATGAGAACAGTGGTCCTGATGGGGGAGCCACTGTGAATCTACAGGTTAGCTGGTCGTTCTGTTTGTTCCAGTCGCCCAAAGAAAAGGAGCCACACAAAGGGCAAATACGTGTTCTTCTAGTAAACTAGAAGGCAGGTAGTTAGGACCAATTTACTAGTTTTCCACGAGAGAAACGTTAAGAGGTTTGATATCTGGCTAAGTTGCTAAAATCTCAGCCCCTCCAAAATGTTCTAGCTTCAGAAGACTCAGAGTAAACTATTTCCACTCCATCTAGCGGGGAACAAAGGGGTAGAGTCAGTGGCAATGTCATCACTACGAATTAAAATACAAAACCAATCTTTCTTCAGTTGAGCTAGGCATCAGAGTCTCTGGTTCTGTCTCCTAAACCACAGTCTCCGAGGACATGGCCTGGGAACCTGCATTAAGCAAGGTCCTAAGACAGTTCTTATGCATACGTGAGCCTCTGGAATAGAAAGAAAATACCTCTAAATATTCCCGTTTCTTTATAGAACTAGAGGACTCACCATTTGAAGCAGTAATTTCTGTTCTGCTAACACTGGTTTATGCCGCTCTGGTTTTATGAAAGATTTCTATTTTTATACAAAAAGTATAATTGAGCAGGAAAAAAAAACCCATGCTATTCAATACTCTATAGAAAGCCTAGCGGTTTGGATTCTAAACCCATAACCCAGTGAAGTCACCTCCCTGCCCCCTGCTTCACTGGGCGGCAGAGTAGCGAACAGAAAACGTGTACCCAGAAGAAAAAGGATTCACGGCTGCTGGGTGTGTGAGCCCAAGCTCGAATCCTAAGAAACATTCACAGTCGGAATGACCAAGTCGAAATACAAAGTCCATGTCCTTCCCAATTAAATTTACTGTGGGTTGATTCATGTTTGGATAAAGCCTTATCTGCTCAGCTGTCATTGTGTGGGGGCCAGTATGTGTGCTCATTATACTGGATGAGAGGGCCTCCTTCCTCTTGCGTCTCTTTGCTCTGTGGCCTAGTTTTTGCCTTGGGGGAAATCCTGGGCAGGTCTTCAGATTTTCCTGGTGCTTGCAATCATAGGAACCGATTTCTTTTCATAGTTAATATGTCCAGTCCCATGTAATGATGAACTGTCCTTAGAGCTCTGCTCCTCCGGCTCTTCTGACTCCTGGACAGGACTGGGACAGGGGCCTGCTCCCTGCTCCCCTCTTTTCTCCACAGGCTCTGCCCCCTCTAGCTAGCTGCTGTTTCTGGCCCTGGTGAGGGCGGGGGAGGGGATGAGGGGACAGGTACGGTTTCTGGCCGCTGCAATGGTGGTGATCTCTGGCCTTGGTAGAATTTCAGAGCTGACTCCTCACTCCAGGCTTTCTGCCGTGGTTTCTCTGATATTCCCTTCCTTCCGATGAGCCAGGAGATGGCTCCTTCCAATGGCCACTTAAGCCTCCAACACTCAGGCTTTCGGCATCAGGGATCCGCCCTTCTCCTGGGTCAGTCTATCCTCCCAGGCAGTGCTCCTGGGCCAGGTCCCTTTGAAGATGACTCCAGGTGATCTCCTTCTAGCATGTCACAGATTTATTCCACCGGGAAACATCACTGCCCTATAGTTATTTGTGCAAGCGCTCATTGCTTCCAGGGCAGTTCCCATGTTCTTTCTCTCCCTCTCTCTCCCTCTCTCTCTTCTCCCATCTCAAGCCTTTTGCCTTTACATTTTTCAGGCATGTATTATATACTAGTTCCCAATATGCCCCAGAAAGAGGCCAGGCTGCTAGGTAATCCCTAGCAACCCCTGCTAACTTGAGAGGAGGGCAAAGCATCAAAATTCTCTGCAAGGGAGTGGTGTCCTCCTTGGTTCTCCAAGGCCTTCTCTTTCATAGGACGGAGGATGGACTAACTCTGGAGACACTGGTTTAATCTCATAAGGTGTCCTGCCTCTGATCTAACACCCATTAGGATGTGGGGGGCAGGACATTTATTATATTGCTCTCTACCTTTGGGGATTCAGTGCAAATAAGCAGACCTCTGGAAGGGCAGGATTAAACATTCTATTATGTGTGTTTAAGTATAGATGTGTCCGTAGGTGCCAGCTGGGCACAGGAGAGCTGAAAAACTGATCAAGATGTTTTCTTGAGGAAACAGTATGAATGAGAATGGATGTGAAGGCATGTGGTAAATATAAAGTGATGAAAAATTCCATGCTATTCTCTGGTATTTGTGTGGGACTCAAATTGGTGGGTGGAAAAGCAGAGGATCTGAGAAAATAGGGAGGAGAAAACCACCGAAGGAGTGGTAGAGGGGATGGAAAATTTCACAAGAACAAGTGGACGAAGAACTTCAAGAAATTAAATGAGCCCTTTAGAGAAACCCAGCAGAGAAGGGAAGCTAGCGCCCGGCGGAAACGTACCAGTCCAGCTCCCCTGTGATCCTGGCCATCAGCCTGGCTTGGAGCCATTCTCCTAGGCGACCTGCCCCGTACGTTGCAGATGCTTGGACACACTGCTTCCTATCACTGGCATGATTCAGCCCTGTCAGTCCTCCTCATCTCTTTTGAAAACCATGGGTCAAGGAGATCTCAAAGGTCCAATCCAGCCCTGAAAGTCTAGAAGGCACTTTCTGATTCAAAGACATTCCAGTTATGGAACCTAGCTCCAAAACCTTCTTTCACAGTGTCTCTACCCTGAGTGCAATCTGAGATTGAGCTTAGAAATGAGGCTGTGTCTCCTGGAAAGCAAAAGGACTTAACTTCTTAAGAATGTTTCTTTATAAGGCAGAACCCAGCTGGGAGTTGCCATTATCTGGAGCCTCCTGAGTGGTACCGGTCAAGGTAACAAGGGGACCCAGGGTTGGCCCATATTGCCAAGGCTAAGGGCTGGAGCTATGGCAAGCTAAGGGAACTTTCTAGTGTAGTTATTCCAGAGAGCAGGCTAGAGTACCACTAAAATAAGCTGGATCCCAGTGAAGGGAGTGCCAGGAAACCCTGGGAGCAAGGACAGGAGGACGCACAGCACACGAACTAAAAGGAAGAACAGATCTCTAAGAACAGAGCCTGGTAGGAGCTCGGTAGACCTGAACAGTTCCAGAGAACTTGAGGGTGCAGGTTGGAAGCCTTGGAGAGGCAGGCAGGTGTGAAGCACGGGAGATGGCAACCACTCATTGCCTTCCCTCCCCCACCCCCCAATCCTGGGAACCTGGCCAAAGGGACCCAAAACGGGGTGATAACAGGGGGTACCTGGAAAGGGCATTCAACCCCTGAGGAGATGTTTGGGTGAAATAAGCACACCTTCACCACCACTGTTCCAATGTAGCTAATGTGATGACGTGGTTTCTCTGTGTGGCTGGTCGTGTCAAACTTATTACTTTAAAACTGCACTGTGTATGTAGGTCACCTGCTTGTCTCCATTAAACAGCTGAAAAGTAAATTGTGCATTTTAACCGACAGGCTTGGGTGGAGTTTGGCAGTGAGAAGGCTTGATGGTGGTAGAAGAAAGTTCCGCAAGGTGCCTGAAGAAAAAAGCCTTCACCTGGGATCGCCTTGGGGCTAGCCTATTACTAAACGCCCTGCAGACTCAGTAACTTCCAGAGAAGTCTCAGCTGTGGCCCAGACTGAAGAAAAACAAGGGAGAAGAAACGCAAAAGAGCCAACAAAAGGAAGACAGACAAAACAAATCGAGGCCGACCTGACGGAGTGGAAGAGTGAACCGGCCCTTGAGGTCGGAGGCCTAGGATGCCCAGCGAGGGGGGCGGGGGACTCGCCCTGAAGGGAGTTACCTTCAGCGCAGCCCAGCTCCACCTGTGCCTGGACTTGATTCCCCCCCCCCCCCCCCCCCCCCCCC
>NW_024425563.1:12885994-12916780 GCF_017311325.1 Ursus maritimus | reverse complement strand
CCCCCCCCCCCCCCCCCCCCGCGCGCAGCGCTTCCCCTAAGTGGCTCTATCCCTTCTGCACATGCTCTGTCTGCTCATAGCTAGCAATCTGGAAAATGTTGCCTAGCCTTCAGAGGACAAAACCAGAGGACAAAACCTTCAGATCTTTTGTGGCTGAGTCCTTGGCCCTTGCTGCTCCCAGGCAGCCCTCTCCCGAGCGCCCGAATGACAGCCCCTGCACCCTCCACCCTACTTCGCACTCCTTGGCCTCGCATTCCCAGGGCTGGGATTTTCTGGCACAGCGGGACAAAGTCCGGGGGGCAGCCTGCGCTGCCGGAGACCAGCGGCAGGTGCGACCAGGTAAGCCCAGGTGCGCTCAGGGTCGCGCAGTCACGGCCTGCGGGGCGTGGGAGCAGAGCAGCTCGCAGGGGAAGGAGGACCAGCCTCGCTCCCATCGTCTCTTGGTGGGTGAGTGTGTTTATTCCAAGCGGAGCCTGAAAAGTGGGAGCTTGGAGTGTCTTCAGGGGGTCCAAACCTCGCGTGCCAAGCACAGAGGGGCTTGCTTGTTCTTTCCTGCACTGGCAGTTGGCTCAGCCCTCCAGTGAGTCTCTGCTTTCCCTCCTTCCCCGCCCATTCACCCTCCCCTCCTCCGCTCTGCCTGCTCCCCAGGTGGGAAACGGGTCCTGCTCCCCCAATGGGGGCGCTCGGGCTCCGGGGCGCCCAATGAGCGGCGCGCGCCGGCGTAGTAACAGCTCTGCTCCCTTTCCCAGGCTGCAGCCCCGGGGCTCTTAAAGGCACCCTGCCCCATTTCTGCGCAGCCGTCTCTCCTCCCCACCCCCCAACCCACCTTTGTGTCACCTCTCCGGAAAGCTCTCGCCCTCTCGCTGTTTGGCTCCTCCACCCCTTTCTGTCTTGTGTCTTCTGACTTTCACCTTGAGCTCCTCTTCTTTTCTCTCATTCACGGGCTTTTCTCTTCTCTGCTAGCCTTTCCCTCTTTCTTTTCCTTGTTCTTTCTTGAATCCCTTCCTCAGCTACCTCCTAGCCAGGGGTAGCATGGGACAGCAGTGAAACCTAGCTTAACTGGGGAATTAGGATGAGATCCTAGAAATAAGTAAATTTAGGACACACTTCATTGGCATATTAAACAGAGGACAGGTAATGTACCTGGTCCTTTCCTGATGTCTCAGGCGGGCAGTGTTCCAGAGGAGATATGGTTGAAGGAACTTCCAGGTTGTGTCCCCTTTCAGTCCTTCACTTTGCAGATTCAGAAACGATCTTTTTGGTTCACTGGCAGCAACAATTCATTGCAAAGTAGACTTACACTATACCACTCACAAGAGAATAAGGACAAGGTATTAATTTACCGGCAGGGATAAGCCTTTTGTCAGGAATGGGCTAGATGCTGGCCAACCCTGCAGCTTCTTCCTGGGCAGGTAGGGAGAATAGACTCAGCCTCACTTGCCCATAGGTGGGACGCCTGATTCAGTTTCAGCCAATGGAATGTGGGCAGAAGTGAGGTATATGCCACCTTCAGACCTGGCCATCAGTGTCCCAAGTGCTGGAAGGGAAGGGCTCTTGGAATTTTGAGTCACCATATGGAAGAGAACCACCAGGAAAGATGCCTGACCCACACGGACCGTGATGTGGACAAGTACACTTTTACTGTATAAAGACACTGAGCTTTAAAGGTTGTTTATTTCATATGTTAGCATCCGTGTATCTTTCTAGGGAAAAATAACTTGTTTCCACTGTTCTGAACACTCTTCCCATTCAAGGTACTGATATGGAAACCTGTACGTAAGAAAACTTGTTCTCGAAGGCTTGCTGGGTTAGCCAGAAGTGGACCAAAGCCCTGAGAGGTATTTATTTAAGTTGCGGAGCATTTCTGCCTTAGCTCGGGAGAAACCAGAAAGGAACTAATGGAAGTTAAGGTAGACGAGGGCATGAAAATGGTCATTCCCCAAGCAGAGGCTACTACGTAGTCTCCTGTTCATCTTTTGATTTAGGAGTAGGGAGAGGAGTATGAGAAGCAAGAAAAACCATGATACCAACTCAGAAGTGCAGGGAGAGGATGGAAGTGTCCAGATTTAATGACAGCGTGCAGTTTCATGCCAAGATAGAGAAGACTCTGGGCTGGCCAGGAGGAAATTGTCCCCCACTGTGGGTCACAGATCGTCATGAGTTAAGTTCCAGGTGCACATGTCCCACAGCCCAGTCCACATCTCCATTCATGTATCTTCCACTCGGAGGCATTCCAAATATAGCAGGTCCAAAGTTCTTCCCAAAGCCCACCCCTGTCTCAATCAGTGTCTGTTCTGTTCTCCCCATTTCTCAGGCCAGGAACCATAGTCTTCATTAGCTCCTCTCTTTCTCTCATGCTCCACATTTAACCCATTAGCAAATGCTCTATGTTCTACCTTCCAGATACACAGAGGGACACCTGGGTGGCTCATTCGGTGAAGCATCCAACTCTTGATTTTGGCTCAGGTCATTCTCAAGGTTGTGAGATCAAGCCCCGTGTTGGGCTTTGTGCTGGGCATGGAGCCTGCTTAAGATTCTCTCTCTCCCTCTCCCTGTGCCACTCCCCACCCTTTCCCTCTCTAAAAAAAAAATCAATAAAAATACATGGAGAACTGAGCTATGTCTTACCATCAGGCTGCTATCACCCTATATCTGGCTGCCCTCATGTCTTACTTACATACATTATTGCAGAGGCCTTCCAGCTGGTCTCCTTGCCTCCATCCTTGCTCCCCTCCTGTCTGCTCTTCCTACAATATTCATACTGTTTTTATTTAAAAATGGAAATCAGATCACATTGCTTGAACTCTCCAAATGCTTGCCATCTTGCTGAAAATAAAATTGGAAGTTGTTAAGGTGGTCTACCAGGCCTGCATGATTTGGGCCCCCACCTCCTCTCTGACCTCCTCTCTGCCATGGCCTCCGGCAGAAACCACCAATGCCCCGCCCACATCCCCCGGGTGGCCCAGAAGTTACTGCAGGCGCTGCCCTCTGCTCCAGCCTGGGGGAGTTCTATGGCCTCGGGAGGAGGTTCCAAAAGCCATCTTCGTCAGTGGGATGGGAATTGGATACATACTCAGCTTCCTGACTGCTCACTGGAGCAGTTCTGAGGCATCTTCCTTCTGGTCGCAGAGATCCCTAGCAGGGGTGAACCTCAGGAGCCAACATGGGTAACCCACTCCCTAATGTCCCACTTATTACATTACTTTCACTTCCCTGTCCTTAGTGCTTTGTAAGATCACCTCCAGAATAAACCACTTGCATCCAGATTTTTGTTTCAGGGAGTTTACAAACTAATGTGCCTCTGAGTCTATCCCAGCAACACCAGCATCCTTTTTCTAGAACACATCAAACACTGTACCACCAGAGCCTCTGCATCTTCTGTTCCCTCTGCCTGAAATACTGTTCCCTTCCTGTCCTTGAGGCCTCTGCTCACATAGCATCTTCATCTATCTATAATGTAGGAACCCTGACTTCCATGAATCTCTCTCTGTCCCCTTTCTCTGCTTTATTTCTCTCCTTTATTTATCACCTAAGGCTGACAAACCCGTTGTGTGTTGGTTTACTGACTGTCTAGCCCAGGCGAAAGATAAGCTTCATAAGAGGGACTTAGTCTGTTTTGTTCTGTTCTGTTCTTGGCAGGGTCAGGCGTGGTGTCTGGCATTCAATAGGTGGTTCAGTAAATATTTGCTGAACAAATGGGCATCGAGATAGAGAATAGGAAGAAAGGAAAGAATGTTTGTGACCATAGTCACGGACATGCTGTGTGGCTTTAATGACCTTTGTTGGTAAAAGCTCAAAGCCTACAAGATGGGAAACGTACGACTGTATGAGAAAGATCTTAGGGCATACTCAATTTCCTATTTTCTGTAAAAGATTTTGAGTCTTTCCCCCAGTGAAAGTGAAGAAGAGAGTTAATTTCACAAGGATCTCTGCTTTCTGACTTTTCTCATAAGAAGTATTTTAGATCCTAATTATAGCACCGTTCACAAATTTTTTTTTAATTTAGAAAGTTCAGAAAAAAATTTTTTTCAAGAACTAGCAGACTTGAACAGATTGATGCTAATGAGTAAGCCTGACAGAAAATGTGCGAGGTAGTTTCCAAACCTGTTCTGTCGGGTTTGAGGAGTCGACCCGAGCTCTTTTCCTCCTCGTCTCTGGTTCTCCTTGGCACACTGTTCCTGTGGGTGTGATCTGGGTCTCGCCGCCATGTTAGGTCAGTCACCCCTCAGGCCCCCACTGAAGAATTCTTCCCTGGCTCCCCTCTGATCTCGGAAGCCCCTGCCGGGTGACTCTCTTTATGGCGTGCTTCCAGGTCCCTTTGTGGCACTTTTCATCACATCATATTTCTTTCTTGCCATTTCCTTAGTTATTGCCTTCCTAGAGTGCAGGCTGTCTGAGGGCAGGCCCATGTCGGCTTTGTCACAACCACACGCAGAGTGCCTGGCACCCAGTAAATTCTCTATAAAGATTCGATGGAGTGAAAGAGCATACGAAGGCAGGTTGGCACCCAGGAGCTGGGCAGCGGCGTGCTCAGGTGGGATCGCCAGCCCAGTGCAGGACCCAAGCCTCCCGACACCCCCTCTGAGCCTTCCCCCTAGTCCTTCCCTCCCTCTGCTTCACCAAAGCTGTGAATCACCTCACTGACAGGCAGGGTCATCTAAGAAAGTAGAAAGAGGAAAAGAAAAATGAGGCGCGGGAGGGTAGAGTGGAGAATCCAGGCTCTTTTAACAGCCACTATTCCTTATTTCTTGCTAAAGTATTGGCACCTTTAAAAGCCTTGGCTGTCCTCCCCAACCTCCCCACTCAATCACAAACCACAGAGCCTCGAGAAAATAAAGGGGGAAAAATCAATGTGCTAAATCTTCACTGGGCTCAGTAGCAGGTCCCCCTGTGGCTTCCCTCTGCTGGCTGTCCAGCCGAGCTCTCAGGCCTCCCTCTGAACGTGAGGGCAAGTTGAGATGTGGGGGAGGGGGGACTTGCATGTTAAAAATGTTTAAAAATCGTTGTCTGAGTTGTAGGTGTGATGAGGTTGTGGGATATCGGTGAGGTTCGGTGGGCTGGAGTCGGAGCCGGCGACCAAGAAAGAATTCTTGAGATGTCTTTGGTGCAAAATGGTGGTTTATGAAAGCATGGGGACAGGAACCGTGGGCAGAAAGAGCTGCACCGGGGTCATGAGGAGTGGCCCATTATATACCCTCAAGGTGGGAGAGGGTTAGGGATAGCCTAAGTCTCTAAGGAATTTTGGAAGCAAGGTTCCCAGGACCTTGAGGGGGCTAGCTATTGTTGGGAAAAGATCATTTATTACCATCTAGTCAAACCTGAGTCATGAGACCCTGCAGATGTATATCGGTGGGCCATATGCTTGGGGGATGACTGCCAACACGTATCTGGGGGGGGGGGGCGGTTAGACGTAAAGGAAGTTTCCAAAGGAATTTTTATATGTTAAGGTAGACTTAAGGGATACCAGTTGGGGGCAGGTGTCAGGCTAAGATTGCCTTTTGCCCTTAGCAAAGTATTAACATCCGGGCGCTTGAGTCCCTAGAGGAATGTCACTCTGCCCCTTTCCAGGACCTGTCAAGGCACTGTAGGTAGGAAGGAAATGTAATAATTTTTCTTCTCCCTTGTTTCCCACATCAGGTGGTTGAGTTGAGAACAGAATCATATTTTGAAAATGTTAAAAACGAGTTTCATTTCTCCTTTAAGCCTCATTTCTTTCAGCCCCACCCCGAACCCCAAGTCTGAGGAATTTACTGCCCCAGGGAGGGAGAAGGTGGGTACAACTAAGGGGTAACTAACCTTTGGGTATCAAATCTCTCTTAATCAAGAGCTGAGCCTGGAAAGCTGGGCGTTGCAGAAAGAGAACAGGGATTTCTAAATTCCCAGACTCCTCTGACATTGGAGAGCCATGCCCAGTGGGGAGATGAGTGGGTTTTAGAAAAAGGAGGTCCATGTCAGAGAGAAGACCTATCCCAGTGCATGCTAGAAGGGAGGGTATGAAGGGCAAGGGGAGACCGAGCTAGGACCTGAGATCCTATAGATTCTTGTCACCCCTTCCTAGGGTCAGGACCCAGATGTGTGTGTGTGTGTGTGTGTATAGGACAGGGGAGAGAAACAGCAGAGAAACAGGTCGCTATGGGGGAAGCTGAGAATATTGAAGTGAAGGGCCTGTGTCACCCTGGGCTTCTGGCCCATCTTAGAGGAGTTTGTGTTTTCCCAGCTGAAGTCCCACCTGTGCAGAATGACAAAGGAGCAGTTGCTAGTCATGGGGGAGGAGGTGGCTGGATGAAGGGGCCATATCCGGGAGAGCAGAGCATCCGGAGTTCTCCCCTGGCCAAGAGAGGACGTGGAGAGTGCTGGGGGGAGGGACTGAAAGAGGCCAGTGGGCAAGGACTTTCTTTTGTTCGTTGTTGTATATCCAACACCGGGAGCACTACCGGGTACATAGTAGGTGCTTGGTCAGTATTTTTTGAGTGAAATGATTCAGTGAAGGTTCTAGATCCACCCCCCATCTCTGCTACCATAAGGCCTTGAATACTGTCTACCTTCCCACACACCATCCTTTAAGGGAAGGGGGCGTGGAGGACATCTGAACAACTGAGCTTTACATCACAAAGACGGTGGGTGATATATTTGAAAAGACCATTTACAGCAAAGTAATTTGTGAAATACACACTGATTAAGTTTTCATTTCGTTTCTCTTCATAGCTACCCATTGGGCTGAGGGGCTGATGACGTAGAGCAGGGGGTTGTAGGGATGCAGCTGAGGAGACATGGCAGCCAAGGGCAGATCTCAGTTACTTGACTGAGTGGGTCAGGCTTGGAGCAGGCGAGGGGAGGTGTGACTTCCCAGAACTCGCTTGTGTCCCTCACGTGGGAGCCATTCCTCAGGACAACTGCTCTGAGGAAGGCTTCAGTAACCATCATGGGGGCTGAATAGGGAAACACTGGTTGCCATAATTGGAGGGAAAGAAGAGTTCATTTGAAGTCTCACAGGAAAAGACTCCATGCCCTGGCATGCATCTGGACTGTGTAGGACTCTTAGCCAACAGAAGCTTTGTCTCTGGAACCAACATTCGTGACAGGATGTCTAGATGTGGCTATTGTGACACACTGTGACTGTTTTGTCGTCTTTGGTAACTCAGGTATTGTTGCTCTTTGACCAACAAATGTGGATTGCTCACTGAACGTGTCCCCAACAGCCCATGACAGGGAGCTGCCTTCAAGGATCTGACTTTCCAATCAGCACGGCCCTTGCTTTCACGAGGGTGAGGGTACGTGAACCGCACAGGCCGGGCCTCTCGTACGCATCTCTACCAACGGGGGCGGTTCTGCATCGTTCCTGTACTGATGATCTGTTGCCGAGTAACCAATTATTCCGAACATTCAGGGTTTGAAAAGAGGAAACATCTACTTTTTCACAATTCCTGCAGGTCAGGAATCTGGGAGTGGTTTAGCTGGTGCCTTGGGCACAACGTTCCCTCCACCCCCCCACCCCGCGCACGCTGCAGTCTTCCCTGGAAGGTCAGAGGGCTACTTGGTAACTCACTGGTGTGGCTGTTCCTAGGTTTTAGAGATCACCTGCTTCTAAACTCCATCATATGGGCCTCTCCACTGGGCGGCCCCACGACAGGTGAGAGCAATAGGTAAAAAAATATTTAATAAGGAATGGAACCACAAGCAGGTCATTTTCTTGAACCTTTTTATGGAAGCATACACAGATATGAAAAACATACAAATCTTGCCTGCAAAGCTCAATAAATTTTCATAAAGTGACCACACTCATGTAACCACCCAGGTCAAGAATTAGAACATGACCTAGAAACATCCAGAAGTGTCCAGAAACATCCAGAAGACCCAGTCCTTCTCTCAGTCATTGCCTTTCCTCTTCTTCCCTAAATCTAGCCACTTCCTTGACTTCTAGCGCCATGTCTGCCTATTGTTGTTGGGGTTTGTTTTTTTTTTTTTCAGCTTTATTGAGGTATCATTGGCAGGTTTGTCTATTTTTAAACTTTACGTAAATGGAATCCCACCATATGTTTTATTTTGTGCTGGCTCCTTGCTTAACATTATGTGAAGTCCATTTTCACTGTAGCATGAAGTTGTGACTTATTTATTTCATTGCTGTAAAGGATTCTGTTTTATAAACATACCACAGTATAGAATATATAACCATCGATTCCACAGTTGGTGTACATTTGGGTTATTTTTCCAGCCTTTGGCCAGTGAAGACAATACTTCTCTAGACACCCTTATACATGGCTTTGGATCCACACGTGCATGCAATGCTGTTGGCCATTGTGACAGGCAGAATAATAGTCCCCCAAAGATGTCTACATCCTAATCCCCACAAGCTATGAATATGTTACATTTCATGGCAAAGGGGAATTAAAGTAGCGAATGAAAGTAAATTTGCTACTCTGCTAAACTTGAGATAGGAAGAGTAATCTAGAAGATCTGGCTGGGCCCAGTGTGATCACAAGAGTTTAAATGTGGAAGAGGGGGCAGAAGAGAAGGTCAGAGCTATGCACTGTGAGAATTCACCCACTGTTGCTGGATTTGGGACCATCGTCCAAGGACTGTGGGCAGCCTCTAGCAGCTGAAATGATCGAGGATTGTTCCCTAGAACAAATACAGCCTTGCACACACCTTGATTTTAGCCCCAAAGAGCCATTTTGAACTTTTGAACTGCAGAACCATAAGATGACAAAAATTTTTTAAAGTATTTAAACGTTTTACTCTTTAAAAATAATACAACATAAGAATTCATGGTAATAGGGATAGCAACAAAGACCACTCCTTCTCCCAGGGAATGGAAAAAGACACTTAGCAAAGACTCTACATATCCGGAAATCTGCACCTGATCCTTCAGAGAGATGTCAGATGCGATCCACAGGAAAATGTCTTTCAGAATAGCATTTTCGGAAGTTCCCCTTTGAGACCCATTTTTGGTGGCCTTGGTCATAGCCAGTGCTAGATATAGGTGTAATAGGTAATTTTTGATGTACTTATTCAATACTCAGGAGATTTTCTATGAGAGAGAAATTTTCTTTGACGTTCATAAGATGATACATTTGTTGTTTTAAGCCACTGAGTTCATGGCAATTTGTCATGGCAGCAACAGAACATTAATAGAATGATCTTCCTATCAGTCGAAACCTCGGGTACGCCTATGTTCACTGCTCTCTAATGTGGTTGTACCAGTTACACCCCCGCCAGGTAGGTGGGAATGTTTCTCTTTCTCCAAGTCTTCATCATGGCCTGGTATCATCAGTCTTTAATTATAGCCATTCTGCCATGGTATCTCATTTTTATTTCAAGGTTCAATTTTATTTCAAGGTGATTCCTAAGGAGGTCAAGTAACTTTTCATGTGACCACTGGCCATTTGGTCTCCTCTTTTGTAAAGTGCCTGATCAGCTCTCTAGCCACAGGATTCCTTTTTGCTGTTGTGGTAAAGGAGAAAGGGAATTCAGAACATAACCCCCTAGTTCTATTCATAAAACCATTCTGCATCCTTAAGTCACAAAATTGAGATTTTCTTTAATGTTCTATGAGACTTTTTTCTGTTCATATTCTTCTCTAAAAATAAGCATCGTTAAGCATCGGACTCTTGATTTTGGCTCAGGTCATGCTCTCAGGGTCCTGGGATCGAGCCCCGCATCGGGCTCCATGCTCTGCGGGGAGTCTCCTTATCCCTCTGCCTCTCCCCCTGCTCGCGCTTACTCTCTCTCTCTCTCAAATAAATAAAATCTTTAAAAAAAAAGAGAAGCAGCTTCTAGCCTATGTATCACAGTATGGCGGTTTTAGTGAGCTTGCAATACCATACACGCACACACGCACGTGCACACACGCATGCGTGCACGCACACATACATACACGCATGCACACACACATACACACATGCACGCACATGTGCGCACACACATACATACTCACGTGCACACACGCATGCGTACACGTGTGCACACACATACATACACGCATGCATGCACACATACACACATGCACGCACGTGCACACACGCATGCGTGCACGTGTGCACACACATACACACATGCACGCACAGAGTTAAGAACATGTACAGATATCAGTGCAAAGTAATAGGCAGCAAGTACAAAAGTCCCTAGCAAATATTTTTAAAAACAGTAGTCATAAATACCAACAGACTATTGGGATGTTATTTATAGGTTAATAATCCCTGCATGCGGCTATTTCACTCACAGGCTCTGTGATGAGTGTATTAGGCCTGGGTATTGAATGTTAAGATCAAAATATGCTTTTCTTTAGCTGATATAACTTCCAAATTCAATCATTCATACAGTCGGTGACTCATACAATCCCTTGCAGCGTGCTCTGCTACTTGTTAGGAGATTTTTATTTAATTTAAGCATTTTCATTATTGTGGATTTTTATTGTGCACTGTTCAGTTCTGAGTCTTGGGCAATTGTTATAATAAGGTTACTAGTCGGAGGCTGCAGATAGAGAACAGCCATTCAATAATTAAAAGGCAACCAAGAGTACAATCTGTCAAATAGAAAAAAAAAAAAAACAGATCTGAAAGAGCATGAAGATGAGCTGAAAGCCAAAACTATTAATGCAAAATATGATTATTTCCAGTGGTGAACCAATATGCATTGTGGCTCCCGTGGTACAGAGGGAATTTTGTACGATAATCAAACCAGCGGTGTTAGCAGGACGGTCCTAGTTTCATCTTCTCCCAAGTCTTAGATGATCTCTCAGAATTCCCTTTTAAAACCCACCTTCAGGGTTTTATTAGACCAAGTTCTACTTCTTCCTCTTCCTGTTTATTCCTACCCTTACCTACTCCCACTCCCACCTTCCCCACGGTTTTCCATGCTCAGTCAGAGTAAGGTTTTTGAGGTTAGGGATCCAGTTGTTTTCTTTTTTGTGCCGCTTTCTAAGTATCTTTTGGAATTGCCTGCTCACCTCTGCCTCTGTCACCCTAGTTCAAGACACAGTGTCCTCCTTTGCCTCCTGTGGACTCCTGGTCTCTCCCCATCCATCCTTGCCCCACCCCACCCCACCTTACAGCCTCCGCACAGCAGCTAGCGGAATCTTGTTGCCACACAAAGATGTTCCTGTCATTCCTGTACTTCAATGAATTGCCCTAATTTCAAACTCCTCGACATGGCCTGAAAGGCCCTACCTGGTCAGGCTCTGGCCCGCCTCACCAGCCTCTTCTAGAACCACTCTCCCTCTTCTCTGTGCATCACCTTTCAAATCCAAAAACACACTGTGCTCCTTACCACTTCAGGGCCTTTGCACATGCTGTTCCTTCTGAGTGTGGAAAGCTTTCTACCGGCCTCTAACCCCTTCTGCCTGGCCAATGGTCACCAGTCTTTCAGGCCTCAACCTAAATACACTTCTTTAGACAATCCCTCCAAGTTGTCCCAGACTAGCTTAGGTCATGTTACTGTTTGTTCTCAGCAACCTTTGTTTGCCTTTCCTAGTAATTACCACACATTGTGAATTTTTAATTGCATAATTCATTTCTCCCTTCACTTTCCGGAGTGCCTACGATATGCCTGTGTGAGATTGTTACGGCTGCCGTAAAATATCACAGACTGGGGGGCTTCCACAACAGAAATGATCTTCCCACAGTTCTGGAGGCTGGGAGTCAGAAATGAAGACAGCTTTGGTTTCCTCTGAGGCCTTTCTCCTTGGTTTGTAGATGACCAGCTCCTCTCTCTGTCTCTACATGGTCTTTCCTCTTTTGTTTTTCTAATGTATTGCTCTGGTGTCCAGATGATTCCTTAGCTGAAAGCAGATGCCTCTCTTGGGAATTTTCACTCCCCTCCTCCACCACGTCAAGGAATTCTGGAGGTTTGCCGGGTCTCCAGAGGAGTCAGTATGGTCTCCATACCCAAGAGAGCAAATGAGGGTCTCAGCTGTCTTTTACTGCTATTGATTCTCACTACCACAAGGTGTCGCTGTTGAAAACTAGCTCTGTGCAGTCTGAGGGTGGATGCTGCTTTGCTCTGAGACCATGATGCCTCCCAGAAGACTCCCCTCCCATCCCAAGCTTCTGTGGCTCTTTACGGAGAGGAATCCCATATCCTCAGCATTATATTCTATAAAAATGTCCCCAGCTGCTTCTGGTTCATCTCTCTCTGTTTTCATTCTTTTTTTTTTTTTTTTAAAGATTTTATTTATTTATGTGACAGAGAGACAGCCAGCGAGAGAGGGTACAGAGCAGGCGAGTGAGAGAGGAAGAAGCAGGCTCCCAGCAGAGGAGCCCGATGTGGGACTCGATCCCGGAATGCCGGGATCACGCCCTGAGCGGAAGGCAGACGCTTTAACGACTGCGCTACCCAGGCGCCCCTGTTTTCATTCTTGTTCTAATGCATTATCCTAACACTGGGGAGGAAAAAAAGATTCCAAAAGACACTGGAGGAAAGCATTGGTAGGAAAAAAGTTAAAGATGCTGTTTTACACATGAAATCCTTGTATTACATCGTGTCAAATAGCCATAGACCAAAATCTTGAACTGTAATTTTGTGTATATCTCTATCGAATTGAACTCCACAACCTTGGGAGAAAGAAGAATAATCACTGGAGAGTGCAGAGGAGATATCAATTCCTTGCTTGCAAGTACTCAGGATATAGAGAAAAACACTCTGGATCTGGAACAAGGAGACCTGGGTGCAAGTCCCTGGTCTTCTGTTTAATTAGCTGCATGAACTTGAGAAGGCACTTGATTCCCTTGCCCTTCCTGCCCACATCTATAAACTTGGGACAGTACCAGTCCTTTACATCTTACAGGGCTCTTGTGAGAATCAAGTGGATTGATCTGAAAACTAAAGCACTATGTAAATATGAGGTCTTTCCAAACAGACTTAAAACAGACTGGTTTTTTGGGAGCAGTTTTAGGCTGACAGCAAAATTGCACAGAAAGTACAAGGAGTTCCCATTATATGCTGACTCCCTCAGCAGTTCCTCCACTGCTAACGTCTTGAATCAATTAGTTACAATTGATATGTCAATACTGATGTATTACTAGTAACTAAAGTCTATCGTTTACATTAGGGTTTATTCTTTGGTTGTACATTATATGGGTTTTGACAAATGTGTTATGACATGTATCCACTGTTAGAGTATCAGACAGAATAGTTCCACTGCCCTAAAAATCCCCTCTGTTCTACCGGGGCATCTCTTCCTCCCTCTCCTCCAACCCCTGGCGACCACTGATCTTTTTACTGTCTCCATAGCTTTGTCTTTTCCAGATTCATAGGGTTGGAATCGTATAGTATGTAGCCTTTCCAGATTGGCTTGTTTCCCTTAGTAATATGCATATAAAGTTTTTTCATGTTTTTTCGTTGATAGCTTGATAGCTCCTATCTTTTTATTGCTGAATACTATTCTATTACAAATGAATTCCCGATAGACTTTTTTTAAAAGACTTTTATTTTTTAGAACAGTTTTATTAGGTTTGCAACAAAATTGAGAGGAATGTACAGAGATTTCCAATATACTCCCTGCCCCTACACATGCAGCGCCTGCCCCGTTATCAATGCCGCTCACCGGAATGGTACATTTGTTACAATTGATAAACCTATATTGATACATTATAATCACCCAACGTCCGTAGTTTACAGTAGGGTTCACTTTTGGTGTATATCCTTTGGGTTTGGACAAATGCATAATGACGTATTTCTATCATTCATCTATCATACAGAGTATGTTCACTTCCCTAGACTTTTTACTTAAAAAACAAAAAAAACCCAAAGACTACATTGTAATAGAGTTAAACCAAAATGAATATCAATAGCTCTATTAAAGAGAAAAAGAAGGTGCTAAGGTCAGCTTGATATGGGCGTAGGCGGGCAAAGAAGCTACATTGCCGTCATGCAGATAGTGTGTGCTGGAGGAGGGGGGTGTTATGGGCCAGTTGTAAATATAAAAGCCACGGTATTTCCACCTCTGCTCCCTCCTGGAAACACAGCTCAGCTGCCAGCAACTTGGTCCCCTCAGTGCAGGACCCGAGCAGTCACCCCAATGCCCGATACCTGGGTTTGGTGCTGATGGCAGACTAAGAAAAAAAAAATGCTAATGTCCTGGATCTCTCAAACCACATCACTCTTGGCTGTATGCCTGATATGTAAGAGCATCCAATAAATGCTTGAATGAATGAGTGGCTGAAGAAACAGGATAGGCCCCAGATCTGGGAACTGAGGGAAGAGTCTGGGAGGAGGCAGAAAGATCTCGTCATCAATGATTTTGTGATAAACCCCTGGAGATATTATTGCCAAGCCCAGGACCCCCCTTTACCAACTGCTGAGCACTGCAGAGAGACTGTTTGCATTAGATTCAAGCCAAGCCGTCCCCAAGATCCCTGACAATAAAGGAAATAGCAGCCTGGTGCCAGGCAATAGACTCAGAGGAAATTAACGCTTGTGCGGGTGTATCCCTAGTCTCCTTCTACAGCCGGATCTTCAGCGCCACCCAGTGGTGATCCCTGCAGGCTCACTGCACCGCCAAAGCACCCAACAGGGCTTCGTGCCCTGCTTTTTAAAAGCTGGTAGGATTAAAGCCTTCCTCTTAAGGTTCAAGATAAGAGACTATGTGGAAATAAGGAATAAACCAAGAGCTTTAGAATTAATGTCAGAGAATTTTAAGTCACAGAACTTAATCTCAGCAATTACATACACAATTAGTAGCAGGATTTTGTATTCGTGCTTATCATCTTGCAGTTTTGGAGACTGAGCAATTTTTGGACAATGAGACCAAGATCAAATGTTAAAGGTGTGCAAAGGAAATGCTGAACTGAGAAGTGGAAAAGAGAATCGGATCCATCCCCCAACTCCAGACAGGAGATGTGCCATTGCCATTTCACAATTAAAGCAGAAAGGCTTCGTTAAATGCCCAAGGTCAAATGTCCAATAAATGAGGGAAGAACCCTGATTGGGTGGAGTGTCCTTTTTCTTTTCCTCTGCCGCTTCAAAGTACCCTCTTTCTTTTGATGTTTTCCTGTTTTTCTACAAGTGCTCTGGTATTCTCCTACAAACGGGTCAGTCTTTATTCTATTTTATACTCCCAGACTGTCCTAACGGCTTGGGTTACTCTGTCCCTCATGCAGGAGGTAGAATTCCTGACATTTCTTACAATGTGGATGGCATTATTACGTCTCTTATATACATCAAATACCTTATGCAGAATGTCAGTCCATATCCCTTTTATTGCTTGTAAGATTTTAGGTTCATCACTATGTGTAACATTTCAAATCTAATTAATGCAATTCACAATGGATTTTTAAATCTGCATTTTCTTTAAGAGCATGTGGTTTGGAATCGAAAGAACATACATGTATGTGGCATTCGATACTGAGTAGGTGATGGCACATTCAATAACCCATTTTATCTTCATGACTAGCCCTATAGGTAAGTTAGAGAATTATCTTTATAGTGACGAAGAAACAGAGATGCAGACATTTTAAATAAGCACCCACAATGACATAACAACTAGACAGAGGAGCTGGACATTGAACCTGAGTTTCCTGTCTTGAAGTCTAGTAGTATTTCTACCACACCTCTTGACTACCAGCATTGAAACAAGAAAGGAAGTTCTATTCCCAGCTTAAGTAACACATATAACACTATCTCCTATATCACCCGTGGGAAATTTATATGCTCATTTGTATGTCAGAGGTTCTATTGAATTCTAATATAAAGACACATGGTTAGCCTAGTGATTTCCAAGCTCATGGCATCGTTGTTTTGTTCTTGTGTTTGGTATGTGTGTGTAACTATTAACTTCCTTCTGAAATAGTGTTCTACAAACACACCATGAGCAGTGCTGGCTGGAGAGTCTGACTGGGGAGATGTGGACTTGAGAGGTCATTGTCAACTGAACAAGGATTCGCTCTTTCAAGGTACGTTCTGGGTTTATTTGCCAAAAACAGCTTAAAGCATACTTTCATTTTAAAATTCGTGTTTGTGACCTTCTTTGGTCAAGAAAGAATTAATGTAGGGGGCGCCTGGGTGGCTCAGTCATTAAGCGTCTGCCTTCGGCTCAGGGCGTGATCCTGGCGTTCTGGGATCGAGCCCCACATCAGGCTCCCTACTCTGCTGGGAGCCTGCCTCTTCCTCTCCCACTCCCCCTGCTTGTGTTCCCTCTCTTGCTGGCTGTCTCTCTCTCTGTCAAATGAGTAGATAAAATCTTTAAAAAAAAAAAAAGAATTAATATAGGAAAGCAGGTGTTCAGTGGCATGGTGGTCTCCACGGTTCTCCATGAAAATGCAAAATGTATCTATGCTATGGTATCATTTCAGTTCCTTTCTGTGGCGTCTGTGACATCTCCCACCTTTTCTTGTACCTCTAGTGGCCTCTCTTAGCCTGCCCACCTCCACGCACACCAGGCTTCAAAGTGACCTCTGACCCCCATACCCATTTCCTCAGCGTTTTGTCAGTTTAATATTGGGGGGAAAATATCTGATCAAATTCACATTGATTATATTATCCGTCCTTAGTGCTTCAGAAGTATTTTCAATTGGAATAAATAAATCTCCAACTGGAAAATTTCAATTACCTTTGGGGAGATCTGGGAAAAAGAGTATCAAAGATTATCCGTCTCTCTAACCCCAAACTTGCCTATTCTATTTTCCCATTTCATTCAGCGCTTGTCAGTGGATTCAGTGCTGCCCAGACTGGGACTCTCATCCCCGTCCTAAATCTAGGACAGGAGGCACAGATAAATAGATGCAGAAAAAGCATTTGAAAAAAATGTAACAAATATTCATGACAAAAACTCTCATAAAACTAGGAAATGCAGGGAATGCCTTTAAACTGATAAAGGGCATCCATGATCAACTTGTAAGTATGATCACTCTTTTTTTTCTTTTACTTTTTTTTTTTTTTAAGTAAGGTCTACCCACAATGTGGGGCTCAAACTTAATGGCCCCAAGATCAAAAGTCACATGCTCTACTGACTGAGCCAGCCAGGCAACACTACGATCATTCCTTTTTTTTTTTTTTTTTAAGATTTTATTTATTCATTCGACAGAGAGAGAGAGACAGCCAGCAAGAGAGGGGACACAGGCAGGGGAAGTGGGAGAGGAAGAAGCAGGCTCCCAGTGGAAGAGCCGACGTGGGGCTCGATCCCAGAACGCCGGGATCACGCCCTGAGCCGAAGGCAGACGCCCAACGACTGAGCCATCCAGGCGCCCCAACACTATGATCATTCTTAATGGTGAAATTCTGAATGCTTTTCTCCTTAGATCAAGAATTAGACAAGAATGCCCTTGTCTTACCAATCCTATTTCATATTGCCTTACTAAGTAGTAAAATAAGGAAATAGAAATAAAATACATTCAGATAAAAAGGAAGTAACACTGCCATTAGTCACAGCTGACATGATCGTATACATAGAAAATCCTTAAGCCTCTACAAAAAAATACCATAATTAATAAAGGAGTTTAGTAAAGTTGCAGGATCTAAACTATTCATTCTAAAAACACACCATTGGATATTGAAATTTAAATAGTACCATTTACAGTAATACTAAAAACATTAAAAACATTAGGATATATTGAACAAAATATGTGTATGACATATACATTTAAAACTTAAGAAACATTCTGAGATAAATTAAAGACACCTAAATAAATGGAGAGAGATACCATGTTCATGGATTGAAATATTCAATATTATGAAAAGATTGTCTCCTCCCCATAACAATCATAGTAGCCTTTTTTTTGTAGAAATTGACAAGCTGACTTTAAACTCCATATAGATATTCAAAGAACCTAGAATAGCCAAAGTTATTTTGAAAAAGAAGAACAAAATTGTAAGATTGACACTACCTACTTTCAAGACTTTCTACAAAGCCTTATTAATCAAGATAGTATTGGCATAAGGATAGACACATAGACCAACAGAACAGAGTAAAGTGTCCATAAATAGATCTGTGTATCTGTTGTCAAATGATCTGCAAATGTATTTCAGTGGGAGGAAATATAGTATCTTGAAAAATACTGCTGGAACAACTGAATAATCTTATGGAAAAAAAGAAACCTCAACCCTTATAATATACCACTCACAAAAATTACCCTAAAATAGATCTTAGACCTAAATATAAAAGTGGAAACTATAGAACTTCTAAAAGGAGACACAGGAGAAAAACTTAATGATCTCGTGTTAAAGATCTTAATAAATTTCTTAAATAGGCCACGTAAAAATGAACCATAAAAGAAAAAAATAAATAAATTGTACTTCACCAAAATCTAAAGCTTTTGCTTTTCAACAGACGCTGCTATGAAAATGAAAAGGCAAAGCATAGACTGGGAGAAAATATTTGTAAAACATACCTGAAAAGGGAGTTGTATCTAAAATATGTAAAGAACTCTTAAAATTCATAAGGCTAATCACCAAATTTTTTGAAATGAGCAAAATATTTAAACAGATGTTTCACTGAAGACGATATATCATAGACAGATCCATTAGGATGTCTGCAATTTAAGAACTGACGTACAAAGTGTTGGTGAGGATGTGGAGCCCCCAGACCTCTCATGCACTGCTGGTGGGAATGTGAAATGGTACAACCACTTTGGAAAATTGGTAACTTCTTAAAAAGTTAAAAGTATACTTATCATACAACTCAGCTATTCCGTTTCTATGCATTTACCCTCAAGAAATGAAAACATAAACAACAGTCTACACAAAGACTTGTATACAAATGTTAAATGCAACTTTTTTATAATAGCCTGAACTTTAAAATGACCTAAACACCTGTCAACGGGCGAGTGGATAAACAAATTGCAATAGATCCTGAGAGTAGGCTACCACTGGCAGGAAGGGGAACAAAGTGCTCGTGCACCCAAAAATGTGGATGAATCTTAAAGACACTATGTTGACAGAAAGAGACCAGGGACAAAAGGTGACCACTGGGTAATTCCATTTAGATGAAACTCTAAAAGAGAGAGATGTAATTTACATTGGCAGAAAGCAGAGTCGTGACCGCTTGCTGCCGGGGTGGATTGGGGGCATGAGAAAGTTGGCTAGGAAGGGTGAGAAGACATGGGGGCGGTGATGGAAATGTTCTATATCTTCTATATGGCCATTACAGGAATATATACATTCATCAAAAGTCACCAATCTGTACACTGAAAACGAGTGCCTCTTGTCATATGTAAATTATATGTAGCAGGGAATTGCAAGATCAGAAGAGGTAGGTTTTGGTATATTTCTATGTTGAAGTAGATGGGTTTTGAGTAGGTTTATATGCTAAGAAGGAAGGACAGTGGAAAGGGAGGGAGAAAATACTGCAGAGAGATGATTACTGATGAGGCAGTTTTCTCAAAGAGGATGAAGGGGTGCTGTGCAAAGCACAGGTGGGTGCATGAGCCTTGAGTGGGAGGAGGGAACATTCCCTCCCAGAGCTTATGGTGGAGGAAGGTGGTGTGTGGTATTGTTTGAGTAAATATGAGTGTAAGTTAGTATGTGGGAGGGCAGAGAATGGAGGAAGTTCATGGTTCATTCAATCCTTAATATTTATTTTATACCAGGTACTCTCTGTATACATATATATGAAGATGTGAGTACTCTGCAGGAAAAAGAAGAATGTTGTCACTGCCCTTACAGAATTTAGAACACTGTGGTGGGAAGAGGGGTCAAGCATTAAATAACCACACATCTAAATATATAATTGCAGATTATTATGAATTCCATAAAGGACACGGGAGCTTTGGGTGAGCGTAGCGGGAGGAACCTAATTGAGAGGGATGACACAGGGCAGGTCTGTTGGGTGAAATAACCATTAGGCTTGGGGGCGGAGAATGAGGGGGAGCAAGGTGATGAGGGGCTGCAGCGGAGACCTTGAAGTTGGAAAGATTTTGGTACATTTTGATACAGAAACATAATTATGGGTGAATTTTTTCATTTTATGAGTATATGAAACCATAGAAAATGAATATGTATGTGAATTTCTAATCATTAGTTGGCTCTTTATGACTAAGATTCATCCACATAAAATTCAAGGTTTTTGTTTTTCACATCAAAGATATCAGAAACCAAGTACAAAGTCAAATAAACCAGGAAAATGTTTGCAACAAACAAATCAAAGAATTACTGTCCTAAGTCTATAAAGAACATGTATCAAACTGATGAGAAAAGCGTTAAAATTTCCGTAGAATCCAGTTACTGTAATACCTTTCTAAACTGTGATATTTTGATCATTTAGTTGAAGTAGATGAAGTTAGAGAATTAAAAAAAAAAAGCATAGAAAGCATGTTGGGAAAATATAAAAATATAAGTAAAAGACATAGCAAATATTTTATGGAAGAGAAAATAAAAATGGCCCGATGGCTTAAAAAGCATTTTTTACTCGTAATCAATGAAATGTAAATTGAAAAAAAATGAAATGCCATTTTCCCAACAATTAAATAAGTAGGAACTGGGGGGAAAACATTGATGGTGGTGAAGGTGCTATCCCAAACAGATAATGGGAATATAAATTGGTTATGTTTTTATTTTATTTTAAAGATTTTATTTATTTGTTTGTTTGTTTATTTAAGAGAGAGTGTGTGAGTGAGGGGCAGGGAGAGGAAGAGGGAGAGAGAGAATCAGGCAGACTCCCCACTGAGCATGGAGCCTGATGCAGGGCTCGATCTCACAACCCTGAGATCGTGACCTGAGCCGCAATCCAGAGTCGGACACTTAACCGACTGAGCCACCCAGGCACCCCGGTTTTAAGTTTTTAATAGAACAGTTTGGAAATATGCATCTGGAAGCTCCAATATATTTCCTCTGGCTCCAGGTGGCAAAATTAACCCTAGGGATGCAATCATAAACGACTTCAAAGATCTTCATTTGTTTTTGAGTTAAAACCTTACAGCCCTATCTTTTAACAATGAAAGGATGTTAAACAGTGATGTATCCAAACGTTGCAATATCATACATTAATTAAAAAGGATTTAAAAAATATTGTGATCTATGGTCACCTAGAACTGTGCTATGCCACCCCCGAGGATAAGAGACTTTCCCTGCTACTCTACCCCAGAGACATCATATCGGCTAGCACCCTCCATGAATGCTATCACAGTGAAGGAGGGGTCCTGGGCCCTGTGCCCTCCACCACAAGAAGGCACCGATTTTCGAGGCAACAAATATGAGATTTGTGTGTGCTGCAGTGGCCCACTTCACCGGCGAATGAAAGCTATCGGGTTTGAGTGGGGTCAGAGCATGAGAAACCTGCTTTGCTGCCCTGGTACCAAGGACTGCGTCCTTCAGCCCTTACGACCTAGCAGATCTAGTGGCCCCAGGGCCTGCAGGCAGATTAGGATGTTGACTGGAGCTCAGAGCAAGACCCCACGAAGGATTCACAGATTTGCTTTTATTTTCCCCTGCCTGTCATGCCTTTCCAGAACCACTGTCTAGGGACATATCAGAGGCCTTAAAAACGGTCCTGGTGTCGGGGCACCTGGGTGGCTCAGTCGTTAAGTGTCTGCCTTTGGCTCAGGTCATGATCCCAGCATTGTGGGATCGAGCCCCACATCAGGCTCCCTGCTCAGCGGGAAGCCTGCTTTCCCCTCTCCCACTCCCCCTGCTGGTGTTCCCTCTCTCGCTGCCTCTCTCTGTCAAATAAATAAAACCTTAAAAAAAAAGGGGGGGGGGGCTGGTGTCTTGCACAACATTGCTTGTAACCAAGGAATCCAAGTTAGGTAATGGGTCATCGCCCATGAGAATCACTGGTTTTATGTACCCAACACCCAGAAGCAGCTGGCCTTACAGGACCGTGGAACAGTCTACTGAAATTTACTCGTGCCTCCAGCTGGTTAAGTAAGCACTTTCAATAAGGAATGCTGCCTGCAAGATTGAGAATATTCTTTGAACCAGCACAACGTATGATGCTATTCTTCCTTCAGCCAGAACACGAGTCAGGCAACGAAGTAGAAGAATTGGGAGTAGCACATCTCGCAAATACCCAGTGACATCCTTCTAAAATGTTTACTTCGTGTCCCCATTGTATAAAAAACTTAATATCCAAAATAGAAATGCTGGTACCAAGAGGATAATATTTTCACTGGATTTGAAGCTTAGACTACCAACTGGGTGTATATCTCATGAGGTCACTGGGTAAACAGGCAACAGTCAGGGTCGTGCTTTCAGTCAGTGTATCCAACACATCTTACCCATCAGTTCATGTCTAACGACCCCGCCTGTCTCTTGTTCCAGCTGCTACTGTGGCAACTAGCTTTGCATGTGCTCTGACTTTGGAGAGGCAGAGTCAGACTGCACCCATCTTGAGTGTGGGCCTCAGGCTCTTGGGGGACAGAGGCATCCTTCATTTACGTGTTGATATTGCTGTGAGATCCGGCTCAGCACCCCATGGCTACACATCCCCACCGCCTGCGGGAAGTTGACAGCCTGACTGTGGACTGTAAGAGCAGGTGGATAGATCCTTCCCGTACTTCTCCTTCACAGGATGGTCCTGAGACTTAGTTGAGGTGCATTTTTGGAGGACAGTCCCATTGGATGAAGCAATCGGTCACACTTAAAAGTGGCCAGCATTTGCTGCCTCACCTCTCTGTTCCTCGTCGTCTTCCTCCTCCTTGGGAGTCATATCTTAAAAAGTAACAACACATTAGCTCTCAGCCTCAGCCTCTGCTTTTGTAGAACCCAGGTTAAGATAACAATGTGCAAGGGGCATGGACGAGCATGTGCACACATGGGCAAACACACACTGCCTCATGCAAATACTATTGAAGGTGTAAAGGAAGGTCTACAGAGAAAAGCTTACAGCAGCAGCAAAAGAAGAAGAAGGGAAGAGAAGGAGAAGGAAAAGATTGTGTGTGATATGATCCCACAAACTCATTATTCCATATTGAGATGTGCTTAGATTAGGCACAGCTGGGCATACCATGGGACGTCCTCCAGTAGTGAAATCCTGTCCCTCCTACTTTCCATATTTCTAGGGAAGTGGGGAGAGGGACAGGAACATCTGGTCTACTATGTGACGAAGGGAGCGTCTTTACTAGGGAAATAACTAGGATCTGGAGCTCAGCTAGCAGAGTCTATACCCGATGTCAGATCTTGCATTCCTCGTTGAACTGGCTGAGTCCCAGTGACTCTGCTTGTAGCCAAGCCTGCATAAAGTGGAGATGGAAAAGAGTCATCAGGGGTCTTAAGCAAAAGTCTCCTGGTGAGGGACTTTTGCCCAATGTTGAAGGGCAAGCAAAGTTGTCACTATACAATGAGAGCAGGGAGTTACACGCACGAAACCCAGGGGATTCCCAAGCACTTCTTTATATTGCCATGTGTAAGGGCAAATGTTAATGAGGGACTACTGCATCTCTATCTAGGCAGGACCTTAAACTCAGTCCCCCAGGAATGAAGATTTGATTTCCCTCCCCAATTTTAACCAACAGAAGCCTGGCCTAAGATGAGGAAGTGGGGAATGGTTAGCAGAGGGGCAGGTTATAACCACTGCTACAGGTTAGAGACTAGTGACAGAATAAGGATGTAACCTCCACCCATGTTTATACATTTTCATTTCATTTCCTTTGCCTTCCTCTTCCTTTGGGTGCTTTTAGGATTTTGCCTTTAGTGTTCTACAGTTTTGGTCTGCTATATCTGCCAGTATTTTTGAATACTGCTTCTTCCTATTCTCTATTCTCTCCTTCTGGAGATACTACTAGATGGCTATGGGATCTTCTCATGCTCTCTTGCATGCCTGTCAACTCTCTTTTATATCTTGCCTCTCTGATGAATGACATAAAAGAAGAATTAAATAAATGGAGAGATGTTCCATGTTCATGGATAGAAAGACTGAATATTGTCAAGATGTTGGTTCCTCCCAATTTTATCCATACATTCATTACAATCCCAATCAAAATCCCAGCAAGTTAGTTTGTGAATATTGACAAACTAATTCTAAAGTTTAAATAGGGAGTCAAAGACCCCCAAATAGCCAACACAATATTGAGGGAAAAGAACAGAGTTGGAGGACAGATGCTACCCAACTTCAAGACTTACTCTAAAGCTACAGTAATCAAGACACTGTGGTATTGGGGAAAAAATAGACCAATGCAACAAAATAGCCCAGAAAGAGAGCCACATAAATATAACGAGCTGATCTTTGAAAAGGAGCAAAGGCAGTACAGTGAAGAGCAGATGTCTCTTCAACAAATGCGGCTGGAACAACTGGACACCCACGTGAAAAAAAAAAAAAAAGAACCTCGACACAGACCATATACTCTTCACAGAGGTTACTTCAAAATGGATCAGAGACCTAAACATAAGATACGAAACTGTAAAACTGCTAGAAGGTAACACAGAGGAATACCTAGATGACCACGGGTGTGACGCCTTTTCAGATACAACACTAAACACGATCCGCGAAAGAAGAGAGTTGATAAGCTGGTCTTTATTAAAATGAAAAATTGTTTTGTGCAAGAGGCAGCGTCAAGAGAATTAGAGGGCAAGCCACAAACTGGGAGAAGACATTTGCAAAAGACACATCTGATAACGGACGACTATTCAAAATAATCAATGAGCTCTTAAAACTCAACAATAAGAAAACAACCTGATTTTTAAAATAGGCCAAAAACCTTTACAGACACCCCGCCAAAAAAAATGTACAGATGGCAAACAAGCATATGAAAGATGCTTCACGTCACATGTCATCAGGGAAACGCAAATGAAAATAACAACGAGATGCCACCACACATCTGTTAAAATGGCCCAACTCTGGACCACTGGCCACCACCAAATGTGGAGCAACTGGAGCGCTCAGACGTTGCTGGTAGGAATGCAAACGAGTACGTCCACTTTGGAAGACAGTTTAGTGGTTTCTTACAAAACGAAACACATTCTCACCATATGAGCCAGCAATCATGCTTCTCAGTATTTAGTCAAAAAAGGTGAAGACTTATGTCCACATAAAAATCTGTTGATAGCAGATTTACTCATAAATGCCCAAACTTGGAAGCAAACAAGATGTCCTTTGTTAGGTGAACAGATAAATTGTGGTACATCCAGACAATGGAGTATTATTTGGTGCTAAAGAGAAATGAGCTATCAAGCCATGAAAAGACATGGAGGAACTTTGCGTATTACAAGGGGAGAGAAGTCAATCTGAAAAGACTACATAATGTATGACTCCAACGAGATGACATTTTGGAAAAGGTAAAACTATGAATACAAAAGAATCAGTGGTTGCCAGGGTGGGAGTGGGGAGAGAGAAAGGGACAGAACACAGGGGATTTTTAGGGCAGTGGAATTACTCTGTACATTAGTATAATGATGGAAATATGTCATTATACTTTCTTTAAACTCATAAGATGTACAGCACCAAGAGTGAACTGTCGGGAAAACTGTGACTTCGGGCGATTATGATGTGCCAACATAGGTTCATCAATTGTAACCAATGCATCACTCTGGTGAGAAGCGTTGATATTGTAGGAAGCTGGGCAAATGTAGGGGCAGAGGCATAGATGGAAAATGTCTCTACTTTCCTCCCAACTGAAATTTAAAACTGCTCTAAAAAATAAAGTCTTCAAAAATGGACTCAAAATTCATTAGAGATAGAATTACCCTCCTTCTTGTTCTGGAATACTTAGAATTGAGTTACTCTGGAAGACTGGGCTTTGCAAAACAAAACTGGAGGCCTTGTTTGATGCAATCAGTGGGGACCCCACCTTTGTCACTTTTCACTCCTTTATTAAATTAAACAGGCAGCTAGAAAGTGCCAGCCAGGGCCAGATGTCGCCAGGAGGAGTCGGTGGCAAAGGATGACAAGGGGACACGTTAATAGGAGAAGTCACGCTCAGAAAAAGGCAGGGCCCACATAGATCGCGGGCGAGAATGGGCATTTACAGAGGGTCTTATAAAGTCCTGTGTTACATTGCAGAAGATATTCTCTCTCCTAGGAACCTGCTGGTTTCTTAAAAGGCCTCATTTACATGTCTCCAATCTGGTTGTAGCAGACGCAGCGGATAGTAAAGGTCACAACAAGGAAGAGATTTTAAGCATAAATACCACGAGAACAGCATTTTGTACTTTTTCTTAGGGGAAACAAAGTAGTCTGAAGAGGGGTCTGTATGCATAAAATAAGTAAACAAACCCAAAATGAATGTTACAAGAACTCCTACGTAATTTTCCCTGATAGAAGTTCTGGCTGGGGAGTGCCTATTCCCGCAGGCAGATTTCACCTGAGATGCTACGCATAAGGCTATTTGTAGGGATGAGCGTTATATCAGTTTTTCTGAACCTTTAACTCTTTCCTTGCTGGTGAATCAATTGACAACAAGCACGGCACAGGTCCAGGGGAATGGCTGGAGAATGATTTTAGGAACAATAAACGGTTAGGCATACCGTCGATAGCAGTTGTATCTGCCATTTACTTTCACCTGTATTCCTCATCAAAACTTCACATCTTTTTAAAAATACTGTCCTTACTATGTCTTCTACCCACCGACAGCCTGTGCTTTGCAGTTGATCAGTTCAGTGCTCGTGGCTTCGAGAAATAGTAAACACTAACTCTTGACTGGCTTACGCATAAGGGGATGTATTATTGCCATGATCGTCTGTCCAGAGTTTGAGCAAGCTCCAGGCACAGTACAACCATGTGGCTCAATGATGTCATCAAGGATCCAGGTTCTGTCTTTTCCCTCCCATCCTCTGTGAGCTGGCATTGGCCCAAACTGGTTCCCTTCATGGCTGACCAGGGGTTGTGGCAGTGATGCAGCCAGGCTGGGTCTGAGCACCCAGACGAGGGTCCTGCAGGACAAGCCAAGACGGCCCTGGCTTCATGCCCCGATCAAACGCAAGCTGGAGAAAGTGAATACTGAATTTATTGAATAGTGTGAATGACCGGTAAAGAAGAGCACACTGGGAGACTCAGAAAGCAAAGGAGAACGAGTCTCGTCATCACTTGGGATTAGGGGTTTACATTGCAAAGGGGTCAAGGGTACGTGTTCCTTTAGGAATCCAGGGTGGGGTCTGATCAAAGGCAGGTGACAGGTGAGTAATAGGTGTTATCAATTACCAGAGGTAGGGGTATTGATGCCAGTGTCAGTTGAGGTTTGTCTGAAGCTAATGTCCTGGAACGTGGTCAGGATCTGGCTCTTCTTAGGTGTTATCAGGTGTTTGGGGGCCTAGGGCAGAACTAGAGAATGGTTAACTTTCTTGTTTCCTCCTTGAAGTGGGAACATAGCTTTTTTGGCTTATTTAGAGACAAATATAGAGTATGAGTAAATGGGGCTTAGCAGAAAAACAGCAGAGATGGAGCCTTTCTTTCTCTCTCTCTCTTTTTTTTTTTAATTTAGATTTTTATTTATTTATTTGAGAGAGAGAGAACATAAGCACGGGGAGTGGGAGAGGGAGAAGCAGGCTCCCACGCTGAGCAGGGAGCCCAATGTGAGACTTTATCCCAGGGCGCTGGGATCATGACCTGAGCTGAAGGCAGACACTTAACCGACTGAGCCACCCAGGTGCCCTTCTTCTTTTTTTTCCTTTGTAGAAAAGGAGAGGCAGAGGGAGAGGGAGCGAGAGAATCTCAAGCAGGCTCCACGCCTAGCACAGAGCCCCATGCGGGCTCAATCCCACAACCCTGAGATCATGACCTGAGCTCAAATCAAGAGTTGGACGCTTAACCAGTGGAGCTACCCAGGTGCCCTAGACAGAGCCTTTCTAGGATGGCGTCCCTTCAGCTTCTCCACCTCAGCAATTTCAGGTATCACGTCCACGTACGATCTTATCTGAGGGAGAAAGTGAGACCATCTCTTTCATTCTCATTGCAGCTGTACCGAGACATATTTCCCATACCGTGCAATTGTCCCCTTACTGTATTCCTGGAGTTGGGCAGCTGTCACCACAACCAACTGTAGCACATTTCATCATCCCAAGAAGAAATCTCACATCCATTAGCAATCCTTTTCCATTTCTCCGCAACCACCCCCGACCCCAGCCCTGGGCAGCCTTCACTCCTCTCTCCACCTCTGCATGTTTGCTAATTCTGGATGTTTTGTGGAAACAGAAGCACACAGTATGTGGGTCTTTTGTGACTGGCTTATTTCACCGAGCATAACCGTAAAGTTTGTAAGGCTCATCACTATCTCTTTCTTGAATCCTCCCTCTCCCCCCAGGAGAATGAAACCTTTCCTGAAATCTCTCAGCAGACTCGTCCTTAAGACCGTTTGGTCTAAATAGAGCTACATGCTCAATTTTTAATGCAATCACTGGTACCGGAAGAGAAATTACTATACGTATCTTAAACTGTTGTAAACTCCCTCCTGGCAGTGTACTCTTCACCCAGATTTCCCAGATATTACCCATAACCTATAAACTATTTACCATTTTCACATTTACTGCACGCCTCTCTGATTTTTTGGTCTCCTTCTTAAAAGGACCTTTGTGATTACGTTGGACCTACCTGGATAATCCTGGATAATCTTCCCATCTCAAGAACCTTAACTTAATCACCCCTGCAAAGTATTAATAGATTCCAGGGGTTAAGGACATCCTTAGGGGGTCATTATTCTCTTTACTACAGTGTTTAGTGTTCAGCACCGACACTTTAGATGAAGGGGAGAAGGACACAAGCTTGGGCAGGGGGAGAAGCTGAGCTGGGTTGTATCCGACAGCCTCACCTGACCCTGTGAGCTATGGGGCTCTCAACGATGTTTTGCTTTGGGCCAAATAACCAAGCTTTTGAACTCCCTAGATCAGTCCCTGGATGTGGGCCATCACTGCATTGGAAGCTGTCCCTGGAGGGGCTGACAGCGGAAGGCTGTCTCCCCAAGCCACCCCCAGCAGCTGGGACAACAGGGGGCACATCTCCATGTCCAACACTCAGCACTGGTGTCTAACACTGGCAATGATGCCTGAAAAGAGCATTAGAGAAGTTTCCATGTTTTAGCATCATTTGTGTCCTGTCCTCACACATTTACAAGTTACACACTTAAGATGTGGCTTTCACTATAATCCCTCGTAGGATGGGAGTGAGGGGACAGTGTCGCTCTGGAAATGATTCGAGGCGACAATCGTTAGCTTAACCAAAGGGCCAACGGTAGCCTACCTACAGGGAAAATATTAATAGCATGAGTTATATAACTTCAAAACTAAATGGGATACTGCGACAATGCATTAAAATGTCAGTAAATACGTGTCCTGTAATGGGTACAGTTAGCTCCTAGATGAATTTATGACTAATTTATGACTTAGTCCTCTTGATGTAGCTATTTCCCATTTGCAGGTGACATATCTGAGTCATAGGCCCCCCTGTTTCTATCTATACAAGCATGCAATTTAAGGAGAGAACACAAGGTCTCTTTCAGAGACCTACCATGCCCCTACCACTGCTCCACTCCTCTCTTGCATATGTGATTCTGATCCATGAGATGTCTCATCTTTTCTAGTTTTATAATCTACATAGAAACCTGGGAGTTGTTTGCAGATTTCTCTGCTGGGAACACAACAGGCTGATGTCACCATCCCCATTCACCCCTGTACTGGCCACAGTGAATTGAAGACTTCATATTAAAGAAAGAATGTAAACTAACAAATATGCCCCCATGGCCCCAGGAGCACTTTGCAATTAGGGATGGTCCTGAGTGAGGCCTGCAATGCTACGCATGTCTGTGTTTGTCCTCCATGGAGGGGCTGCCTCTCTCCAGGGGTGTGGTTTTCTCCCAGGTGCCAGAGACCTGTTGCCCTTCTACACAGTTCTGGGCATCTGCCTTGTGATGACTGATCTCTCCACCAGTACATGGCTCCAACTCAAAATCAAGTTTTCCTCTCCTAAGTTTTAAGAAAAAACTTCTTTCTAGATTTTCTGATTGGAAAATCGTGGTACGTTCATCCAAGCAGAACTTTTCTCATTTTTGGAAACCACTGTTTTGCTGAAGCCCTGACGCTTAGTCTGCCCATTGGACCATCTGGCCTGGAGTCCCAGATTTTTCTAGCCTTACAGGGACGCAATTCAGCAACTCATTTTCAAACGCAGATGTTCTAAATAGTTGGGGAAAGAGAAGTGAAAATAACTGTCTCCCATACCTCCGATGTTACAACATTTTATAGCTAGAAGATGTGTTTTATGATGATCTCACTCCCCTGATTTACAGACAGAGCCTGCATTTTTCCTGCAGGAGGGAGAGAAGGGAGCAAGTTCACATGCTCTAGTGTGGCCCTGTGAGGATTAGAACCTGGCAGAGTATGCTTTACCGCATCATAACCTCACTGGATGTTCTCATGTTTCCTAAAACATACATGTCGGGCAGGACAGGAAGGATGCGTGCGTATATGTAGCAAATGGGGAATTTAGAATGCAAGCTCTCTGGAGGCAGGAACCATGAGGGATGCGCGCCGTGAGCGCACCCCAGTGCCTACCTAGCACACACTCCACACCCTGCAAAGCTGGCTGCCGGAAGGACGGAAGGAAGAAGGTAAGAAAGAAACCTGGATTGACCGGTTTCGTCCCAACACTCATGTGGGGGTGGGGGAGGGCAGAGGTCCTGGTGGGAGGAGGACGGAATTAGAACACCGTGTGGTGGTCAGCACTGGCCCTGGCTTCTCGGTAGCTCTCTGGCTCTCTAGAATTGACTCACTACACCGCGGCCGCAGAGAGATGCTTACAACGTAAACCAGATCGCATCATTCCCCTGGCTGAATCCCCTCAACGCCTTCCCATCCCCTTTGCTGGAACATGCAAACTCCTCACCGGCGCGGCCTGTCCGCCGCCGCCCCCAGCTGCCCCGCCCCACCCTGGCCCCCACCTGCCAAACTGCCTCAGGCTTTAGAGCTTTTGCACTGGCTGATCCCTCCCCCCCCCAGGCG
>NW_024425563.1:12799808-12885984 GCF_017311325.1 Ursus maritimus | reverse complement strand
CCCCCCCCCAGGCGCTCCCTTCCCGCGGGTCTTGAGGGACCCGCTCCCTCTCCTTCACATCAGTCGCCCCTTCCTCGGAAGGGCTAACTTCGACCGCCTGATTTCGAGTAGTTCTCTCCCACCCACTCCTGTGTATCACGCGGCTCGTTGTTTGCTTCTTCCGTACTTATGATCTAAAGTTGCCCTGTTCATTTATTTTCCGATTTAGTGCCAGGTCCTAGAACTGTTTGCCTTGCTTGGTAGGCTTCCCACAAAACACTGCTGAGCGACAAACGGATGGGTGAAGGGATGCACGGATGAATCAAGGAGCGAAGGAGAAACGCAGGCGGCCCCCGGGCGGCGGGAAGGCGCAGCGGAACCCGAGGGCGGCGGCGCGGTTTCCCTTAAAAGCGCGGGGGAAGCTTGAGGGAGCACACAGGAAGGCAGGGCGGCGAGCGGGAGCGGCCGGGTGAGTGGCGCGGGGCCGCGGCGGGGAGCCGGGCGCGGGCCGCTGGGGCGGGGCCGGGCGGAGGGTTAGGGGGCGCGGGACGGAGCCGCGGGAGCCCGCCCGGGCCGGGGTCGGGGGGCCGCGGGGGCCGGGCGTCCGGGCCGCGGGTGCGGGCGGCTGGAGGACGGGAGCCGGGGCCCCGCAGGATGGCGGGGTCCCGGGTGTCCCTCTGGGAGTCAGCTGGCCTGGGTTCTGGGCCCGGAGCTGTCGCTGCCCTGAGTGACCCTTACTCGCTTTTCCCTTTTGGGCTTCGGCTTACTCATGTGCAAAACGGGGAGAATCGTGTCTGATCGATTGATGGATTGATGGGTTCATTCATTCCAGGTGCTTTACTAGGTTGTGTTTGCTAGAGATGCATAGACAGCGCCTACCCGTGAGGGGTTCACAGTCTAGTGAGAAAATCCCCACCTTGCGGGTGAGGAGGGCCCAATACAATTAGAATTTGGGAGTTCTTAAAAAAAACCAAAAAACAAAAAACAACCAACCCAGTAACAACCAACCAGCCGGCCAACCTGCTTCACAGAGGAGAGATGTTAATTTGAACATACAAAATTTAGACTTCAACGGAGATTGAGGAATACGAATTCTGCTGGGTACTCAGAAGGAATATGCATTGTTGGCTCATATATTGCACATTGCCATGACAACTTAAATCCAGAAAAATTTACAGAGTGCATTCACAGTTCTTTCAGATGTGATCTTTTTAGCCAAATGACTTAATCAGAGCAGGTGTCGTATCCTGATCTTACTAATGAGTAATGTGCATCCACAACCCCATCAAATGGGATTTTAACAGCCAGCCGAGTTAATCAGAGCAGGTGGTGTGTTCTCATTTGACTACCAGGGAAAGAGANNNTTGTAGAGGCTAAATGACTTAGCCAGGCTCTCAGTGTCAGGAAGTGATAAAGCCACTCTGGAATCTAGGCCTCAGAATCCTTGCACCACTGCTCATTTCACTACACAACATTGCCCCATGTTTCCACGTTTTTATGCAGGAATCACTATTTTGTGGCAAAAAGGGAGTTCCACTGGATCATGGATGGCCTGTAAACAGACTTTTATCGACTCTCAAATTGTTCTGTAACAGGATTGGCGTTTTCCCGCTTTCTACCCTTGCCTTGGGTGATTTTTATCTGCACTCAAACTTGACTTCCTTCACACTGACGAGTCCCAAATCTGTATCTTCTACCCAATTTCTCCTAGCTTCAAACTGCTAGAGCCAGACATCCACTGATCATTTGAATATCCCCTTGGATATCCTCCGGTCATCTCAAACTCACGATCTCAACTGGACGCGCCACCTTTCTCCACAAACCTACACTCCATCTAATGATTGAAAACCTCATTCAATCAGTCACCCAAGTACAAACCTGACTTGGTTTCCCCTCTCACCTCCTACAAGTGGGCAAGTGAAGTTTGTAGCCAAGAAGTAGGCTGGTGGTTGGTGGATAGAAAAATTAGGTTCGATGAAGGTGTGGACAGTCGTGAAGGAATATCTAGGTTGAGTATGAGGAAATTGAAGTAAACGGGAAACTTAGCAAGGCCTGTTTGTTAGGATTCTTCTTGGCATTCCTCTGTCTTCAGAGATGATGCTCCTTTCTTCTGGGCTTAGGGAGGGTACTTTATAGATGAGGGTTTTATGACCTATTTCAGGGAAGAAGGGTCAGGTGGGGAGGTCAGAGTGACCTTCCTGCTTCTGCCATTGTCTCAAACTCCTTTAACTTAAAATATCCAATACGCTAAGTTGCCGTATTTTGGGGTAGTATGTCCTGAACCCTGGGACATTCAGCGGGTAGCTGTGAAATGGCTATTATGTGCCAGATCTTATTTTAGGCCCTGCGGATACAGCAGTGACCAGAACAAGTCCTTACTCTTGTGGAGTTGACATTCCAGGGAGATAAGCTCATAAACAAATTAGCAAATAAGATTCATTAAATAAGTGCTGTGAAGAAAACAAACAAAATAAGGATCTGTAGTGTCGCTTGGTTTTTAGTAAAGTTGTGTGAATTTACTTTGCTTATAGGAGTGCATGAGAGTGTCTGTCTCCTTTTATTTTGTCCTCAGTGAATAGGACCATGTAAAATTTTATTAGTTTTAGAGGTGAATAGTGCTCATTCTTTGTAATTTGCATGTCTTCGATTACCTAGGAAGTTGAACCGTTTCACACAACTATTTGCATTTGCCCTTTGAATTTTCTGTGCATGTTTGCTGCCTATTTTCCTATTGAGGGGCTAGTGTTTTCCTCTATTTTGAATAAGCCCTTTATAGTATTTATTGTTGAGTCCTTTTATATAATAGACAAATACCCTGAAACAGTGGTATAGTGACTGTAGGGAGAAAGAAAAAGCAGAAAGCCTGGAATTTCCTCTGCATTTCTCTGCTTGCTTCTAATACAGTGAGGTTCAGGTGAGCAGAGAGGGAAGAAGTGAGTTTAGGTAGAAGGAATTGAAGAAAGAAAGAAGAAAGGCAGGTGGGCAGTGAGAAGATAAAGTTGATGAGCCTGGAAGGGAGCAGATGGAAAGAGGCCAGAGAAGTGGTGAGAAGGAACAGGAGTGGCGGAAGGAAAACAGAGAGGACGGGTGGATGGAAGGCAGTCAGGGGGCCTCTACACAGTGAGCTTGGGTACTTACCTTTTTCTTTTTCTGCCTCTATTAACCTAGGAAATCCTTAGGAGAAGATGACCGTGTTCTTTAAAACACTTAGAAATCATTGGAAGAAAACGACAGCTGGAATCTGTCTGCTGACATGGGGAGGCCATTGGCTGTATGAAAAACACTGGTAAATATCTCCCAGCCCCCACCCCCACCTTCACCTGCAACAACAAAACCATCTAGAAAAAGGGCCTGGGGTCAAAATCTTGCTCAGCTGTGCTAGTCTCTGTAAAACATTGTGGTGTAGAAGAAAAATAAATGTTAAAACTACAAAGACAAAGGCTTCTTGTTGTAACCAGTTCTGGAAAACTTTATAGCAGTGCTATTAGCACTGGAGGACAGTAGATAATAGATTATAGTAGTGAGATCGGAAGCTGAGAGGGACGTCCCCTCCCAAGTTCTTAGTAGACAGGGATTGACCTCCTATGTCTCCTTGCGATTTTATTCCTTCAGTTTCTTACTACAGTCTCTTGATCTGTTACCACTGGTGTTGGCCCCTTGGTGGAATCAGCTTGCTCCAACCCCGGGGCTTTTCCACATTTATACCGTTAGCCTGGGTTAATTTAAATGAGACAGACTTTCACACCTTTTGTTTGAATAAGGAATTCAAGAGCCATGGGTTTTATTAGCCTCCAGGCATGAAGGGAGAAGAAAGTGCCAGAGCTCCCTTCTGGTTTAACGTGGTAGTAAGATTTAAAGGAAGTTTTTGTATAAAAATTATATAAATAATTAAGAGAGCCAATTAAATTGTCGTCTTTTGGGGATTAAGGGTTACATCTTAAGTATTTAACAACATCCTGCAGTCCATCCAGGTGTCTCAAATGACTGCTTCGTTGAACAGAAAACGGCTTTTGTAAAGGACGTCTCCACAGTGGAAAGGAGATTCGTACTGATACTTTTCTAAACTGCCTCCGTTCACCTTTCCCTCCGCCAGAGATCATTTTAGGATGAAACATGGTGTCTAATTTTTTTTGCAGCTGTAGATTAAAGGGAACATATCCCCCCACTTCCCCCCCTAAGTATTCTCAAAGCTCAGTGCTTGAATTCCGTTAGCCAGCATGTAAAGAGCAGACCCAAGAAGCTTTAAATTTGTAGTATAAAAAAAAAAGTGGAGAAAAATGTTTCGACAAATGGAGTATGAAATATATAATGTGTGCCTTTTCTCCCTTTTCTGACCACCCTTGAGTCCTTACACCTCCTGCCCCGTGGGAACTAGGATTTCCTTTGCAGGAGCCCCCAGTTCAGGCCGCAGCTAATGCAAGAAGGAAGAACCCCCCCACACCCGGAGGATCGCTGCTGTTTCTGCTGTTAGGTGAAGATTTGAGGGAATAACCACGTGCCCTGCTCAGGATGTCTTGTGGACGCCCTAATAATTAGGTCTGAAACAGCTTGAACAGAAATGCAGTAGGAGCCTGGAGGCCTCATTTTGCTCTTGACATTCCCGGGTGTGTTCAAAATGCAAATCCTTATTGTCCTGTTGCTCTTCCTTTTCTTAAAGTTTTCTCCTGTATTGTGTAGTACTATGTGGTCTTTTTGTTTTAAAATTGTAGTAGAAAACACATAATTTGTCACCTTAGCCATTTGTAAGTTTACAGTCGTAGTGTTAAGTATATTCACATTGCTGTGCAACAGAGCTCTAGAATTGTTTCATCTTACAAAACTGAAACTCTGTGCCCATTAAACACAACTCCCCATTTCCTCTCCCCGCCCCCGGCCCCTGGCAACCACCGTTCTACTTTGTTTCTTTTAGTTTTACTCCTTTAGGTACCTGGGGTAAGTGGCATCATACAGTATTAGTCTTCTGTGACTGGCTTATTTGACTTAGTGTGATGTTCTGAAGGTTCATCACTGTTGTAGCACATGGCAGGCTTTCCTTCTTTTTAAAGGCTGAATATTTTGTTCTATGCATGTATGTAACCACATTGTCTCTATCTGTTCATTGTTGGTGGACGTTCGGGTTGCTTCCGTCTCTTGGCTATTGTGAGTAATGCTACTACAGTGAATTTGGGCGTGCAGATATGTCTTCTAGATCTTGTTTTCAAGTCTTTTGGGTATATACTCAGCAGTGGGATTGCTGGTTCACAGGGTAGTTCTAATTTTTGAGGAAGCACTACACTGTTTTCCATAGTGGCTGCACCATTTTACAATCCCACTGACTGCAGGAGGCTTCCAGTCTCTCCACATCCTTACCAACACGTGTTACTTTGTTTTTGTTTTTGTTTTAATGGTGGCCGTCCCAATGGGTATGATACAGCATCTTCTGGTTTTGGTTTGCATTTCCCTAACGATTGGTGATGTTGCGCAATGTTTAGAAGCCATTTGTTTATCTTTGGAGAAATGTCTGTTCAATTCCTTTGCCCATTTTTAAAAATCAAGTTCCTTGGGTTTTTTTATTTGTTTTTGTTTTGTTTGTTAAGTTATAGGACGACTTTAACCCATTATGAGATACATGATTTGCAGATATTTTCTCCTGTTCCATAGGTTACCTTTTCACTCTGTTGATGGTGTCCTTTGGTGCTCAGAAGCTTTTAAGTTTGATGTAATCCCATTTGTCTATTTCTATTTTTGTTGCCTCTGTTCTTGGTGTCATAAGAAGTCACTGCCAGATCCAATGTTATGAAGCTTTTCCCTTGTGTTTTCTTCTAGGAGTTTTATAGCTTTAGATCTTACATTTAGGTCTTTAATCCGTTTTGGCCCTTTCCCTATTATGTGGTCTTGGTGTCCTTGTCTAACATCAGTTGATCATAAATGTAAGGTATTTACTCACTCACTCACTCTCTGTTCTGTTGGTCTGTATGTTCGTGCCAATACCACCAGCTTTAGTAACTTTGAAATATGTTTTGAAATTAGGAAGTGTGAGGCCTCCAAGTTGGTTCTTTTTCAAGATTCTTCTGGCTAATCTGGGTCCCTTGTGTTCCATATGAATTTAGGATTTTTTTTTTTCTTTCTGCAAAAAATGCCACTGAGATTTTGATAGGGATTGCATTAAATCTGTGGCTTATTTGGGGTAGTCTGAACATTTTTGTGATATTAAGTCTTCCAATCCACAAACATGCATTTATTGGTGTCTCTAAATTTTGTCAGCAGTGTTTTATAGTTTTTAGTATATAAGTCCTTCACCTTCTTGGGTGAATATTTTATTTTTTGGTGCTGTTGTAAACGGGATGATTTTCTTAATTTCCTTTTTGGATTGTTCATTGTTAGTGTATAAAAACAGTGGATTTTTATATGCTGATTTTGTATTCTGTAACTTTGCTGAATTTGTTCTGTTGTTTGGAATTTTCAGATGTCATCTGCAAACAGATAATTTTTCTTCCTTTCCAATTTAGATGCCTTTGATTTCTTTTTCTTGCCTCATTGCTTTGGCTAGGACTTCCAAAACCATATTGAGTAGAAGTGGCAAGATCTTTGTCTTGTTCTGATCTTTGAGAAAAAGCTTTGTTTCTCACTGTTGAGTATGATATCCTCTGTGGGCTTTACCTATGTGGCCTTTGGTTATGTTCATGTAGTTTCTTTTTATTATCTTTTCTCTTTTCTCTATATATCCCCATCCTTTCTACGTGACAGTCTTAACATTCTTTTATATGAATCTAGTTTCTTCCCTGAGAAAATCTTACCTGCGGCTCTCTTGAATAGGAGCTGCCTTGCCCCTTCAAATGGGTTGTAAGGTGCGGTTGGCATTCTCTCAGCCCCTCAGTACCTATTCCAAACCATTAGTCTTCCATCGTCTTATAAACCTCTCTTTTCCTTGTAGGCTCACGTCTGGCTATACCCTATAACTAAACCTCCCAGCCCGCTGGGATCTCCTCTACTTTAGGCTTCAGTGCCGGGTTTACCAGTGTCCTTTCCCTCTGAGTCTTGTTGTCTTCCTGAGTGCTCTGAGTCTAGATGCGGATGACCCGTATAACAGCCTGTCCTTCGCTTTCCCTGACTTCATCTAGTCACAGGATGTCCACTGCTACTCCACCCTCTTGCAGCTCCATCTACCCTTGGTGGCTGAGAACCTTATCATCACTTGCCCCGGTTCCACTTCTGAAATCTGGAGCTCCAGTGTCCCAGTCTCTCATTTCAGTCTGCCATTATTCATTTCCTAACCTTACTCCTCTTTTTCAGTATTACATAGACTTCTTGTCCCTTGGGCCCTCCAGTTTCTTCCAAATCTGTCACTCTTCCCTGCTTTCTTCACTTTTTTCCTATCGTAATTTCTTGATCCAACACATCGCACACTTCTCAGCTGCACTTTTTACATGTCCTCCCTGCCTTTTCAATCTGTCCCTCCTCCTTCTCTTCGCAGGTAGGCCATTTGAATAGGTTTTGTCTGCTTCCTGACCACCTACTCATTCTCTATCCTACCCAGTCTTTGTTAGAATTATTCTCACCGGTTTTAGTTCTCATTCTTTTTGACAGCTCAGCTTTAGACACAGTTGAATGTCCTTGAAGTACTTTCTTTCACTGGCTCCTGTTCTTCCTCCTCGATGTCTGGGTGTTTGTTGCTCTCCTCGTGTTCTCTTCCCCTCCACTCATGCTTGAGGGAAGTGGTTCACTAGGACTCCGCCACAGGCCGTCTTCTCACGTTGTGTCCTCTCCCTGTGTAATCTCTTCTACTCCCAATGCCTGCGGTTTCCAGCTGTCAAGGGTAATTGCAGGTTCGTTTCCATAAAGACCTCTTCGGAGCTCCAGACCGATATGTCTTCGACTGCTTACTTAACATGTCTGCTTGCACGCTTCACCAATGCCTCAAGCTCAGCGACTGAAAATCAGATCTTTCTTGCCACACCTGCCCTTCTCAGTGATTGGCACCACTCACCATTTTCTAGTTTCCCAAACTGGAAATGTGAACATCACCCCCTGTTTGTGCTTGATCCCCCTTCCCCACATTCGGGTTATGCATCCCAAGCAGATTTTGCCTGTTCTACATCTCTGAATGTGTTTGATTGCTTTTGCCTGTTCCACTGTCACCACCACCATAACGTCATCCCTTGCCTGGATTCTTACAAAATAATCCTAACTGTTCTCTTCTCGCATCTACTCTTGCCTGTTTCTTATCTAATTTTGGGCCCCCCGCCAGAATGATCTTTGAAAAAATGCAGATTGCTATTGCTTTTAGACTCAACTGTACGTGACTTGGCCCCATGTGTACACATCTCCAGCCTCCCCACATCTACACTTTAGCCTATGGAATGTTCAGGTCACTTTGGAAGAAGTTCACTTTCCATGAAGTTCTGTTTCAGGGTTCCTTGGAGGGCCTTTACCGATGTCGTTCCCTCCTGGAACACTCTTCCTGTCTCTCCTTCCCCAGCCAGCTACCTTTCCTCCAGGTCTCAAACATTATTTCTTCCCCACTCCCTGCACACACGTTTATATTCTTCCTTTCTGTCTCATTGGGTGAGGTCAGCCGTCCTCCTGCCCAGGACCAGCCCCTCCAATGCTGATCTCAATCCTGTTCTTTCTCATTGGTTATCCCCTGCCTCACTTCGTCTTTAATCTCACACCCTACCTACTTTTCCCTCCTACTTGTCGAACTCAGTGGGGCTTGAACGTGTCCTCTCTCAACTTTGTATTTCCATTTATTTACTGCCCTGTCTCTCTTCTTCCATTTATACCGTTCTTGAAAGCGTGCACATCTGCAGTCTCTGCCTTCACTTAAGAATAAGCTTAGTACAGTTTGATTTCTCCTTCGTCATTTGATTGAACCCGCTCTTGACAAGGTCATTAATAGCCTCTTAGTTGTCACGTTCAGTGGATACTTCTCAGTCCATTTCTGTCACATTTGGTTCTCTTTGTATCTTTTTCGTTACCTGCAGGGTGTCTTCTAGCTCTTCTCATCTCTTTGATGTTGGACTCTCCTACATTCCTCGATGCTCATTCCACACACCACCGAGCTGATCGTAATCACACTACTGTTTTCAAGTGTGGTGTATCGATTTTGGAGTCATAGTTATTGTTCTGGTCCTTACTTCTCTTGACATTGTCTGCAAATAGGGGTCCTGGAGTTATATCATACGATCAGCCATCAGAATATTCTTTCCAAAAGAGGAACTCAGATCATGTCCTTCTTCTGCAGATGACCTGTAAATAGCTCTCCAGTGCCTAGAGGACAAAGACCCAGTTCTTCAGTCTGGCACAGAAGGCCCTTTGTGACTCTGCCCTCGTCTTCCTCTCTAGTCTTTTCTTGGTCCCTTCCCGTCCCACCTCCATTGCCCAGAAGCTTGACTTGTGTTCCAGAGGCCTCTAAAAGAAGGCCTATTCCCTGTTCTCCCTCTCTTTACCTCTGCATGTGTTCTTCCCACCCCCCACAAGCACTTCCACTCTTCTTCTTCACTTGGCTGGTAACTCAGAAAATGTGTCACAGGGGTGGCATTATTAGACGAAGAGGAAAGAAAAACAACAGTTATTCAGCAATGTGTTGAAGAATTATTCTTTATCAGAGTTGGGTTAGTTATTTCTAATCGTACGGTCTCACAGAGGCCTCAGAATCACCTGTGAGAGAGGTAGTAAGATTTCCATGTCCTAGGTTAGGAAATTGAGGCTCAGAGAAATTAGTAACTTGGGGGATTTGGACCCAGAGAAATCATACTCAAAACCCCATGTCCTTTGCTGGTGACCACTTTGGAGAACAGTTCTCACTTCAGTGTGTAAGTTCCGCTGTATTGATTAATGACACATACTGTCTTTTAACTGCTTTCATATAACTTTATCAGAACTCTGCTCTTATGTTCCTGTTGCAGCTTTAACTGCTCCAGTGGAATAAAGCCCTTAGGACACATTTACTAGCATTTACTGTACATTAGTGGTAAAAACTGAACACGCTGCCCAGGGACCAAGACGCTCATTTCGAAACTTGCTGAGTGTCTTTGGTTGTTTCTGTGTGCTCTGTGGGTGTCTTTGTTCATAGCTTTGTCGGACCCCCTTTTTGCTTACTGTTCTCTCCCTTTCACCCTGCCTTTCCCTTTGTAGCCTCCTTACCTGTTTGTAAGAAAGAGATGAATATTTTTTCCTAAATTCTCTGAAAATACTGAAACTTATGGCAAAATTGAAAGAATTTTACAATAAACACCTGCCTATCTATTACTTGGATTCTAGATTTTACTGTATTTACTTCATCACCCATTCTGTCCATCTGTCCATCCTTCCCTGTCTTACTTTTGGGTGCATTTCAAAGTAATCTGTAGATGTTGGTGCACTTCCACCTAAATGCTTGAGGATGCATATCAGTAATTAGAGTTCAGTATTTGCTTATAGTGTTTCTTCCCCTATGTTATAAAGTTAACACACTATGAAATATACAGATCTTAAGTGTACATTGGCTGAGTTTTGTCAGGTGCATACATGTGTCACCAAGATTCCTAGCAAGATACAGAATGTTGCCATCACTCCAGATGTTCTTCATGTCCCTTCATGGTCAGTCCCTGTCCCCTGCCTCCTGACATAATCATTGTGCTGATTTTTTTTTTCTCCACCATAGATTCTTTTTTTTTTTTTTAAAGTTCTAGAACTTTATATACATGGAATAATACATATATTTTTTTAAGATTTTATTCATTTGAGATAGAGCGAGAGCATGAGTTGGGGGAGAGACAGAGGGAGAAGGAGAAGCAGATTCTCCACTGAGTAGAGAGCCCGACACGGGGCTTGATCCTAGGACCCTGAGATAATGACCTGAGCCAAAGGCAGGCCCTTAAGCAACCGAGCCACCCAGGCGCCCCACATGCATTCTTTTTTGAAGGGCTTTTTCCTCTCCCCACAGTGGCTTTGAGATTCATCCGCGCTGCTGGATTTATCTGTAGTTCATGCCTTGATACTGCTCAGTAGTATCTAGAAGATAAGCATATAACGATTGTTAATATCTTAGAGAATTTTAAGTTACTTGATTTTGATTTCTAAGACCGGTGACCGTCATATCTTAACGTTACTCGTTTTAAAAAACAGACAAATTGTTTTATTATGTGCATTTGACTTTTTTGTTCTCTTTGAAAGGAAAACAATATCTCCTGATAGAGGATTCACATGACAATAATAATTGCCTGTATTTTAACATTGATTTTAAGATTTTAATAAGGGTCATGGTTTTTCTAAGGAAAAGTTTTTTTCTGCAACACAATTTGAAAAAGTTGCACATATTTAGTTTTATCTGCCTCATTTTTGGTTGCTGTCTTGAATTTGTCTTTTGACCCGGGTATTATTTATTTGCAGGCTCTTTTCCGTTGTTACTGTAAGTTTTCTTCTCCCTTGAGAGTTCCTTTCCTTTTTTTTTTTTTTTTTTTTTCCTCCCTTCCCTTCAGTTTCGAGGAAAGAAACCTGTGATGCTTTTCCCTCTGCCTAACTTCCCCACAGCTGGTTGCAGGCGTCGACGGGAGCAGCAGGGACTGCTCTCAGGACTCCGTAAGAGCAATTGAAGAGGAGGAAATGACCCTGTTTGCTGAGAGTAAAGAGAATCTAAGTATTGCTCATTCCTCTGCAACTGCTCTTCTTGAGCTTTCTGGGCTCCCTGGGGGAGATTATGTTCCAGGTCCTTTAGTTCATTATGCCAGTAGTTACCTGCAGTCATCCCTCCTCTGTTTGTCACCCTTTTAGTAGCAAAGAATCTGCTAATAAAAAGCGCAGGAGAAAGGAGGCAGCGTAGTATTAAAGCAGACGGAACTGCTTACTTCCTAGCAGCGTGACCTCGGCTCCCTAAGCCGTAGGCCCACCCGTATGGAGGGATGCTAACAGTACCTCTCTGGGTCATTGAAGGATCAACTGGGTAACCGTAAAGCTCTTAGCATAGTGCCTGGTAGACCTAAGGGTTCAATCAATGCTAGTAATGGTGAGTAAATTTGATGTACTATATGTTCAGTACTTTTTTGAGTTAAAATGAATTACTTCTGGTAACTGGGCAGTGAATGATTCGAGAGACAGCTAGTGGGGAAGGAAGGCAGAGGTCTGCCAGATGGTCTGATAACCTCTCAGTCATATTTATTCCACCGTACACATGTAACAAGACAGCTTGGAAGGTGTAGTTTGAAGACAGAACATAACCACAAAGAGGCAGGGCTAAGCAGTTACAGCTAGCTTGCTTTGCGCCATCATGCACCTGATTCAAGCTCGGATTGTTCCTTTCATCATGGGGGATCTCGTCCTTGCTTATCCTGGCTCTGGTTTCTCTCCCTGTGATTTTGGTGGGTCAGCCTTGGCACGCATCGCAACTAAAACTCTTGCCTCAGCAGTTAGCAGTAGCCCCGCTCTTGCTCTGTTCTGGCCCCTGGCGTTCGGCCGAGTCCTTTGGCTCTGTGCTCTGGCCCCAGTTCCGCCACCCACCTTGGCCTGTGACCCACGTTCCCCCCTATTGATGTCTATGGGTGTCTAGCTTCTCAGCCAGACTTCCTGGTACTTTCTTGGAGATTTTAAAATCCTGTAAACACTGTGCATCCCTCAATATGAAACTTGCGAAGCAAGTATGATACTGTAGTGATGGTCCTGGGTCATGTGTCCCTAGGTTTTTATTAGTATTGGAGTTTTTTTCCCTCTGAATATAGAAACAGTAATCTTGATTATTACACATTGACTTTCAAAAGCTGGGTGGGAGCCCACCTTTCAAGGTCTGTGGCCAAAAACAATTGCTTAGAAGAAGTAAAAATAGATGGTTGTAAGTTGGCCTGGGGGGGGGGGTTGTGTGTGTTCAGTGTCATTCAGTTTTATTGAGAACTTAGTAATGATATTAATCACTAACACTTAATCAGTGCTTGTCACGTACCAGACACCATTCTATGCACTTTATGTTTATTAACTCATTTTATCTTCTGAACAACTTTGAGATGGTTATTAATCTCATACTGGCCTGAGATTAATAGCCCTATACAGATGAAGAAACTGAGGGACAGCCAGATGAAGTTATTTGCCCAAGGTCACACGGCTAATAAGTATTAGAGTCACGATTCCAAACCAGGTGGTCCTCGTGTTAACCTCTTGAAATGGCTTCTGTGTCTAAGGGAGCATGAGAACAATGAAGAACCGTAAACCAAGGCTGTCTTCTGCCATAAGCCCCGTAGGACGTAAGACAGATGTTACAATGTAGTGCTTCAAATCTGGGCTTCCGAGCCAGGCGGGTCTGGGTCCGGGCCTTCCGTTTGTCACTTGCTGGATGCGTGACTTTGGGCACATTATTCCGGCTTGTTAAACTCCACTTTATTCGCCTGTACACTATCTGACAACATTATTGTGACACTTGGGAGATATGCTCACAGCTCCTGGCACAGATTAAGAAAAGCAGTTACTTTTATTAAAGATGTATGAGGCACTCTGTGCTATGTCCTGTTTGAGGGTACAAAGTAAATGTTAGGGGTGCCTAAGAAATAAGGGATTAAGGTTTTTTTATTATGGACATTTTAATCATCTAAAAATTAGGATAATTAATCCCCATGTGTCATCACCCAGCTTCAATAAATATCAACATTTTACTAATCTCATTTCCTTTCCTTTTTTTTTTTTTCTGGAGTATTTTAAAGCAGATTCCAGAAATTCTGGCTTATATACTTTAATAAGTAAGAACTTAAAGAAAATCATGCCCTTATGATGAACCTAACAAAATTAAAAATCTTTTGTGTCCTCTAATATACAGCCTGTTTCTATTTTACCTAGTATCCTGATTCTTTGTTTTATGGTTTTGTTCAAATCAATATCAAAACAAGTTTTCACACATTGCATTTAGTGCCTGTCTCTTGAGCCTCACAAACTCTAACCCCCTCCTGCTTCCATAGTGTTTATTTTTGAAACCAGGCAGGTCTGCATTTGCCCTGGAGAATTTTTCATGCTCGAGGTTTGGGGGATAGCTTACACCGATCAGTGCTGTGCAGTCCTATAGCTGAAGCGAGAGGAAGAACCAGTGCTCCTGGTTCTCTCTTCAGTGAAAACTGTGATATTGTGTGCATCGTGGGTCTTCTGCATCCATTTTGATTTTTAAAATTGTATTAACATATTTATCTCCGTTGTGTTTCTTGGCCTATATTTTGCACCTGAGGCAAGTGCCTCCCTCTCCTCATTGTAGCCTTGGCCCTGCCCTGAGTTTTTGAATCTGTTCCTGTGTCTTGTAAACTGGTGTTTAGACCCAGATGCTAGAGCGTTGCTATCCAAAGCATGGGCTGTGGCCCCGCAACACTGTTACTCCTGGGAACAGATTAGAAATGCAGCATCTCTGGCCCCAGCCTAGACTGCGTCGGAATGTGCATTTAACCAGATCCCCAGGGGATTTGTGCGTATACTGAAGTTTGAGGAGCCCTGGTCCGGAGGCATAATTAGATTCAGGTTTAATTTTCTGGTGCAAGAATGTTTCATACATGTGTTATAGAATAAAAAAAATTATTTATTTTAGAGGGAGAGACAGCGTGCAAGCAAGCTGGGGGAGGGCCAAAGGGAGAGGGAGAGAGAGAATCTCAGGTGGACTCTGTGCCCAGCACAGAGGCTAATGCGGGGCTTTATCCCACAGCTCTTGAGACCATGACCTGAGCCGAAATCAACAGATGCTTAACTGACTGCACTACCCAGGAGCCCCATGTGTTGTGGATTTCTTACTGTAGCATGTCAGGAAGTACGTGGTGTTGAGTTGTCCTGTTTTGGGGAATATGAAGGTCGATTGGTGCATTCAGAGGCGATTGGCTTAGTCCACCCATTAGAAAGTCAAGACAGTCGCTTCTGAGAGTTCCTAGAGCCACGTGGTTAAGAGGAGGCGCGACCAAATGGGTTAGAATGTTGACTTTACACCTGCCAGCTACGCAACATCGCTGTGCTTCAATTCTTGTTAACCAGAGATGAGCGTAGAACCCATCTGCTCAGGTTGTCATGCTGAGTTTTCTTTGAGCCAGGCACAAAGAAAGCACTGCATCAGAAATAGCACTTCTTTTCCTCTTCTGGCTTTTGTACCCTTCTCGGAGAAAGCATCATAACAAAGATGTGTTTTGAGTTGGGCCTTCAGTGAGTGAGACAGTGCGTTAGGTGATATTAATGACTGGGGCGTAGGCAGAAAATGGAAATGCACAGTGTATTTTTGGAGATTGGCCAAGAGTTTGACTTCACTATAGACTACAGTTAGATTTTTTTTCAGTAGAATGGGGGGAAGAGCCCGATTCTGGAAGTCTTGGTAGGCAGTTTATAGTGTTTGGTGAGCAGTGGAGACGCGGTGCAGATGTGTAAGGAGAGGAGCGTGTCCTGAACAAAGTTGGGCTCAGGAAGTAGTCCGGCTCCCCTCGGCGAGAGACCCTGGAGTGGAGGGCCTGGGAAGGCTGGGGGGGGGGGGGGTGCGCATTTTGGTAGCGTACACAGAAGCTAAGAGACGCCAGACCAGAGTGGTGGCGTTGGGAGTGGAAAACTAAATGGGCGCAGCGAGGCTTGACAGCGTGAGTAATGCCGGGGCATGAGCGCTGTAGGCAGATAGACTTGTGTGTGGTTGCATTTTCGCTACTTACTAGCTCTGCGACCTTTATCAAGCCGCTTAATGCGCTTAGCCTCTGCATCTCGCTCTCCTTCTGGGGTAATGGGGATAATGAGATCTGCTTAGCCGGTTAGGTATAAGCATGAAGTGAGCTGCTGCATGTCCTAGTACCTGGTACCGTGCCCGGCTCATGGCTCCCCCTCGCTAAATGCTAGCTGTTACTGGCGTTAGAGGATGGACTGACTGGTTGAAGGAGACAAAGAGAAGTCATTTTTTTGGTTTCAGGACTAGGATAATTGGTGATACAGAAAGAGGCAAGTCGCCAGGGAGAATTGGTTTAAGGAGGAGGTATTATTCTATTCCCTTTTAGCTACGTTGGAATTGAGACCCTGACAGCATATCCGGGGGGAAATGTGTTAGATTCCAGGGGTAAATTATGCATGAGCCACACTTGACTGGACCTGTATTATTTCTTTTGGTACAGATTATGGTTTCAGTAACGTCTTGGGCTTCATCTTTCTGTATCTCGGGGGGTTCTGACAAAGCAGATGTTTGACGTTGACATCAGTTCGGATTAGCCTCTGGCTTAGCAGTTGGTGGTCTAGGGCCTGGCTGGTTCGGCACGGGCGGAAGGTAGGGAGGGCTTTTTCCCTCAACAGCTTTTCCTCATTTCACATTCTGTTGTCGTTTTAAGAAAGCAGTTCGTATTGCTTTTCAGCCATTTCAAGGTTCTCTTTCTGCACAAGCTGATGCGAAAGTTTGGGGGTATTAATAGGTGCTATTTAAAGAAGCTCATTTATGGGCAATTAAATAACATGCCTGTCAGCTCAGATTTGATAGGGAATAGGGGAACTTTTTTTTTTTAAGTGCAATGAAGTTTAATTATATTCCCTTTCCTTTTAGCTCTTTTGTCATTGTATTTGAAAAACAGATTTCTTTAAAAAAAAATCTGTGTTCTTTCCCATATGTTTATGGTGGAGGGTGGGGTAGGGAGGACTGAACTGGAAGGGCAGGAGGTATATTTAAATTTTGTTGATTTCACATAATTTTTAGGGCTCTTTCTGTCAGTGGCATTAGCTGCTCCAGGCACTGCAGAGAGAACAATCAGAGCTGGTGCTGAAATTAAGTCCTCTCTAGGTAGTCACCGACATCTCAAATCGTACGTGTCGTGGATCAGCAGAAACCGACCACAGTAGCTGACCAGTTTGAGTTGCTAAGTCAGAAGGTCTGTCCTGTATCCTAGAGCCCAGAGTCTATACCATACCTTTATGCCTGTGCTTTATAGAGAACAGCTGGTAGCCCTGGAGGGTGAGAAGGGACACTCCCGACGCTTTCTTCCCGAATAGCTGATGTAAACTCTGTGCAGTCTGTTTTCTGTCTTTCCTTTACCTGCGTAAGTAGGTGAGAGTACCTTGTGTATAACGTACAAGAGTAGCTGTTTTCCCTAGATTTTTAATTTCAGTGCTGAGTTATCCATTCTTGTTGACTGTGGACTTGAGTGACTGGTGCCCTCCCTCCCTCCTCCTTTTCCTGTTTTAGTAAATACAGTTCTGGGGAAAATGCCCTTGGCGTGCTTTATATTGTTATCGAAAATGTTTAAAAGAAAAAAAAATGTTGATCCTTGTATTTTGCGAAATATAGCACCAAGTAAAGAAATCCATCCAGGGGTACCATTTGACCTCAAAATTCTTGAATGCAGGAATTTTCACTAGCCCGGACTGAAGTGGTACCATACCCTGTCCTTTACATCTGATGGTAGGCTTAACTTTATTTTTCCTTTGCTAAACTTCACCATCAGCAACAGGGATGACAATTTGAATGCCAGCGATTGCTTGTCTGAGACTTTATCATCTCTCCTTTCATCCACTCTAAGGGGCACTGAAATGAAGACAGTCAGCACTTAGTGTATGGTTATCAATAGGGTTTCTTCTCGATCCTTGATACTTTCCTGGCATTAGGGAACTTCTTTATCTCCTTGTGGTTGGGAGAGGTAAGAAGATACAGATTTTTGAAGCGGCAGGTAGCACATCACGGGGAGGCCTGGAGAACAAGAAGGAACATCATTGTCTGGTTAAGTGGAGGGACCAGACCAGAAGGCCTTAAAATCCTTTTCAAAGTCATGAACGTCTTTATTGTTCTCCTAGAGTTTGCAACCTATCACTCTGCCCCTTTACTTCTCCCGACTGAGCATCTCGAGGTCCAGAAGATCCAGTGTGTTCTTCAGCAGGGCTGCTGTCTTCCTCCTTGGTGACAGGTCTTTCTCTCGGGCAGAGATGAACATTATTATCCCACGTGTGACGCTCCTCGCTGCGGCAGCCTCTGTGTGTTTGGGTGGGGAGTCGGGGTGTGGGGTGGGCGGGGGCGATGTGTACTTGACAGAGCTCCCTCACCCTGCACACAAGGGAATCTCTTCTGTAAGGTTCTTTCCGGTCCGTGCTTCCGTTTCCACTCCATCCGGGCTATTCTACAGACAATCGTGGGCACCACTACTGGCAATATCATGATTAATTATTCTAGGAAGCTCAGATAAGTTGAAGTAGTTGTTACAAACATCTAAACTTGAAATCCGTTTTGCGTAAAGCAGAAACTAGGTTTGCATGCACCAAGGGAGAAGCTGGTGGTAGAAATTGCTGTACGGTTTGCCTCTAGACTGTCGAGGGAAATATCTTTTTTGGGAAATAGGATGGATCAATAGGATTTTTTTCTTTCCATGTAAAGTTGTTATTGAAATAACAACTTATCTTATTTTGCAGTCCTAAAGTAATAAATAAAGCCTTTATGGCTCAGAATAAATTGTGAGCATCCCACTTCCTGTGGTAGCAGGCATGTTCATCTTCTTCTAAAGCCTCAGGCAGAGTGACATCAGCAAATTGTTTCATTTGCTAATCCAGAAGCTTCTGGTTTCAGTCAGTCAGAGAACCTGCATTTTAGTACTGAGCAGATAGATCTTCAGGGACCTTTTTTGATGCGACTACGTTTTAAATTGTGTTAAACATTGAATCTCTTGGGAGGCAGCATGATGTAGTAGAAAGAGCATAGGCTTGGAATTTATAGACAGTTTTTTTTTTTTTTTTTTTTTTTTGTAACAGGGTCTTAGATTCACTTTCGGATTCTTGCCCCATTAGCAATCTAGAATTTCTCCGATACCAGACTCAGCCACTGGGACAGTTCTTGTGGCGCTTCCTGGTGTACCAAAAGGAGTTCCTCATCTAGCTTTTTAGATGGTTCTAGTCCATTACCCTGACCCTGAACGCACATACACATGCATGCACACACACACACACACACACACACACACGTGTGTGTGCGTGCCCGTAGGTCTTGATCTGGTCTGGTTGCCATGACTGTTCTCACTTCTCGTCCTCTGCTGCACCACAGCGATTTCTCCTCTTGCCCTTTGGTGGTAATCACAGTGAAGAACTATCCCGGCTGATCTGTTGGTTCGAGAATGCCAAATACTCCTATAAAGAATCACCTTCAGTTTTCCTCTACAGGACAAAGCCTGCCTGTGAGCACCTTGAGTCAATCTCTCCTGTTCAAACATTTGCCACTTACTTATTAAACAGTTATTTATTGAGTACCTTTTATCTACAAGAGTCTGTGCTGTGGAAGAGAAAATGGTGAATTATCCATGAATTCAAGGCAGTTATAATGAAGGAAGAAAGAGAAGCAGTTCTGTGTGTGGTGGAGTAAAGGGGTGGGTGGTACTGTGCTTGGCCTTCTAGTTTTTAAAAGGGAGAGGGGGCAGAACGATCAGATCCCTGTGGGAGTAAAGCTCATTGTGTCCTCTAGGAAGAGCAAAACTGCAGCTTGCCGAGAGCACGGAAGCAGCATCAAGGACATGATGGGGGATAAGGAAGTGGCTCTTAACCTCTTTCCTCAGTTATCCACTGCGTTTTTCTTTTCCTTTATTTTTTTAAAGATTTTATTAAGTAATCTCTGCACCCAACGTGAGGCTCGAATTCACAACCCGCAATTAGGTGTCGCGTGCTCCCCTGACTGAGCCAGCCAGGCACCCCTCAGCGCATTTTCCCTTTGGTTTTCAAGGGAGGTGCAGTCTCGTGTAGTTGAGATTCATCGGGCGTTCTCTGTCCTCCATCGCAGGGCTCAGGGTATCTCTTCTGCTGCTTCTCACTGCCTCACGTAGATAATCTGCTCCACTCTCAGCCCACTATGACCACATATGTCTTTAGTCAAGATCAGTGTCTGCAATTCCAGACATGCATATCCAGTTGTCCCCTGGGGCCCCCCGCCCAACCTGCACTCACTGCTATCTCAGATCCACAGATTCCAGAATGAACCCCACCTTCCGACCTCCCGAACCAGTACCTCCTACTGCCTTCCATCTCCGAGTGGTACCCCCTTCTACCAAGGGCTCAGTGAAAACATGTGGACGCTGCCTTTGACCTCCTTAATCCCCACAGGCCAGCTGTGAAGTTCACCTCCTGAATATCAGCTCTCTCTGTCCTCTCCTCGATCCTGGCTCCAGGGGTCATCATGTCCTCACCGCCGACCTAGGATCCTGAAGAACCGCCCTGGTCTCCCTAGATCTAGTCTTGCCTTGACCATGGCCAACTTCACACTCCAACCAGAATATCCTTCTAACGTGTAAATCTGGTCACCTCACCTATCTTCCTGAAACCCTCTCGTGGTTTCTTACGGCCCTAAGGGTCAAGTCCCAATTCCTTAAATAGCTTCAAAGGCCACTGGGGTCCGGCTGGTGTCTGCCCTCCTCTTTCGGGGCTCCTCGCATGGCAGGCCGCCTCCAGCTGTCCTGAACTACTTTCCATTTCCGAGTTTGGCCGGGCCTCGTACTCTCAGGCTTTGACAGGCGGTTTCCTTTGCCTGTGTTCCCCTCTGTTTTTTTGTCCTGCTACTTTTTATTTCTTCCCAGATCTACACTGCGGTGTCCCCTCTTGTAAAAAGCCTTCTCTAATTCCCCCAAGACTAGGTTAGATATTCCTAAGTGGGCCCCTGTTATGGAACATATAAGAGTCATGTCACGTTATCACTGTTGAACTGTCTTTTTTCCCCTTCTAAACGGTAAACTTCGTGAGGATGGGGAGTGCTGGGTTTCTTCACCAGTATATCCACACCTGGCACAGTGCCTGACATGTCCTTTATCAAGAACCACGTCTCTTTATCACCAATACTTGCCAAGAGCTGTTCTTTGCCACTTGATCTAAAGCTGCTTCAGGTCAGGACCAAATCTGGGTCATTGTACCGTACCCCGCACTTTGTGTTGAGTTTATTTCACCTGCTACTTTTGGGAGCTTTATTGCACTTGAACTTAAGAACAAACACTGTATGAATGTACATTTTAAAAATTAGATTAGGAAGTAATGTGATGAATGAGTGTGCTATAAAATCTATACACTAACGAGTATTGTGCATTCAGTATTTTCTGAAGTTAAGAAAAAGCATTAAAGCGTTTGTTTTAGGGTCAGGTTGGCATGGGTTGAAATTCCAGTCTGCTGTTTAGGAACATGGTGATCTTGGGCAAGTCCGTTCCTTCTCCGAGCCTTAACTTCTTCGTACATAAAATGAGAATGTAATGCCTGTTTTGCAAGGTTGTTACAAAGGTTAAAGGGTTGTGAATACAGTTGCTGTAGTATCTGGCACATGGGAGTTGCTCTATGAATTTCAAGTTATTTTCTCTTTTGTTCCAATAAAAATGCCTTTCCTGAAACATTTTTGGGATTTCTTTTTTGAAGTAGTTTTCAGAGCTGGCTATAGATGATCAGAATATATCAATGGGAGACGTCTTTTTTTCTTTGAGGATATGTTTGATTTTTGGAAACAGCTTGGTTCAGAGAGCAAAATCAAGATGGTTAATACCATTTCTGATATTTAAAAAAACTAAGTATGATTATAATGAGATTTTCTTTTGTAGTCTTTAAATTGGTACATATTCTAGCTTTCTCACAGGTGGCATTGACAGCATATTCCATCTGGCACATTAAAATCCAGGGAATTAATTACAAAGAAATCTTTTGATTTTGAATAGCACTCCGATAAATCAAGCAGTATTAGCAAGCTCAAGAGAACTGCGGTCTTTAATCATATACTTAATCACAAGTTAGCATTCAAAATTTTACTTCTAGCCAAAAAGAATTTAGGAAACCATGATCCAAGGTGCTGTATTCTTGTACGTATCTGGGGCCATTCTTTTTTCATCGAGGCCCACAGGAATCCGTGTGGCTGAAATGCAGTAAGGAAGGTGGTGTCTTACTAACGACCCGGAGGAGCCTGGCACCTTCAGAGGCCTGCCCCTAGTAGGAGGGGAGGAGCCAGGGGGGGAAATGGACAGGGACGACCGGGCTGGCGTGCAGCCTTTGTAGCAGTAGAGAGGGCTTGTACGGGAGAATCTGCAGGATGCGGTCACAATAGAAGAGACTGGAGGCACAGGTTATCTACAGGAAAAAAGCCAGGAAGTGTTGGAGGAGCACAGTTCTGTGTGGTTCTGTGTGGTGGCAGTGGGACCCCCTCCTCCCCCCAGGACCCGTGTGGAAGCGGGACTGATGGTTAGTCTCGTCCGGGGGGATCCAGTGACAATGCTCAGGTTACTGCGAGGAACCCAGGTTTATTTGGTGACCTAGCGGTTACTAAGGATTTAGTATTTTACCTCATCGTAGTATAGAGGTCATGAATGTGAGGTGTCAAAGTCAACTATAAAGGTTTGTTGACATGTTAATTATTTTTAAATATGGGACTACTCTGTACCTTGAATTGAGCTCACCTTTTGTGTGCGTGTGTAAGAGCTCTGTAGTCGTTGCTGTTAGGATGGTTCACCGAGAGCATTTGGGTAGAAGAGCAAAACGTGAATATTCGTGGATCTTGGGCGGGGGAAGGGAGAGAAGCTTGTGCACCTCCCTTTTGCCATGGGGGGTAGTGCGCCAGTATCACTCAAGTAAGTGCGGAGCCTGGCCGTTAAGGTGCCTTGTGGACTAGACTGCACGAGGGGATTAGTCCCCCTAAAATGTTTGTTATAGAACAGTATGCTGGGGCGCCTGGGTGGCTCAGTCATTAAGCGTCTGCCTTCCGCTCAGGGCGTGATCCCGGCCTTCTGAGATCGAGCCCCGCATGGAACTCCCTGTTCCGCTGGGAGCCTGCTTCTTCCTCTCCCACTCCCCCTGCTTGTGTTCCCTCTATCACTGGCTGTCTCTCTCGCGGTCAAATAAATAAATAAAATCTTAAAACAAAACAAAACCAGCATGCACTTTTGAGGTATGGTGTTATAATTTTAATCGAACATTGTTCTTAGGTCTCAGATGGGCAGTATCTATTAAGCTAAATTTTAATTCCAGTATAGTTAACATACAGTGTTCTGTTAGTATCAGGTGTACCGTATAGTGATTCAACACTTCCATGCGTCACCCGCTGCTCATTACAAGTGGTCTCCTTCATCGCCATCACCGATTTTACCCACCCCCCGCACCTCCCCTCTGGCAACCTTATCAGTTTGTTCTCTATAATTAAGAGTCTGTTTCTTGGTTTCTCTGTTTTTTCTTTTCCTTTGTTTTGTTTCTTAAATTCCACATATGAATGAAATCATATGGTGTTTTCTTTCTCTGACTGACTTATCTCACTTAGCATTATGCTCTCTAGCTCCATCCATGTCCTTGCAAATGGCAAGATTTCACTCTTTTTATGGCTGAGTAATATTCCATTGTGTGTATATACACCCTGCATCTTTATCCATTCATCGGTCGATGGACAGTTGGGCTGCTTCCATAATCTGGCTCTTTGAGAAAATGCTGCTGTAAACATAGGGGTGTACATATCCCTTCGAATCACGTGTTTTTGTATTCTTGGGGTAAATACCCACAGACAGGCAGCGTTGCTCCTTCCCCTCACATGGTGCTTTCTTGCTAAAGCTGACTGCTTTTTGACATCTAGGGGTGGTTCTCCAGCCTGGCTGTGGAAGAAAAATCATTGAGTAGCCTTGGACAGCAGCTGTGGCAAAAAGCAAAAGGTTGTTTAATCTCTTAGTTCAGACTTCACTATCCAAATTAGGTTTTAAATAACTGTAAAAATGCAAAATTCAGGGTCTTCAATGTTAGAAGGAAGGTCTAGGAAGATATATTTTTTTTTAAAGAAAGAATTGAAGTAAAAGAACCCTTTTCTCTTTTTAAATCCTTCCTATAAATTGTTTATTGGCTTAGTGTTTTTAACTGTCATTAACCAGGTTGAAGTTACCATCTTAGCAATGCTAGCAACATGCATTAGAGTTGACTCTTACAACGAGAAGATTCTGGTGCCTGGTGGGCAATCAGCCATTTAAAGTGTTCTTATGTATAAATGGCATAAACACATTTGAGGAACCTTTATGTCACATAGATGAACATTTTTCTGATAGAAGGTTTTCACTTTTGCAAGACAAAGTTTCATCTCATGCCCAAATTTCCCACCTGTGCTGTAATAGAGTGTCTGACAGTGATATAAAAAATAAGAGAGAACCAAGAGCGAAAGCAACTGAACATCAGATTTATTTCTGGCAAATGACCTGAGTCACTTCCACTGGGTAAGAAAAATGCAGGATATGTGCATTAATCTTCTATTGCTGTGCTAACCAATTACTGCAAATTTCGTGATTTCACATGACGCACATCTGTTATTTTACAGTTCTGTGGGTTACAAGTCCAACACAGGTCTTATTGGCTAAAGTCAAGGTGTCGCCAAGGACTGCATTCCTTCTGGAGGCTCTAGAGGAGAAGCCATTTCCTTGCTTTTCCAGCTTCTAGAGGGTACCCGCATTCCTTGACTCGTGGCCTCCTCCCATGTTGAGCGCCAGCAACCTCGCGCCTTTCTGACCCTTTTTCTGCAGTCCCATTTGCGGCTGATCACAGCCAGGAATATTTTCTGTGCTTTTGAGGACCCTTGTGATGAGATTAGGCTCCCTTGCATAATCCAGGATTACCTTCCCATCTCCAGATCCTAAACTTAACCACATCTGTAAAATCCCCTTTGCCACCTAGGGTAACATATTTTCAGGTTCTAGGGATGAGGATATAGAAATACTTCACCCAGGATTTCGTTCAGAGAAAGTACTTTCCACATGTGCTCATGATGTGTCACAGGTCTTCAAGAAACTTTACTTGGGTGTTTTATAGGGAAGAGTTGTGCATATTTAAAGAAAAAGAAGTTTTATTTGTTTGGATCTTAACCTGCTTATTAAAGCTGATGTTCATTCTCTTTGTTTACTTTGATAGCGACAACCTGCTAAGGAGAGCAGCCTGTCAAGAAGCTCAGGTAATGTCATTTAATGCGCTAAAATTAAAACCTGCTTTATCTCCGTTGCGCAGAAAGCTCGGGCTGTTCCAGGGGACCGGCACGGTGCCTTGCATCGGTGCCGTGTGGATTTTTCCCCTGCCGTCAGGGGATGAGTCAGGCTGAGAGCCAGCTCTGAACAGAGCGGGAGGAAGTTAACCATCTGGCGAAGAGCGGTTCTAACGCCCACCCCTTTACACTTGTTTACTTCTGGATTAGTCCTAAGAACACATACACGGGCTGGTTGGAGCTCTGGGAATTTGTTCGTGTCTGTGGTTGTCCTTAAAGATCGGGCTAAGCCCTGAATCTTCCCTGATCCAAATAACCCCCAGGGATTTCTGTTCAGAACAGGTGTTACCCCTTAAAGTCAAATCTTCTTTGAAGCTGTTGGTTCATAGTTCTTAAGCCTGCCTGTTTAGCACGGCTGATCGTACCCCGTGTGCATTGTTCTCCCAGGCCCCTGATACTGCACTTAAATAATCATACATCTGGTGGTGGTATTGTTGAATCGTAAATCCTTTTGAGTTCAAGACCACATTTTCTTCTCTCCCCTCCAAGTTTGTACATTATGCCTTGCAGGTGAATTTCCGTGACTGAGTTGCCTTTTTGTTGTATGTCATTTAAACTTTTGATATCAGAAATACCAAAAAAGAAACCTGAAGTAAAAAATGACAAAGGTAGGATATAGTTAGTGGAAGGAGGTGCGCGGCAGACCTCATGTTTGTTACCGAGGTGTTGTCACGGATGACACTGACAGTAGATACTATTAACACATTCCTCTCTTTGGTGGTGACCTAACTGCTCGAAATCTGTGTTTTAAGAATTTGATTACTTTTTTCTCTCCTATGGCTCTGCTGTTTTGAAAATGAATGATTCCCACCCTGAGCTAATTTTCCATTAGCAACTGGAACAACTTGGGAGGAGAGCCTTTTCTTGGTCTCCCAAAGGAAAAGTGGTCACAGGGTCCTCTTTCTTGTTGAAGGAAAATGCCTCTCCCTCTGCGCTCAGTGCCTTCTTGTCCTTCCTCAGAGACTCTTCCTCTAGTTGCTGCTCACTGTCGTGTATTTACCTCTTCCCACGGCCGGAGTTCGCTCCTTCCCAGCACGCATGGAGCTCCTTCCCGCTGGCAAACGGAAACGAATTCACCCTTAGAGCCTACTCCAGTTACTTTTCTGGTTTATAGCTTCCCTTTACAGTTGACATTTTTGAAAGAATGATTTTTTTTAATCTCACATAAACTCAGTTTACTGTAGTCTTACATGAGCTCCTTAATTCGCTGTAAACCTGAGCCTGGAGTCAGATAGGTAAGAAACCAGAACAAAGAATAATCTGTAACTGTGGATCTGGAATCTGGTAGGCCAGAGAAACTGGCTAACTGAGTAATTTCTGGCCATATTCCAGAAAAACTGTGGATCGAGGAAGAACACATTACAATGCTTAGAGATTTGGCAGAAAAATATTAGGGTCGCACTCAGTGAAAGTGAAGACAAAGTAGAAATTATAACGCGCCAGAAACTTTTTACAGAGAAAGAGTATTTCTTTCTGAAGCATTCAGATTGGCTTTCTCATGGGCTGTCAGGGAGGTGGTGGTCACTTAATAAAAATCTTGGTATAACTCCTTTTTGTCCTGTTTCCTTTGTGCTTTCATATCTGAATTCTGCCTCCTTGGCCCAGACCTGCTCCCCACCATCAGAGACTCGACATTTTGACTCTGGTGTTTTCCTCCTTGTTTTTGTTGGCAGTCTTCTCCAGTGCAGGTGGAAGTAGCAGTAGCTCGCGTTAGTTCCTGTGTCGACCCTGCACATCTGGTTGGGTGTGCCTCTGAACTCTGCCTCCTCCTCCTTGACCTGCTGTTCAGAGCTGACCGAGTAGAAGTTGGGGTTGTGGAGTTAGATGTAAGCTCTAAGCTTGTAGTTTATTAACTGTGGGACTTTGACTTCATCTTTCTGAGTCTTGGTTTTCTAAACTATTAAAATGAGAACATTTAAGCTCTCCTAAGCTTCCGAGAGCTAAGAATAACGTGTAGGACCGTGGCAAGTGCTAGGTGCCTACTAAATATTAATTATATTTCTTTTTCTTGCCAATTGATGCTATTATTAGGATTATTTATTTCAGGTTTTTATTTAAAGTCCTAGTTAGTTGGGGCGCCTGGGTGGCTCAGTCGTTAAGCATCTGCCTTCGGCTCAGATCATGATCCCAGGGTCCTAGGATCGAGCCCCGCATCGGGCTCCCTGCTCAACGGGAAGCCTGCTTCTCCCTCTCCCACTCCCCCTGCTTGTGTTCCTTCTCTTGCTGTGTCTTTCTTAATCAAATAAATAAAATCTTTAAAAAAAAAATAAAGTCCTAGTTAGTTAACTAACATATATGGTAAAATTGGTTTCAGGAGTAGAATGTAGTGGTTCATCACTGACATACGATACCCGGTGCTCATCACACGCGCATCCCTTAATCCCCTAGTTGATCCTACCTCGTTGTCGAGTTATACAAGGTTGCAAGGAGGAGGAATAGACTATTAGGTTTATTTTTTATGTGTATGAAGATATGAAGATTAATTGGTAACACAAAGATTCTATATGAATAAGCTTTAGTAATAAATTGAAGGAGAAAAAAGATTATACTCTGAAGACTATGGACGGGTAGATTAAACTTCCTTTCTGATAGACTGTGGCCTTGCTGGTGATATGTTTATAATAAACCTAGCCACATCTTAGGAAAGTTACTTACCTCTAGTAGATTAAGCAAGGGTTTTTTAATTACAAAATTTAGCTGATTGTCATAAATAATGGTAGACTTGGTTGTTGTTTAGGGTATTTTTGTCAATATGAAATCATGAAAGAACATTTTTTCCCCCAGAGTAGATACCATGTCTCCTGGAAGTAAATTCCTTTGGAATGAAAGAATTTATGTAATCACTAACTGAATAAAAGGATATTTGCTTAAAACTTTCTTTTTTTCCTTTTTAGGTGTTTGGCAATCAACTCATTCCTCCCAATGCACAAGTGAAGAAGGCGACGGTTTTTCTCAATCCTGCGGCGTGCAGAGGGTAGTTCACTTTGTGATTTGTCACATACTCAGTTTTCCTGAGGGGGGCGGTGTCCCAGAATGTCAGGAAGCTAGTTGGACTGTGTGGAACTGGAAGAAGTAGGTTCCGTACTCATCTAGCAATGAGATTAATTTGTAATGGAGAAATAGCAGTTAATGAGCTGTAACTGGAAAGCTAACCGATGCTTGGCAAACTTGTCTAATTGAAGTTTAATAAAAATCCCAGAATTAGGGGCGCCTGGGTGGCTTAGTTGGTTGGGCAGCCAACTCTTGGTTTCGGCTCAGGTCACGATCTCAGAGTGCTGGGATTGAGCGCTTAGTGGGGAGTCGGCTTTAGGATGCTCACTCTCTCCTTCTGCTCCCCCCTAAAATAAATCTTTTTTAAAAATCCCAGAATTAATACTCTCAAGTAAGTCTTACCTGCTTGGGGACAGCTCCTGCTGTTATGATATAGATGCTTGGGACTTCTCTGTTCCAAGATGGTCCATGATGGCCAAGAACATTGTGGGCTTGTGAAGTCAGAAACATTCTTTCCAAAAGGAGTGAACCTTGAGCTAGGTCTTGGAGGTCAGCAGAGGGAGAACACTCAATCTTCCTGACTCAAGAAATAGCTGGGGGGTGGACAGGGCAGGAGTAACTTGCTTTGTTGCAGGCCAGGCTGTGACCTGGCCTAGCTGGCCTGGAAGAGTTGTGTGAGGGAATTCTGGGAATTCAGGTGTGAATAATAGTTGGGACTTTGGTTAACAATCACGTATTTCTGTTCATTTATTGTAACAAAGGTCCCACCCTGGTGCAGGATGTGGGGTGAAAGTGGGGGAGGCTGCATGTGTGTGTAATAGGCAAAGGTCCATGGAAATTCTCTGTGTTCTCATTTTTACTTGGAACTTAAAAACTTTAAAAAATGAAGTCTATAAATTTTAAGAAAGTACCACAAGCAAAAAAAAAAAAAAAAAAACGTTTCGGTGTCCATTGCAGTTCTCACTCAGTTGGAAAAGTGAATAAAAAAGACCTTGAGGGGCGCCTGGGTGGCACAGCGGTTAAGCATCTGCCTTCGGCTCAGGGCGTGATCCCGGCGTTGTGGGATCGAGCCCCACGTCAGGCTCCTCCGCTATGAGCCTGCTTCTTCCTCTCCCACTCCCCCTGCTTGTGTTCCCTCTCTCGCTGGCTGTCTCTATCTCTGTCTAATAAATAAATAAAATCTTAAAAAAAAAAAAAAAAGACCTTGAAGGCTTTTAGAAGAAATCATTTAAAACTTAAAAACTATTTTTTAAAAATAGTAAGAATGAAAAAGTTGTGTGGGGAGGGGAGTAGTAATATCTTTTATTATCCCTAGTGACCAGAACAATTCTTTTTGTCTTTTTTGAGGATCGGAAAATTAATAAATATGTATTAGGTTGGATTCTGGGGTGCCTGGGTGACTCAGCCAGGTAAGCGTCTACCTTCAGCTCTGGTCATGATCTCAGGGTCCTGGGATCGAGTCCCATGTTGGGCTTCCTCCTTGGCAGGGAGCCTGCCTCTTCCTCTCCCTTTGCCACTGCCCCTGCTTGTGCGCGCGCTCTCGCGCTCTCTGTCTCTCTCTCCCTCTCTCTCGGTCAAATAAATAAAATCTTAAAAAAATATATGTATTAGGTTGGATTCTGTAAGATCTTAGTCAAATGACATCAAGATATTAACAACAACAAACAGTAGTTGGGACCAGCTTCTAACTGGTCTTGTGTAAGACGTAGGGGTTCTGAATTAAGTTTCCCTAGTAATTTGAGATAGTGAATGTGGCTTTATGGATGTAAGGACAAATCATACCTTTTTTTTTTTTTTTTTTTTTTGGATAGAGCAAGAGCACAAGCAGGGAGGGGCAGAGGGGGAGAGGGAGGGAAAGAGAGAGAATCCTAAGCAGGTTCCCTACCCAGCATGGAGCCTGGTACCGGGCTTGATCTCACAACCCTAAGATCATGACCTGAGCTGAAATCGAGTCGGACGCTTAACCAGATGGGCCACCCAAACACACCACGCCTTATTTTAAATTCTGCAGTTTAAGATATTTACCTACAGATTGTCTAAACTGGCTCTGTGATTCTGCCTCATTGAATCCTATTGGACTGGCTTTGTTAGCCCCACCTCCCTCCCCCATAAACACCAATGTTAATGCCTGTTGATCGTTCTTGTTTAATACCAGTACTAAACAATACCAACAAATGAACAGGCTCTAACAACACAATCAAAATATCTAAGGTAACTAAACAGTGATGGCCTGTGACAGAAGCTAACAGAGAACTCTGGGCTCCAGAGTTTGAAGGACCAGACTTGTGCATTCTTCTGCGCTGTGGTATTATGGGAGTTACGTAGCTTAAATCCTCAGTGTACTCATCTGTAAAATGGGAGAAGGAATAGCTCATACCTTATAAAATTGCCATGTAGAACAGGTGCCTTTGCGATTTTGATGATGCCTGTTTGAGATTGAGATATGACACGTTCAGCATTTCCATTTCATGGGGAGCACTGGATGAAAGGAATATGAGCCGCTGTGACTATTATTGACGTGTTGGCTGGGTTCAAAACATTCTCTCCTTTGCTCCCCCCCTTCGCAAAAGTGCTTGTACTTCTCCCTCCGCCTACTTTAATGTAACTGCTCTAGGTCCTGTTCCTTTAGAGACCTAGTTAGTTAGGGACTTGCTATTTGTGATCAAAATACGTAACAGTTTGCTTAAGCTGTAATCTCTTATTTTAAGCTCCTACTTATAAGGGATAATTATATTAAAAAACAAACTTTTAGAACAGTTTTTGGTTCTGTTTATCTTTTTACATATAAATGTATTGGCATTTTGAAAGGTGGATCATTGTTTAAAAGTATATTTTTATCTTTAAAGGTGAGGCTAGGGAAAGTCTTCTAAAGTCATTGTCCCCGTTAGCAAGGTAAATCCCCGCGTGCTTCTAGGTATCGACCCCTCTGAAGCTCTCCAGCGTCTTTTTTTTTCCTAAAGCTTTTACTATTTAATTGCACTATTTTTGTCATCTGGGCTCTACTCTGACACATAATATATAATTCATCATGTAGCTATTTCATTATGTAGTACTGGTTTAAAACTACATAGGCGCTTTGAGAAATAAGATAACTGTGTTTAGCATTAATAATACATTAAGAAGTAATTATTTTTTTGTGTATATGAACCTGGAAATTACGGTAAGTATATAACTTTTGTATTTAGTTCGGGTGCTCTCTCACCTTTAATTACATAATAAGTAATGCAGTTCTTACTGGTAACACTTGTTTTTCTATCTTTTATATGAAACATTAAATTTTAGAGATTTTCCACAGCCCTGGCATCACATTAAAGATGTGAACAAAAGCCCAAGTGTTCAAATCATTGTTTCTTTAACTTGGAGGAGCTTACGGATTTGTTGTAAATGGTTAATACAGCTGGTTGAGGCTTGTCGGCAGAGTTTTGCTTCTCAGATAGAGCTGATCTTCCTCCAGCTGATCTTTTCTTGTCAATCCAGTAATGAAAACAACCCTGGAAGGAGAAGCGTTTGTATTATCGCTAGGTCAGCCCTTTGCTGTTGGGTTAAGTCCCAGAAGTGGTGAGCTGGAAAGGGGGAATGTCCATTGAGCCCTTCCTGTTCGTTCTAATAAGCATTCCGGTCAGGAGAAAGGGCAGGGGTTATTTGTGTAATTTGCTTACAACAAACTCAGGTAGGCCCTTGGTTTGAGACACTTTTTTTTTGAATGGTCCTTGTGAAAATTTGTCCAGTTTGTCCAATTTCTCCATTTCTATCTGAATTCATAAGAAATGTTAATGTTTCGGGGCCCCTGGGTAGCGCAGTCGTTAAGCGTCTGCCTTCGGCTCAGGGTGTGGTCCCGGCGTTCCGGGATCGAGTCCCACATCGGGCTCCTTGGCTGGGAGCCTGCTTCTTCCTCTCCTACTCCCCCTGCTTGTGTTCCCTCTCTCGCTGGCTGTCTTTCTGTCACATTAATAAATAAAATCTTAAAAAAAAAAATTTAATGTTTCTGTCTGCCCTTTGGTGGTTATTTCTTTCTTTTTTTTTAAGATTTTATTTATTTATTCGACAGAGATAGAGACAGCCAGCGAGAGAGGGAACACAAGCAGGGGGAGTGGGAGAGGAAGAAGCAGGCTCCCAGCAGAGGAGCCCGATGTGGGACTCGATCCCGGAACGCCGGGATCACGCCCCGAGCCAAAGGCAGACGCTTTTAATGACTGCGCTACCCAGGCGCCCCTTTGGTGGTTATTTCTTTTTAAAGAATGTTGAATTTGCTTCGTGCAGGACTATACATGCTCCTCATTAGTTACCTTAGCATCTCTTTCTACAATAAGATACTCTTAAAGTCAAAACATGCATCACTGGTTTAAAAAAAAAAATCTTTGAAAGAGGACTGAGTAAATGTGGATGTGAAAGTTACATGTTCGCTGTTGTTTCAAAAGTTCTAGTTTTTTTGTTTCTGTTTTTTTTTTTCTGATGCGATAGTTGAAAATATTTGGGTGAAAAACTGATTGGTATGTTCAGCTTTGAGACCACGGCATTGGGGACTTCTTGCAACTTTTGCATCCCTTGATTCCTGGGCTGTGTTTCTGACTCCTGACCTGAATTGGACAAGAATCACTGTCAGAATGACGTGTACGATGCTTTTAAAACACACGTGTGTGTGCGTGCTCTCTCTCCCTCTTTAAAGGGCTCTTTAACTGCTTCTGTTCTCTCAAGACTTCTCAATCCTGACGTTTCCTTTCCCACAGAATTGACATGTGTGCATCTGGGGCAGGTTCATTTATTCACGCATTAGTGCATTAATTCATCAGATACTTATTAAGTATCTTCTAAGTGTGCCAGACATAATCTTAGTGGTCGGGGGACTCAAGGATTATCATATTTGGTATCTGTCTTTGCAAGGCTTCCAGTCTCATCCCAAAGACCGTCTTGCAAACCACTGATTGTCATGCCCTATGAAAATTCCTACCAGAGGCATATGCAAAGTGATGGGGACACAAAGAGAAGGAAGTGACTGTGCCTGGGAGTTCAGACAAGCTGCCGATTATCCTAAAGTTGCACTAGATAATTTCAGACTTTCCCTTTCTTAGAAATTCTGCCTTCATGGAAAAGAACTTTGCTCCTTCTCCAGGGATTTCACTATAGGTTTGAAACTCAAGAAATGGAAATATCTCTAGTATATGAAATTGTTAAAAATGACGTATTTCTCCGTCAAAGGTTGTATCCACGGAGTTAGAATTAATCAATATTCTGTGGGGTTCAATTGATTCCCTCGGGCCACATGCAAAATGTTCAATACACTCTCCCTCCTCTACCACTGGAATATAAAGTTCCGTGAGGACTTACTACGTCCTGCTTAAGTTGCAGCTGGTTCTGTCTGCTTTGGTGAACAATATGTGTCTAGCACATAGTAGGTGCTCAGTAAGTACTTGCTGAATGAATGAAACCTTGTGTCCTGAGCGGGGCCATATGCGGTGTACATTCTTCCTCTAGAGGAGCTAGACCATGCACCGCAAGCATCCCAGATGGCCCCAGAGTGGTAGCGTCTCCATTTCTGTCCGTAGAACCTGATGACTTATCGTCCAACTTCCTGTACGTGCACAAATGAAGGGAACCCGTGTTTCTCAGGCTGTTGCTTGTTCTACTCTGGCGAGGATGGCTGGGCTTTCTATTCTTCTTCTTGAGAACTTGGGTCAACATTTTTGTATTTTTTCTTTGTCTACAGCAAAGCAAGGACTCTGTTTGAAAAAAATGCTGCCCCAATTTTACACTTATCTGGTATGGATGTGACTGTCGTTAAGGTAAGAACACTCCAGAGTGTTGATTTTTTTTCTTTCATATTCTTTTTTTTTTAATAATAATTTTTTATTATGTTAGTCACCGTGCAGTGTTGATTTTATCCGAGCTACCGCTCCTTATAACTTATCCTCTTCTCTTGACTTTGTAGCAGAAATCACTTAGCACGTAAGAAGCTGGCAGCAGAGAAATCAACGTTGTGTCTTTGTTCTGATCATTAATAAAGGTGGTTTTGTTTTCTTTAAAGCATTGTCGGCTTTTCATTTTCAGAATAAGATTAGATGGAGGCATGAACTTGATTCCTTTCATCTGAAAGCTAGGATGTGGAATTATTGTCTCTTGGAAGATGAAAGTAGTTATAGCTGTAAGAATTCTTTCCCTGAAGATAAAAAAAATTCCACTTCGAGTAGTTAGTTTCTTGGTTGCTCCATAGACAGGTAAACATTTGAGGAATTTTCAATGGTAAAGCTTTAGAATTTGTGATATTTAGCCAAGAAGGAAAGGGGACGAAAGTAGAAGAAATTGTGCTAGATAGAAGACCCCCCCCAAGACTCCATTTGTTGACTTTTAAGTGATATGTATGTTGTGTGTACTCAGGTTTGTGCATTTGGTGAAAATCACTCTGTCGTCATGTTTGTCAGTCCGTGGTTTATTTTTAATATTACACACTTTCATGAAATCAGAGATGAAAAGGTAATTTAGTCCTGTTTACCATGAACTCATGTTGAACTCTTGTGTCCCACTGGTCTGCGACGTGGTCTTCCAGTTGTCTGTCTCCAGGGATGGGAGAAAGGGGAAGAGAACTAACATTGATGGGGTGTTTGTAATGCATGTTACAGACTCCACATGTGAGATCCCAGAACGGTTACGTAAAAGCTCTTCCTTGAATGTTCGCCTGAACTCAAACCATCTGGGTCTGGAGCTGTCTTTGAGGGGAAACTGTTTTGTATATTAAATGTCTTTAATTGTTCTAGAAGCAGTCAAGTTCTGTTCTCGAATTAATTTTGGTAAGGCGACATTTCCAAGGAGTTTGTTCCTTTCATCTAGGTTTCAAGTTAATTGGTATCGAGTTCTAATTTCCTCTTTTTAACTTGTAAGTTTCTGTAACATTTGTAATACCTCATTTTAGTTCTTCATATTGTTTATTTGTGTCCTCTTATTTTTCTGTCCATAGTCTTGTGAGAGGTATGTTAATTAATCCTTGCCACAAAATCATTTTTTGCTTGTTGATCCTTTCGTTTATATTTGTTTCATGAACTTCTCTGTTTTTACTGTTCCCTCCATTCTACTTACTTTGAATTTTTTCTGCTGTTCTGACGTTTTAACTTGGATGCTTATTTATTTTTTTACCCTTTTCCTATTTATTGAAAGCTATGAATTTCCCTCCATTGCTTCAGCTGCATCTGTGTTGATGTATAATATCTTCATTATCATTCATTTAAACATATTTTCTAATTCCCATCATGATTTTTGTTTACCTATGAGTTATTTAGACATGCTTTTAAATTTCCCAATATAAAGTTTTTCTAGTTATCTTTTGTTAATGACTTCTTATTTAATTGCTTTACGGTCAACAAATGTAGTCTATACAATTCCTGCATTTGAAAGTTTCTTGAGTCTTGTTTTAATGGCCTATGTGTGTTTCGTTTTCCTTATTTTGGACCATGTTCTGCAGATGTCCAGTAAGCCAAATCTGTTCGTTGTGTGGTTCTAGTCTTCTGTGTCCTTACTGAACTTTTTTTCTCCTGCTTTAACTATGAATCATTGAGAGGGGGGTTTTAGAACTCTCTCACTCTTATTGGGGATTTTTCTATTTCTCTCTGTAGTTCTGTTCATTTTTCTTTTTATATTTTGAGATGATGTCAGTAGATGCTCTCAGGTTTCAAATGGCTTCATTTTTCTCGCGTTTGCCCCTGTCCTAGAGCGATTCTCTTCAGCACCAGTACTGCCTCGGCCACAGTCTGTCTTATCTAGTGTTCTCAGTGACTCTGCTAGCTTACTTTGGTTGGGTTTTGCTTGGTGTAATATTTTTATCCCTTTACTCTCAGCCTTTTTGTATCCTTACATTTTAGATGCCTTATTGGTAAAGTGTGAAAACAGGGTATTTAAGAGATCCAGTCTTTTTTTGGTCTTTTTATTGGGTCACTGAATCCATTAACATTTATTGTAATTATGGCTCTATGTATTTCTGTGCGAGTTATCTGCTGCTGCGTAACAAACTACCTTGACAGCCGCTCCTCTGCTTCAGATTCTGTTGGTCCGCAGTCCGTTCAGAGCTGCCCTTGTGCTGGTCACACCTGGGCTCCTCGGTGGCATGGCTGAGGAGGGATGGCCTGCCTCACACATCTGTAGGTCGGGTCTGCTGTGGTCTGGCTCACATGGTCTCCAGCAGGCATCTTCATGTGGTAGCTGGGTTCTCTGATGCAAATTATACACATCATGTCATTTTACCCCTAAATACTTTAGTATGCACTTTTTTTTTTAAATGAGGCTATTTTTCTATGTAACTGCAGTGTCCTTATCATACCCAGCAAAAGTAACAGTTCTCTAATATCGTGTTGTGCTACCTGTTGTCTTGATTCACTTTTCTTTATTTAATATCATTATGCCACTTTTTTTTTTTTATCCTTCCTTTGTTGCTGCACTTGGAATTTTCTTCTTAACACCAGAGCCTCAAATAGGTTATCCTTATAAATGTAATCTGTTAAATTATGGTCTGTTAAATCTGTTGAAATATTTTTGAATTTTGGTTCTTTCATTTGTGTACTTACATTTATTCTTTTTTTTTTTTTTTTTTTTTTTTTTTTTTTTTTTTTTGGCTAGTATTCATTGCCTGCCTACTGTGAGCTAAGCCCTGTTCTAGGTATTGGGGATAGAGTCTAAACAAAATAAACTTTCCATGTCTGCCCCCAAAGAGCTTCCATTCGAAGTGGGAAAGGGAGAGAGGCAGATAAAGAAACAGATACAGAAACATGGTTTGTCAGATGGTGATGAGTGTCATGAAGAAAAGTCAAGTAAGGGGACCAGGAGTAATGGGGTGTTCGTTTAGTTCAGAAGGTCAAGGAAGACCGGGTTGAGGAGCTGACTGCTCAGCAGAGACCTGAGGCAAATGAGTGAGTCCTGCAGATGTAGGAGGGAAGGAATCCGGGCTGAGGATGTTGCATGTTCAGGACTCTGAAGCAGGAGTAGACGTGGCATGTTTGAGGAATAGTACGGAGGCCAATGTCTTTTGTAAAAGATTGTCATTTACACACTCAGTAAGTTGCCTTTCACCTCTGTTGTTGATAGCACTGTACAGAAAAAGGCTCGTGGCACCTGGGTGGCCCAGTCTGTTAAGCATCCGACGCTTGATTTCAGCTCAGGTTTTGATCTCAGGGTTGTGAGTTCAAGCCCCGAGTTGGGTTCCACTGTGGAGCCTACTTTAAAAAAAAAAAAAAAAAGGCTTGAGGAAAGCCCTAAAGTAATATCACCAGGAATCTGTCTGCAACTTGATGTCATTCCACTGAGCTTCTCACTTGGAGCACAGACCTTCAGTTGGTAACTAACTAAGCTACTTGTATTCTAGCTCATTATTTCCACATTTCTCCATCTTGTCTCCATGGATGTCATCAAATGGCTTATTACCAGGTGCCTTGCTGAAGAGCAGATACAATGTCTGTCTGGTTTCCCGTATCTACTGATCTAGTAATGTCAGAGAGGTTGAGGAAAATCTGGAATGCCTCGTCCTTAGCAAACCCATACCGATTCCCAATGATCGCCTATTTCAGGGTACTCACAAACCGTTCTTTTTTTTTTTTTTTTTTAAAGATTTTATTTATTTATTTGACAGAGAGAGAGACAGCCAGCGAGAGGGGGAACACAAGCAGGGGGAGTGGGAGAGGAAGAAGCAGGCTCATAGCGGAGGAGCCTGATGTGGGGCTCGATCCCAGAACGTCGGGATCACGCCCTGAGCTGAAGGCAGACGCTTAACCGCTGTGCCACCCAGGCGCCCCTACAAACCGTTCTTTTAATCAGGATTGACATATCTTTTTACAAAATTTACTGTTTGCGAATGTGTAACTATAAAGCCAGCCATTTCATTTTTAGACTAAAAGTGGGATAATTCTTCATAAAATTCATGGTGGTAGTTTTGGGCCTTCCTTTGTCCTCTGTGGTAACCGTGGTCAGGTGCTTTAGCCCATCCGAAGCTCAGATCTTTAGTTTTCGCCTGTTAGTGTGTCTAGTAAGTGTCATAGCAGGGGATGTGTCCTGTGTTAGTATGAGCTGCATTCTGCGTTCTAGAATCTGATGTTTGGTTTTAGAGGCAGTGGCTTAGATGATTCAGTGAAGTCTGCATATGTATCTGAGAGGACGTACTCTCAATAAAAATGGTGAGGTTTAGGTACTGTTCTGTCACTACTCTGAGTCACAGCTATACTCTATTGTGTAATCGTAGCAAAACCCAGTCTTTCGTTTAAGTACAGTACCGACCCCGGACAGTTACCTTGCTGGTTGCTTTATATACTGCTTTACAACAGTGCTCTGGGGAGGCTGTTGTTACCCCAACCCCAACACACATACTTTCATTGGTAAGGCAATTAAGGTCCTGAGAGTTTAAGGCCACTCAGCTGAAAAGTAGCAGAGTTGGGGTTTAATCTGGGTCTCTTGGGCTCCCAAATCTGTGCTCTTTTCATTACATCTGTGTCTCTCTATTTGCATATACAGTTGACTTCCTGCTTTCAGTTGAAAGGTGCCGGGTAAAAGGTATAATAGAATTTGCACCAGCCTGGAAATGAATCCTTTGACCAGCTAACTGTGTAACCGGAGACAAATCACTGGGTTTGGGTTTTATTTTTAAAGGAAGGTTAAAGATGGCATCTGAGGTCCCTTTCATGATTATGCATGATTGCTTTGGTAGCTGTTGAGTTTTTCATGTCTATCAATTATGTAGAATTCGAGGAAAGACTCTGTGTCGAACTTTAAAGAAAATGTCCCATATCTGTAAATCTTTGATTTTATGGCCCTAGGATGGTAAATTTACCAAAGACTTCTTTTGTGTTTTAGACCGATTATGAGGGCCAAGCCAAGAAACTCCTGGAACTGATGGAAAACACAGACGTGATCATCGTTGCGGGAGGAGATGGGACATTGCAGGAGGTATGGTTGTTTTTCTGTTCGAAACCATTTTGAAGGTGAGGAAAATGGAAATCAGATCTTAGAGCAATGGCATATTGTGGTTATAATGTAAGGAAATTCTTTCTTCGTAATTTATTTTTTTTAGGATTCTTACTCTCAAACAGGTGTGCCATTACGTTTTTGTCATGTCCTTTTATTCTGTTGTTTTGTATAAACTTTATATATACTCTGCATATAGAAGGATTTTTGTTTTGTCAAATTTAAGTTGGATAAAATGGAATAAATGAGAAGAAACGGTGGTGGGTGTGGTAAGCTTTTTGTATTTTGGAGACTGTTGGAGTAGCCCTGTGTGTTTAGGGAGTTAGGGAATCAGTTTTAATTATGAGGGATGGTTCTTACAAAATAAACTTAGATCCTCTTTTGAAAAAATGGTTCTGTTCTCACATCATTTCCATCGCATGGAATGTTCTCACGTAATAGTACAGTTAGAGGCAGGGGTCTACAGATTCAGGTGTATGGATCTGCCTTTGTTTTAAGATTTCGTGTCCTGAATGCTTACTCTGGTCCAATAAGGACAGTAAGTACGTTGCTCTAGAAGTGCTCTTCCTTTCGAGGGCAGTGGACTGGAACTTTCCTCACGTACTGGAAACCCCCGATGAGCCCCGTGCAGGTGTCCCTCCTACTGCTCAGTCCTCCCATCCTGTGGGCCATAATTCACAGCGGGGCCTCATTTCTGAGGGCTCCTTGCCCCCATTTGGTGGTTTCCTCAGGGTCAAGGGATCCGGAGCTAACAGCAGACAGAGCAGTGTCCTATGTTTGACTTAGTAATTATGTGAGCCTTAGTAAGCTTCTTTTAGAAAGGCTGTGCTAATGATCCTGTAATTGTTTTTATGGCTTTTTAATGAAGTGTGAAGAACACTGATAGCATGCCAACAAAGAATGAAGTAGACCTCATGACGGCCCTATTTAATCCTGAAATTCAGTGCGGCAGGAGGTGAAGGGAGAAGATTGGCATCCGTCTTTACTTTACAAAATGTTTTTAAGAAATAGACCAAATCGTGTATTTGGTATAATATCAGTCCTATACAAATATGCAGTGAATTAAAAAAAAAAGGATTGGAGGGAAATATGCCAAAACACGAGCAACTGATTGATGGTGGTTATGCAGCATGATGGGATGCTGAGAAAGCATTTCCTTCTTCAGGTATTTTTCACCACTTCTACAAGGCATGGGAATTGTATTTTAAAAATTAAAAAAAAATCATGTACAAAATCAAATTAAAACTATCTCTTGAAACAGGGGAAAATGTTCCCCTTGTCTTCATATTCCTGGATGATCTTTATTGAGCACAGACTTCTCCGCGTGTAGCAAAGTGTCATCTTTGTCCCTGTGCGTGTACGTGCAGTGCAGCCCGGGCTCCTCTCTGACCGCCGTGCGCCTCACGTTTGTATCCGTTTTATAGAACGCAGAACGATTTTGCTAATATAATTTTGCTTAGCCTTTATTGGACTATTGATCTTAGGTCAAGAATCAAATCTAATTTTGCTCTGACCCCTCTGCAGAACACTGAATGTTTTAAGAGCCAGTACATCTCTTGACATAGTTTCTAAGAAGAGCACAGACACGAGTTTGTGATCCATGAAAATTGAATCCAATTCTTGTTTGATAAGGGAACTACAGGTTGTTTATAATAATTTCTTTTTAACGTTTGTAGGTTATTACTGGAGTTCTTCGAAGAGCAGATGAGGTGAGCTTTCAAGAGCGATTGCATTTTAGCTTCTACGTTTCTGTGCTTTTTATCTCCTTCTACCTTTGTTCGCCATTTTAGATTTTAAGCTGGGCACAAATTGTTTTTCTTTGGGTTTAAGCAAATAAAATACTGCTGCCTATGTCCTAGAACACTTGGATGAATCGTGGTGGATTCCTGTTTTAGTATTCCAGAGCACCCGAGAGCTTTTACCAGAAAAGCCATTGTTTGAAATATAAATTTTTCCCATGGAAATTTCTCTTCACAGAATTCCTTCATAAATAAATGATGGTATATTCATATACTAGAAGCCATGTAGCAGTAAGAATGAATGAATTAGATCTATAAATATCTATAAATATTTATAGATTTATAGTTACACACACACACATATAAATATCTATAAAATGATTAAATCTAAAAAACACTGAATACTAAAGGCAGGTTGCCAAAGTATGTTACGCATTTCTACAGAGTTTTGCAATTCAGAAAGCAATACTACATAACTATTAATGGATGTGTAAATACGTCCTAAAAGAATAATAACGTGGTGGGGAAAGGCATCACAGCATCGGCAGGATAGTGGTTTCTTCTGGGGAAGGGAGAGAGAGAGAGGGAGGAAGGACTGCTACTTGAATTTGATTGTTCTCTTTGCCTTCTTTACACTAGGGATAGTTTATAAAGCGCAATCAATAGTTACTGTGTACAAATGTTAGATGTTTCTAGTTAAATTTTATCTATAACTTTTTAAAATAGTGAGACAACATAATGCAGTCTCTGTCACAATAGCACATTTATCTAATATCTTTAAGACCCTTCTTTTCATAACCAGGTTTCTTCCAACCAGTTGCCATTAATGAGTACCCAGATATTTCTTCCAAATTCACAGAGTCCTGTTGTTTTTGAGGCCTGCCTCATTCTAGAAACCACGGACTTGGCATCATCTGTTTGTTGGCCTGGGGAAGGGAGAGGTGTGCTGGTGCACTGAGGGTCACTTACTTGTCATAGTGGACACATCTGTGTCTCTCTGTTCAGCCTGATTCTCTGACCATAATGATAAAAACTTTCCTCTTCTTTTTTCCTTAGGCTTCCTTCAGTAAAATTCCCATTGGATTTATCCCACTGGGACAGACCAGTAGTTTGAGTCCTACCCTCTTTGCCGAAAGTGGAAACAAAGTCCAGTAGGTTGTCAATGTGGGGTGGTAGCATTTGTGGGTGAGTGAGCCTGCGCATGGACAGTTCACGTGTGGGTGATATGAATTGTTTGTTTTTAGTTTGGATAGCAGGGAACTACAAATCACTAAGAGGAGGACCTAGACCAAAGTACAACCGTTCAGTTCATTGGGAGTTTCCCTGTCGGGTTCTGGGACCCTGGTGATCTGATGTCAAGTGCCCAGGTCATGTGTAGAGATGAGTGCATGCATCCCCGATCCAAACTTCTTGGTGCCTTTCTGTTGGAAGATTCTCTAGTGAATCTCTAGATTTGCATCGATCATTTGTTTGCTTTAAAAATACGTGATGGCAAATAGCAGGTCCCTTGTGAAAACTGAACGGGTAGCCTTGGCTTCATTATCTTGATAATATAAGTATCTAGAACAGCTAAGTAATAGTGCCGTCCTTTGGGAAATGCCGACAGTGGAAGGCGGTATGGATGAAGCAGTCGGGAAAGCTCTGTGGCCCTGGCGTCTCAGTCAAATTGCTGTGAGTCTGACTGTCTTGTGGAGGCAGGCAGATTGTTGTTACCATTCTTTGCTCTGAAAGCCTTAAGCAGACAGAGCTGTAGTCTTTCAAGAAGATAGGAATCTTGAATTTGAGTCCTGGCTTTGACGGTGATAAATAGTATAATGGAGCAAATGGTTTGCAGGCTCTCATTGTCAGCTGCCTGATCTTTCAGGTAAGCTTTGTGACACAGGTGCGGGAGGTCAATAAAGAAATAGTCATTGGATGTATTAATTAAAACCTTCTCACAACATTTCTGGTTATATAACCTAGAATCATCATAATAATACTCAGGTGATTTTCTGTTTTTTTGTTTTTTTTTTCTTGCTTTGGGATTTTGATTAGGTTGGTTTTTGTGGATTAATTTTTGCTGTTAGAATTTTAGGAGTCTTTTTATATTTTTTAGCAATTCTCTGTCTATATATATCATAAAAACCTTGGTCCACGTGTCATACACAGGGCCTAACTATAGACCTGTATCTCAGGCCTTCGTCAAAACGTCTCCCGCTTCAAGCCTTAATCTAATGAGGCTGTTCAGCTCTTCACCAGTCCTCCTGAAGCCTCATGTGCCATTTCAGTTTGCCAGACTTTTTATTCTTAGCTTAGAATTTCTGAGGGGCGATGGATATAACAAATAATGAATTATTCAAGCATTTTTGCTTATCTGAGATAAATTCTATCTGGTTTGGGTCTTGGTTACCTAAGAGAGTTAGTCTTTAGCTTTATGTCAGTATAGAATATTTGAACCACTTTGCCAACATCCCCAAATATGTCAGTGATCCACAGGGAGACCATGTTCCTTGGAGAACGCCTTGCCTAGCGCAAAGCCGGGTTACAGGCAGTGTGGACACCCTCAACGTCTTAGTGTCTTGAAGGTCTTCGTTTTTAGTTAGTTTTCCCTGGGTTAAACTAATGTTGTTGCTGCTTCTATTTATAATTTAAAGATTTATAAAACTTAATTTATAAGCATGCCCCAGGGCTCTGAGGTAATTAAGTAAATCTGCCCTGGGTTCCGAATGTTGCGACCTCTCAACATGGCAGATGCCTCAGGCCGTTTGAAAGAACGAGGCTTTGCTTTTTGCACTGCTGTCAAGATTTGTTGTAGCATAATTACTACAGGAGGAAAAGGAATCTTGCATTTGGAATGTTGCAGGTAAATAATTCTAAAAAGTAGCTCTTTGCCGCTATAGTGCTGCTTTAGCTAGAACTTTCAGTTACTGCTGGAGAATGATCAATTTGCGGTTGTATTTTAGCTGCGTGCTGCCAGATAATTTTGGGAAAAAATTCATATTAAAGCTTTTCCAGTTGCAGCACTTTTTTTTTTTTAAGGTCAGTCTCTCAAAAGCATTTCCTAAGCCTCTCAATGTGCTTAGTACTGCTCAGAGTAAGTACAGAGCTTTTGCGTCTTTTCTAATAGCTTCCTTCAGAATTAATGTATTCCTATCAGGTTCATCTAAACTTGTGATCATGCCTCTTGCTTGCTCCTAAATTGAATCTCATTTTCTAAAATGCTGCCTACTTCCCGGATAGCATCTGTATTGGGGGGAAAAATGGAATGAAGACGTGTTGATAGAGAAATATGGGAAAGTAACATAGGCTGTTTCTTAACTTTGGTTTCACTCACCGGGGAGCCCAGAATGTGATCTAAGTGTTTGAGTTCATGTGTGTATTTTGGGGATCTTAGAGGGTCCTGAATTGTACCTAACTTTGCTAGAAGTGCCGATTCAGGTGGGTGTGATGGCTGACTTAGAGGTTTACATTTGAAGCCCGCTCACACTGCTAGCTGTGGGACCCCATAGCTGTTCCTTTGGTCCGGCCGCAGCAGCCTCACCAGGCGAGAGAGCACACCGTGGGAGGGAGACCTGCAGTTGAACGTCGTTTTGCCACAAGCTTGCTCTGTCATCTTGAGAAGTTTATGGAATCTCTCTGAGTATCAGGTTCTTTACCTCCTTTATCAAATGCCCAACGGCAGTACTTACTTCAGAAGATCGTTAGCAAGTTAAAATAAGGACTAGTTAGGTAAACAGGTAATTATGCTTGGTAGCTATTGGATCTGCTGAAGACTTTATGCATATTTATTGATAATTTGGGCTGGAAAACAGTAAATAACAAATAGGGTGGCTGTGTAGTTACTGAGACCAATTCTGTAATTAAAACAATCTAAGCAAATTGAAACGCTCTCTTCTCCTGCTGTTTCACTTAAGGCAGAACGTTTTTAAAGGAAAAGGCATTTTATAGATATTCCAGTCAGTTACTATGGAAAGGTGACTTTTTCTACCAAATCGACATTACTCACCAGAACTGTACAGAGCATAATAGATTATGAGAAGCCATATTAGAAGAGAAACTATACTTTTTTGAATGGAGATTATAGTAATTTCTAAGCGACTCTTTTTTTTTTTTTTTTTTTTTTTAGTTCTATCCATTTATTTAACAGAGAGAACACAAGCAGGGGGGAGCAGCAGGCAGAGGGAGAGGGAAAAGCAGGCTCCCCGGCAGAACAGGGAGCCCAGTGCCGTGCTTGATCCCAGGACCCTGGGACCATGGCCCGAGCCGAAGGCAGATGCTCAACCGACTTGAGCCACCCGGGTGTCCCTAAGTGACTCCTTTCTTACAGTTGCACTTAATGCTAGACACAATAAACCTTTTACTTTCTGTAATTACTATATTTTTCTAAAATATAACAACAATAAAGGCAATATGGTACTAACATTGCTAAACCTTTACAAAAAACACGAAATTCTTAGGGATAAATCTAACAAAATATGTGTAAGATTTATATGCTAAGAACTACAAAACACTGAAGAGAGAAATCTAGAAAACAATGAAATGGAGAGATATCTGTGTTCATGGACTTTAAGAATCAATATTTAGATATCTGTTATCTCCAGATTGATTTCTAAATTCGACACGATCTCAATCAGAATTTCAGAAGACCTTTTATAGATACTGACCTGTAGATTCTAAAATGTATATGGAAAAGTGAACTAGAATACCCAGAATAACTTTGAAAAAGAATAACAAAGTTTGAGGACTTACCCTATCTGATTCTAAAGCTACAGTAATCAAGACAGTGTGGCGTTCGCAGAGAAGAAATGAATAGGTCAGTAGAGGAGAATGTCCAGAATGAGGCCCACACATATCTGGACGCTGGATTTGCTTTCGACAGAGGGGTCAGGGCAATTCCATGGAGAAAGGTCAGTGTTTGAACAGTCGCTGCTGCGACAGTTAGCTAAGCACATGCAAGAAAGTGAACCGTAACCTGTACCTTGTAGTATACGTGAAAATTAACATGCAGTCCGTCATAAACTTAGATGCACAACCTAAGACTGTAAAGCTTCTAGAGGAAAGTCTTTGCGACTTTGGGTTAGGCAATTTTTTTTTTTTTAAAGATTTTATTCACTTATTTGACAGACACAGAGAGAGTGAGTGAGAAAGCAAGAGCACAAGCAGGGGTAACAGCAGAGGGAGAAGGAGAAGCAGGCTCTCTGCTGAGCAGGAGCCGGACGTGGGCCTCCATCCCAGGACCCTGGGATCATGACCTGAGCTGAAGGCAGATGCTTAAACTGACTGAGCCACCCAAGTGCCCCAAGGCAATGATTTTTTAGGACACAAAAAGCAGAAACCATAAAAACAACAAAGATAATTTTGGCTTCAGCAAAATTTGAAACATTTGTTCTTTGAAAAGCATTTTTTTTTTTTAAGATTTTTAAATTTATTTGAGAGAGAGCGAGCACACGCAGGAGAGAATGCAAGCAGAGGGAGAGGGAGAAGCCCACTCCCCGCTGAGCAGGGAGCCCAATGACAGGGGGCTCGATCCCAGGGTCCTGGGACCATGACCTGAGCCGAAGGCAGACGTTTAACAGACTGAGCCACCCAGATGCCCCTGAAAAGCATTGTTAAGGAAATGAAAAGACAAGCTGCGGACTGGGAAACAATATTTGCAAGGCACATATCTGGTAAAGGACCAATATCCGGAGTATACTAGTAACTCTCACAACGCAATAATAAGAAAACAAACAGCCAGATAATAGAAGGGCAAAATATTTGAACAGACCTTTCACCCAAGACCTAGTTGGCAAATAAGCCTGTGAAAAAATATTCATCATTAGTCGTTAGGGAAGTTGAAATTAAATCCACTATGTGATGTGTCTATTAGAGTGGCTTAAACAAACCAGACAGAGACCTTATGTCATCAAGTGCTGACAAATACACGAAGCAACTGAAACTGTCATATTGCTGATGGAAATGCAAAATGGTGCAGCCAGTGTGGGGAAAAGAGTTTGGCAGTTTCTTTTAAAATTAAACATATGAGCAGCAATCATTCTGCTAGGTATGTACCCAAAACAAATGAAGACCTACGTCCGTACAAAAACCTATACATGAATGTTTATAGTGGCTTCATTTGTAACTGCCGAAAACTGGGAATGGTGCCAACGTTCATCAGCTGGTGAATGGATAAACTGTGGTATGTCCACACATGGAATACAACTCTGCAATAAAAAGAAGAAATCTTTAAATCCTTTCAGCAGCATGAATGAATCTCATACTCACGCTAGGAGTTTGAAAAAGCTAAACTGCAAAGGCTTCATACTTTTTGTTTCAATTGATATGACATTCTGGAAAACAGAAAGGAGAAGTTGCCAGGAGCTGATGGTGGAGCGAGTGGGTTGGCCGCAAAGAGCCATAAAGGAACTTTCTGAGATATTATAAATGTTCTATATTTTGGTCATGGTGTTGGTTACATGACTGAAGGCATTTGTCAAAAAGTGTAGGACAGTATACCTAAAAGGATGAAATTTGCTATGTAATATCTCACTCCATTTAACGTTAAACAAGTTTAGATATTAAAGTAATTCTTTCGGGGCGCCTGGGTGGCACAGCGGTTAAGCGTCTGCCTTCAGCTCAGGGCGTGATCCCGGTGTGATGGGATCGAGCCCCACATCAGGCTCCTCTGCTGGGAGCCTGCTTCTTCCTCTCCCACTCCCCCTGCTTGTGTTCCCTCTCTCGCTGGCTGTCTCTATCTCTGTCAAATAAATAAAATCTTTAAAAAAAAAAAATTAATTCTTTCAAACAGATGATTCTGCTTGTTTGAGTGTTAGGGAGGAGCTGCTAATTGCTCAGTTTGGTTGACATTGACAGGGACCTTCCTTGGCCACTCTTTCTCATTGTTCATTCCAATTATCTACTGACCCTTGTACTCCACCCTTGAAGTTCATTCATTTGAGACAATTTGAGTATCAGTAAGGCTAATAACTATAATGCATTGAAACATATCAAATATATTTAAAACTATGAGTTCATAATGATACTGAGAAATAAAGGTGAAAAACTCATTGGTTCTTTTTAGAGGATACTGGGATATCAGCTTATTTTGAAAATTGGTGAAGTCGAAAAATCAAGCATTTATCCCGATTTTCTCGTGTGACCTCTATTTTACAGTACCTAAATCACTGATGAGGGAAACTTTCTCTTTGTGGGCCAGATGATAAATGAGAGGGAATAATAGGATTGAAAGATCACCATTTTTGCAACTCTGTTAACTAATAAATCTAGCTATTAATTATCAATGGTTGCTACTATCACACACACACACACACACACACACACACAGGCAAACAGATTTTATGTACTTACTGATAGACATACAGACCACTACCCCTGGAGTATTTTTGCCAAACACACCAAGCTGAATCAGATGGAGTTTTTAGGAAATGCAGGGAATGGGGACACATGTTAATACCAGGGGAATGCAATCAGTAAAACCCAGACCCTCAGCAACACAGTAAGACAACCCATTTCCTTAACAAGTAGGGAAAAGAAAAGGAGAGGGAGGGGCGCCTGGGTGGCACAGCGGTTAAGCGTCTGCCTTCGGCTCAGGGCGTGATCCCGGCGTTATGGGATCGAGCCCCACATCAGGCTCCTACGCTATGAGCCTGCTTCTTTCTCTCCCACTCCCCTTGCTTGTGCTCCCTCTCTCGCTGGCTGTCTCTATCTCTGTCGAATAAATAAATAAAATCTTTAAAAAAAAAAAAAGAGGGAATCTATAGGTCGGAGAAGACGACGTATAAGCCCATTGCAACGTGTGGATCTTATTTAGATCCAGATTTGAACAAAGAAACTGAAAAAATTTGAGTTAGTTGGGGAAATTTCAACATCGACTAAATGTTTGATGATAGGGATTATTTAAAAGTTTTAGATGTGATAATGACATTTTTTGTTTTTTTAAAAAGTCTTTTTGTCTTTTAGGAATAAAGGAGTATGTCTTTTAGAGATACTTAAAGGAATATCTATGGGTAAAGTGTTCAGCTCTCTGGGATTTGCTTTGTTACAGATTGGGAGAAGTGAGTGAGAGTATGGAGAAAAAAGATCAGCTATGCATTGATCCTTGTGGAGGCTGGATGTGGAATACACAGGAATTCATGATACTGTTCTCTGTGCGTTTTTATATGCTTTGGAATTGTATAGAATAAAATCATTTATTCATCAAATACTGATTGCCTGTTCTATACCGTGCTCTGTGCTAGGCGTTAGGTTTTATATTGGTCAATAACGTATGTAAGTTATTACTAACCTTGTGGACCTTTCAGTCTCCAGCAGGAGGCAGATGATAAAGGTGTGAATAACCAATGTGTATTATAAATTGTGATCTATGACGAAGGAAAATGAACACAGTTCAGTGCTAGAGAATTATAGGGAAGGGCCTCTAGGCTGGTTAGGGTAAACGGTGACATTTCAGCCAACATCTGAAGGATGAGAATAGGCAGCTATGCAGAGACAGTTGGTAAGTGACAGGAGGGTGGACAGGCTGGACAAGGAAAGTGTTTGATGTGGATTGACTCGTTCTTTCTGTTGCAAGAGCAAATATTGTCTGGCGACTTGTTGATTTAATATTTCTTTGGCTGACTCTCCGTTTTAATTTAATGTGCGTCTGACTTCAGATCTATTTAGAGTATGAACCCTAGAACTGCTTTTAAGCCTAGCATAGTTTTTTCACATGCCCTGTACGATCGTCAGTGGTACCGGCCTTTCTTACCTATGGACTTTTCAACTGGCGATCAGAATATAGATAGGAACAGTCTCGTGTCTATAAACAGCAGAATCAGCCATCAAAATTTACATCCTTGTAATCCTGGAAAGTCAGAAATAGGTCTTGGGTTCCGGATCGTATTTTGCGGCAATAGCTCCAATCCTATCCTTTAGTTACCCTTTAGGTTTTTTGAGTCAAAAGAAATAATATTTTTTCAAGTGCTTGAATTTCTTTGAATGAATGAAAGATGCTGTTAATATTAAGCATCATATTTTCCAGTGATAATAGACACAGAGTAGAGATTCAATAAACGTGAAGTAAACAAATGATTGGCGCCTTGTATAAACTTCTCTTTGCCATAGCCTTCCCCTATGTTTGTATCAGTAATTCTTTTATATTCATTTGTTGTGCTGTCTGGGAGTATTTTGAAGGAATAGGTCTTTTTCCTGACCTGTTAGTACTCTGGGCAGGAGTGTGTGTGGTGTGTGTGTGTGTGTGTGTGTGTGTGTGTGTAGGGGAGGGGTTGCTTCTTTTCCACACATGATTGTTTCCTCCCTTTGTCTTTTTAGACATATTACAGATGCCACCCTTGCCATTGTGAAAGGAGAGACTGTTCCACTTGATGTCTTGCAGATCAAGGTAAAGTCTTTTTTTCAGAGTTTGACAAAATTACCAAAGTAACGCACGCATGCGTGTTAAAGAAAAAACGATGTAACAGTTCAAATGGAGTTACAATGAAAATAATATCCTTTCCTATCCCAAGCATAACTCTCAGAGAAAAAGCGTTTTACCTGTTTATTCTGCTTGTCATCACTAGTTAATATGCTTATGATGCTACTTTTTAAAATTGTTTAAAAAAAACCCACAAAACTAAAGGTAACCATCATAACCGTCTTCAGTTGTACAGTTGATCATTAATATTTAGTCTATGAAATTGTTTTTTTTTTTTAAGATTTTATTTATTTATTCGACAGAGATAGAGACAGCCAGCGAGAGAGGGAACACAAGCAGGGGGAGTGGGAGAGGAAGAAGCAGGCTCATAGTGGAAGAGCTTGATGTGGGGCTCGATCCCATAACGCCGGGATCACACCCTGAGCCGAAGGCAGACGCTTAACCACTGTGCCACCCAGGCGCCCCTATGAAATTGTTTTTTGATTTATCGGTTTTAGATTCTATCTCTTGACCTCTTTGTTAGAAATAAGAATTCCTCTAGATTTCGTCTGGTATAGTGTCACTATTTTTAGTTCCTCCAATGATTACCTTTGGACCACATGATTTCTCTGTCTCTGGGGGGGGGTTGGGATATTAAAAGAGCCAGTAATACAAAGCCCTTGGGACAGTGACTGGTTTCACCTTACCCTGTTTGCATGGTGCCCACCTCTTGCTCTCATGCTCTGGCAAAGGTGAAACCTTTGTCCTGTCCCGTCTGTCCTTTGGAGGGGCTTGTCTTTGGATTTCGGGTTACTTGGCTGTCTTGCAGTCTCAGCTCGCTCCCTGGTGGGCTCAAGAAAAATTATGCTTTTGTAGGTTATCTGGCTTTTTCTCATTTTTTGCATGGGGTTAATGTTCTTTGTAGCTTCCTACATCCTGGATTGGAGCAGAACTTCCCACTGGGTTGTCTAACATTTTCTTGATTTGTAGATAACTCATGAATTGTTTTTAAAAAAATATTTGCTGGCTCTGCCCACTGAAAGGGCTTAGAAGCAATGACACTCCACAATAGTGGGCATACCTGGCACTCAGATTTTGGTCTCTAAATACTGTTGCCTAAGAAAAGTTACCAGGACTCTGTGAAGAGACGGCTTTCAGAGGCAAGGCAAGAACAAAGCCAAGAGCTACTCAAAAACTAATGGAGATAACCTGAAAAGACACAGGAGCTAGCCTGATGGTATCCTCTTGGCCAACTGTGGGACAGTTTGAACATCAAAAAGGATAATAATGCTAATGATTATAATTCAGTAAAATGAAGAATCTGTGAGCCTACAGTTAAGAGAATTTCCAGCTTGTAAATGTAGTAGGAATGATAGTTGTTATTTTGCAATCACTAATGAAATAATTGATTCAGATAGAGAGCGTCCAATGGATGCTAAAACCATTGGATAGAAGGATCGTTGGGGAACATATATCGACACAGTGTTAAAGCATCACAGGTTACTAAATGATTACGTAGGGGGGAAGACGTACCTGTACAGTAGAGAGACCCAGCATACACCACCGTAACCAAGTGATTGATCCTAGCATCACCGATATCTGCCTCCTCATGTGATCTATTGAGAAGGATACAACATCACCTATGGAGTTTCTTGCCCAAAATGTCTACTTCTCTGAATCTAATGGAAACCACTGATGAGAAAAAAGTCTATCAAATCCGAATTGTGGGACATTCTAAAAACAGTTGGTCTGGTGTCTTCAAAAATGTTAGTGTCCTGAAATCCAGGAGAAGATAGTCTGTTCAAGGTTAGGGAAACTAGAGCAATATAGTTAAATCCAGTACAAAATCCTGGATTAGAAAAATGAAAAACAAGACCATAAAAGATATTATTGGAACAATCAGATATTTCATTCGGACTGTATATTAGATACATGTCAATGTTAGATTTCTTGAGAGTGACAGTAGCAATATGCCTATGTCTGTCCTTGTTCTTAGGAGATGCATGTTGAAATATTTAGGGGTGAGGACCACTAAGTCTTCCATTTATTTGCAAATGATTTAAGAAAACTACAAAACATGTACACACACAGATAAAGCCAATAGGGGAAAATGTTGGCGGCTGTGGTGTGTAGTTGAGAGAGATAAACGGTGTTCGTTGTTTGTTAAAGAATTTCTTGGTTTGACATTTTTCCAAAACTTTTGGAGAGAAGACAACCCAGTAGCCGTTCCGGATTCCTGATTGGAATCCTCTCTTTAAAAAGAATTTCTTTCCTAGAAAAATAGATATTTTCACTGGGTAGTAGTTAAGTAGCTATTCCTCCTTCGTCAAAACTCCCCCCTTCCCCACCACCAAAGGGCAGATGCCTGAGAAAGCTAAGCCGTAAAGCCAAACAGTTTTATGAATAGTGAGCCCTGTCATTTACTCAGTTTTGGTCTTAAAATGTACCAGCTACGTTCAGGTTGTCCTTTAGAGGCTCTGAACATTTTATATTCACTCAAGTTTCCCGATATCTATGAAAGAAGGTTCTATACTATGTCACGATTCCCAAACTTCAGTCTTAAGATATTGCTGTTAGTTATACAGCATTGGCCAGATGCATATTTACGATTGGTGCGCCCGTGCTCTTCCAGCCCATTTTCCTTCCGTTTTCTTTTGTTCTTCATGCAGTGATGTCTGGACTGTCCATCATGACGTCACTTGTCATGATAAAAGTGATTTAAGTTGCATTTGATTCTTTAGCATATGATAAATCCAAGTCATTCTCACAACATGGAAGGGCTGTGTGAAAGAAATTCTAGTCTAGGAAGGCAGCACAGGTGGGCATCTATGAAGATATTATCTTAAAATGTTATCACCAAAGGAGGTGAGTAGGTTATATCTCCTAATAACTAGGTGATTTACTGCTGCTTATAAATGTGTGAGAAGTAATACATTCCAGAGTAATTAGGATTTAATTGGAAATTGTTGACTGTGCTTGTATTTAAAAGTCTCATCTCCTCTTTTTCTTTTCTTCCAAATGTACTGATTTTGTGAATTGATGAAACCAGTATCAAATTTGCCACCGGCTCTGTGTATTAATGACACAGCCCAGGAAGCAGAAACCTTTAAAAATTAATTCCTAGGAAACATAGCATGACAGCCTCTACTGTGGTTTGTGAGGCACCCAGTGAAGCTGAATTTGTGTCCTCTTTCTTCCTTATTCCTGGAAATTGTTTCCAGAATATAGGGGAAAGCATTATAGATGAAGCGTGATACCAGATTCCTCTTCTTTTAAAAAATAAACCCAAACCCGATTACACATAAATAACTGAAGAGTCTCCAAAGCTCTAGTCCTCGGAAGCTAGAATAATGCTTTATATTTAGCTTTTCACAGTATCCAGTGTGTGCTCCTAGCTCATTTGGACCTCCAGCTTAAGAGGACAAGATGTGTATTAGTATCTTATTTGACAGAGTGGAAAGAAAAAAAAGTCAGCTGGTTATCGGACTAGTCATGCTGGAGACCGAAGTAGAATCTAGATTTTCTGTCTTATGGTCCATTGCTTTTTGACTTGACCGTTTTGTCCAGGTGGTATCACTCTTGGCACTATCCCGTGACACTAAAGGGCATTTTCCCATATAGACATCTACAGAGCCTAGTACTTGACTTTAAAGTACTGAAAAGACTTATGGAAGTCTTTCTAATTCTTTTGCTCCTTCAGTTGGATTCTTAGAAACTGCCCACCCAGAACCCAAAGAGGAAGTTAGGGTTGCTGGTCAAAGTTAGAGTCTCTCCCTTTCTTCTGTCATTCCTGGCTTCCTTCTGTTAAAACCCTGACTGATCAAAACCTCAGAACTTCCAAATCCCTTCTTTTTGTTTCTATCTCTTCATCTAGAATTCCTAAAATTCCTGGACTGGGTACCTATCTAGTTGACCAGAATTGTTTTCACAGTCCCTTCAGCTTTTATTCCAACCAGCTCTCAGTTGTTGTTGTTGTTGTTGTTATTATTATTATTATTATTATTATTATTATTTTAGCAAACCGTTATAAAGCCATTTTCTCTTTCTAGGGGGTTCTATGACTTGGGACAACATATCTCCTTGGCTGGTAAAATCTGGCTGTATGCCTGTCTTTTTGTACCTGTTTTTCTTTACTGACCGTCCATCTGGTACTGTGTCACCGGGTTAACATCCGGTGGTATTTTGTCTCTTGGCCTCTACTCTGCCCACCTGCCCTTGTTCATTTTTCTTGTGCACCCCAACAGGGACCAGTCCACTGCTGACCCCCAGGCCTTTCCTGGATCTTCAGGGCACTGTGCCCAACTGGCTGATAGCTGGGCTTCTCTAGATCGTTCCACACTCACTTCCAATTGTCCAGAATTCCATCCCTTGCTAGGAATAGCACCCCAAACAATGACACCTTGAGATTACAAGGCCTTGCAACTAATCTTAACAGAATATTCCTAAAATCCGCCCCCTCCACCCCCGCGCAGTGAAGAACGAGAAAATATTCTTAGTGCACCGGTTGGGAAATCTTGAGCGCTCAAACCAGGACTCCGTGAGGCACTGCATGCTTTAGACCAGCCTTTCCCGAGGAATAGTAGTTATGCAAAATGCCTCCCAGAGAAGGCGTGCAGTTCACAGTTCAGGGAAACTGTGTGTAGTTCTCCTTTTGGAGGTTTGTAATGTATATTAACATATTAAAGATTCTAAGAAGACCTGCAGTAAACATAACTTGTTTCAAACCGAGGCATTTTGGTATTTCTGCACTCGTTTCCTCATGGAATCCTCTACCATCGCTACTGTCGCTAGTTGTGACCCTTGCCCCTCCGGAGCACTTGGGGGAAATGCTCCGGTAGATACCGCAGACCCACATGGTGCTGCTTCCCTCCCTGAGGCTGGAGCACCCCTTCTTCTCCCTTTTCTGTCTCTCTGGGCTTCTCCCTAACCTCCCTCAGTCTAGGCACCTTAATCTTTTATTTTTTTAAATTTATTTTTATTTGTTATTGTGTTCAGTTAGCCGGCGTATAGTACATCCTTAGTTCTTGCTATAGTGTTCCGCGATTCGCTAGTTGTATGTAACACCCAGTGCTCATCAAACATGTAGGCACCTTATTCTTTAAAATTTACCGTATGTGTCGTTTTATGTTGTATTTCCCTGGCATCGGTCTCCTTTGCTCCCCCACACCGCGTACAGTCACACCTGCTCTGTGCTTTCGTAGTCCTCGATGCCGTCATGGTCGCTGTGTGTGTCTGTATACCCCCCTCGCCCCCGGAGCTCTTTGAGGGCAGGTTACTTTTTGTGTCGCTAGTCCCTATTATAGGATATGTATTCGTTAGTGATAATTCCCTGCAAAAAATGATTAGCTGTCTATCGTCCAGATGGCTCAAGGCCCTGCTGTATTCCACAACATTCACTTGGCACCCAGGAGACCGACATCCTTGCTCTGCTGGGTGAGGTGCCTCACTGTCACCTCTGTGCTCCACGCTCTTAGAAGCTGCCCCTATTAGTGTGTGATTCTCTTAGAAATCCCTCACTTGGTTTCGGTGTAGTGGGATTGAAGTGGGGCGGAGGTGAAGCACTCCCTCCCTGAGGAGACTTCGCATACTTTCTCTAGACCAGCAGTTTACAGTGTCGAGGGTTCTCCAGTTCCGAACCTTCTGCTGATACTGGTTGTACTGACGGTGTGGAGGACATCGAACTGATTCCGCCCCCATTTAGCAAGTTCTGGGAAGTTGTATGTCTAGCATGTGACAGCTCTGCTTAGAATGTGGGCGGAGTCTTGGGCTTCGGCTGTAATTCTTTTTTTTTTTCTTTAATGTTTTTTTATTATGTTAGTCACCATACAGTACATCCCCAGTTTCCGATGTAAAGTTTGATGATTCATTAGTTGCGTATAACACCCAGTGCACCATGCAATACGTGCCCTCCTTACTACCCATCACCGGTCTATCCCATTCCCCCACCCCCCTCCCCTCTGAGGCCCTCAGTTTGTTTCTCAGAGTCCATAGTCTCTCATGCTTCATTCCCCCTTCTGATTACACCCACTTTCTTTATCCCTTTCTTCTATACTGATCTTCCTAGTTCTTATGTTCCATAGATGAGAAAAATCATATGATAATTGTCTTTTTCTGCTTGACTTATTTCACTTAGCATTATCTCCTCCAGTGCCGTCCATGTTGCAGCAAATGTTGAGAACTCGTTCTTTCTGATAGCTGAGTAATATTCCATTGTATATATGGACCACATCTTCTTAATCCAGTCATCTGTTGAAGGGCATCTCGGCTCCTTCCACGATTTAGCTATTGTGGACATTGCTGCTATGAACATTGGGGTGCATAGGGCCCTTCTCTTCACTACGTCTGTATCTTTGGGGTAAACACCCAGTAGTGCAATGGCTGGGTCATAGGGTAGCTCAATTTTTAACTTTTTAAGGGACCTCCACACTGTTTTCCAGAGTGGCTGTACCAACTTGCATTCCCAGCAACAACATAGGAGGGATCCCCTTTCTCCACATCTTCTCCAACAATTGTTGTTTCTTGCCTTGTCTATTTTTGCCATTGTAACTGGCATAAGGTGGTATCTCAGTGTGGTTTTGATTTGAATTTCCCTGATGGCTAATGATTTTGAACATTTTTTCATGTGTCTGTTAGCCATTGTATGTCGTTATTGGAAAAATGTCTGTTCATATCTTCTGCCCATTTTATGATTTGTTTATTTGTTTCTCGTGTATTGAGTTTGAGAAGTTCTTTGTAGATCTTGGATACCAGTCCTTTATCTGTAGTGTCATTTGCAAATATATTCTCCCATTCCGTGGGCTGCCTCTTAGTTTTTCTGACTGTTTCCTTGGCTGTGCAGAAACTTTTAATCTTGATGAAGTCCCATAAATTCATTTTATCTTTTGTTTCTCTTGCCTTTGGGGATGTGTCATGAAAAAGGTTGCTTTGGCCGATGTCGTAGAGGTTGCTGCCTATGTTCTCCTCTAGAATTTTGATGGATTCCTGTCTCACATCGAGGTCTTTCATCCATTTGGAGTTTATTTTTGTGTATGGTGTGAGAGAGTGGTCAAGTTTCATTCTTTTGCATGTAGCTGTCCAATTTTCCCAGCACCATTTATTGAAGAGACTGTCTTTTTCCCACCGGATGTTATTTCCTGCTTTATCAAATATTAGTTGCCCAAAGAGCCGAGGGTCCATTTCTGGGCTCTCTATTCTGTTCCATTGGTCTATGTGTCTGTTTTTGTGCCAGTACCATGCTGTCTTTGTGATCACAGCTTTGTAGTACAGCTCGAAATCCGGCATTGTGATGCCCCCAGCTTTGTTTTTCCTTTTCAACAGTTCCTTGGAGATTCGGGGCCTTTTCTGTTTCCATACAAATTTAAGGACTATTTGTTCCAGTTCTTTGAAAAATGTCCTCGGTATTTTGATCGGGATAGCATTGAAAGTGTAGATTGCTCTGGGTAGCATGGACATTTTAACTATGTTAATTCTTCCAATCCATGAGCATGGAATATCTTTCCATCTTTTTATGTCTTCCTCAATGTCTTTCAAGAGTGATTTATAGTTTCTAGAATATAGGTCCTTTACGTCTCTGGTTAAGTTAATTCCAAGGTAACGTATGGTTTTTGGTGCTATTGTAAATGGGATGGATTCCCTAATTTCTCTTTCTTCGGTCTCGTTATTCGTGTATAGAAATGCAACTGATTTCTGAGCATTGATTTTGTATCCCGCCACGTTACTGAATTGCTCTATAACTTCTAATAGTTTGGGAGTGGCTTCTTTTGGGTTTTCCATATAGAGTATCATGTCATCTGCAAAGAGAGACATTTTGACTTCTTCTTTGCCAATTTGAATACCTTTGATCCCTTTTTGTCGTCTGATTGCTGTTGCAAGGACTTCTAGTACTATGTTGAATAATAGTGGCGAGAGTGGGCATCCTTGTCGAGTTCCTGATCTTAAGGGAAAGGCTTCCAGCTTTTCCCCATTGAGAATAATATTTGCAGTAGGCTTTTCATAGATGGCTTTTATGAGATTGAGAAATGTACCTTCTATTCCTACACTCTGAAGGGTTTTAATCAGGAAAGGATGCTGTATTTTGTCAAATGCTTTTTCGGCATCGATTGAGAGGATCATATGGTTCCTGAGTCTTTTCTTGTTGATATGATGTATCACGCTGATTGATTTGCGAATATTGAACCACGCTTGCATCCCAGGTATGAATCCCACTTGATCGTGATGGATAATCCTTTTAATGTACTGTTGGATTCTATTAGCAAGTATCTTGTTGAGGATTTTGGCGTCCATATTCATTAGGGAAATCGGTCTGTAATTCTCCTTTTTGAGGGGGTCTTTGCCTGGTTTGGGGATCAAGGTAATATTGGCCTCATAGAATGAGTTTGGTAGCTTTCCTTCTGTTTCTATTTTTTGAAATAGCTTTAGGAGAATAGGTATTATTTCTTCTTTGAATGTTTGGTAGAATTCCCCAGGAAAACCGTCCGGGCCTGGAGTTTTGTTATTTGGAAGGTTGTTTATCACTGACTCAATTTCTTCATAATTAATTGGCCTGTTTAAGGAATCAATTTCTTCCGGTTTCAATCTTGGTAGTTTATAGGTTTCCAGGAAGGATTCCATCTCTTCCAGATTGCTTAGTTTATTGGCATATAGCTGTTGATAAAAATTTCTAATAATCCTTCCAATTTCAATGGTGTTCGTCGTGACCTCTCCTTTTTCATTCATAATTTTAATAATCTGGGTCCTTTCTCTTTTCTTTTGGATAAGTCTTGCCAGTGGTCTGTCAATTTTATTGATTCTCTCAAAGAACCAGCTTCTAGTCCTGTTGATCTGCTCTACTGTACTTCTGGTTTCTGCTTGATTGATTTCAGCTCTAATTTTGGTCAACTGCTTCCTCGTGCGTGGATTAGGCCTGTCCCTCTGTTGCTGTTCCAGCTTCTTGAGGTGAGAATATAAAAACTGCATTTTAGATTTTTCTATTCTTTTGAGTGAGGCTTGGATGGCTATGTATTTCCCCCTTAGGACTGCCTTTGCAGTATCCCATAGGTTTTGGACTGTTGTATTTTCATTCTCATTGGTCTCCATAAATTGTTTAATTTGATTTTTGATTTCCTGGTTTATCGAGTCATTCCTGAGCAGGATGGTTCTTAGTCTCCAAGTGTTTGAGTTTCTTCCAAATTTTTCCTTGTGGTTGAGTTCCAATTTCAGAGCGTTGTGGTCTGAGAATATGCAGGGGATAATTTCAATCTTTTGGTATCGGTTGAGACCTGTTTTGTGTCCCAGAACATGGTCTATTCTTGAGAATGTTCCATGGGCATTAGAATAGAATGAGTATTCTTTGGTTCTGGGGTGTAGTGTTCTATATATATCTATGAGGTCCAACTCGTCGAGTATGGCATTCAAAGCCTTTGATTCTTTGCTTAGTTTTTGCCAGGGTGTTCTGTCTATTTCTGAGAGTGGAGTGTTGAGGTCCCCTACTATTAATGTATTTTTATTTATATGTCTCTTTATTCTGGTTAAGAGTTGGCTTGTGTATCTTGCTGCTCCCCTGTTGGGGGCATATATATTTATAATTGTCATATCCACTTGTTGAATACTTCCCTTAAGAATAATATAGTGCCCTTCTGCATCTCTAACTATAGTCTGTAGTTTAAAATCCAATTTATCTGATATGAGAATTGCTACCCCAGCTTTCTTTTGAGGTCCATTTGCGTGAAAGATGGTACTCCATCCCCTTACTCTCAGTCTGAATGCATCTTTGGGTTCGAAATGAGTCTCTTGTAGACAGCAAATGGATGGGTCATTTCTTTTTATCCAATCTGCAACCCTGTGGCGTTTTATGGGATGGTTCAAACCATTTACATTAAGACTGATTACTGAGAGATATGATTTTAATGTTGCCATGTTGCCAGTAAAGTCTTTGTTTGTATTGGCTGTGACTTTCTGTTCTGTATCACTCTTGGGGCCTTTTTACTTTTATAGAACCCCCCGTAATATCTCCTGTAGGGCTGGTTTCGTGGTTACAAAATTGGTTAGTGACTGGCGATTCTGAAATGTCTTTATTTCTCCATCAATTCTGAATGACAGCCTTGCTGGATAAAGGATCCTTGGCTGCATGTTTTTCTCTGAAAGAGCTTTAAATATGCTCCCCCAACCCTTTCTCTCATTCCAGGTCTGTGTAGACAGGTCTGACGTAATTCTGATGCTTTTGCCTTGGTACGTGAGAAATTTCTTTGCCCTGGCCGCTTTCAATACTGTATCCTTGCATCTAATATTTGCGAATTGCACTATGACGTGACGTGGCGTAGGTTTGTCGTGGTTGAGCTTGGGAGGGGTCCTCTCTGCCTCTTGGACACGAATGTTTGTTTCCCTTGCTAGATTAGGGAAGTTTTCAGCTACAATTTGTTCAAATATCTCTTCTAGACCTCTGTTTTTCTCCACCCCCTCGGGGATGCCGATGATTCTAACATTGGATCGTTTCATTGAGTCAGTAATCTCCCGTAACCTACATTCGTGGGCGTGGATTTTTTTAAGACCATCTTCTATTTTCATTTTTTCCTCTATTAACCCATCCTCCAATTCACTAACCCGTTCCTCTGCTTCTGCGACCCTGGCCGTCAGAGCCTCTAGTTTTGCCTGCATTTGGCTCATAGAATTTTTAATTTCTGTCAGATTCGCTCTCATTTCTGTCCTTAGGGATTCTATATTCTCAGTAACCTTTTCGTTAATAGTTTTTTCAATTCTACTCATCATTTTGACCATCGTTACTCTGAATTCCATTTCTGATAATTTGGTTACATCCATATCCATTATTTCTGTGGCAGAGGCCACAGAATCACTGTCTTTTCTTTGCTGGGGGGGGCTTCTCCTTCTTGTCATTCTGATGAAGAGAGGTTGCGGGGTTTCCAGAGCCCAAATTATTGACTGGGTCCCAGGCCGTGCCCCTTGTTTTATAGGGATCTTAGGGATGTGGGCTTCTTCTTTAAAGATTTTATTTATTTATTTATGTGGCAGCCAACCAGCGAGAGAGGGAACAGAAGCAGGGGAGTGGGAGAGGAAGAAGCAGGCTCCCAGCGGAGGAGCCCGATGAGGGACTCCTTTCCGGAACGCCGGGATCACGCCCTAAGCCGAAGGCAGGCGCTCAATGACTGCGCCACCCAGGCGCCCGGGTTGTGGGCTTCTTGATTTTTCAGCCTGCCTTCTGTGTTCTGGGGGAGGGGCCTGCCGCGCCAATACTCAGGCAACCCTGTTTGGGTAGAGTCTCCGTGTCCCCTGCGAGGGAGGATGGGGATGGGCACTCTCTGAGCCGGTATTTCCAGGCTTGTGTTCTCTGGCGGCTTTCCCTGGCGGTTCGCTGTGCCTCTTCTGAGAGTCAGAGCGGCAGCGGCCGAATTTCAGCCTCTGTCACGGAACAGAAGGATTGCGGCCCGTTCTCTACTAATGTTCTGGCCACTTTAACTCTGTTTCTGTTGGTGCTGCTCAACCCTGCAGCGTCCCGGCGGCTCACCGGTCTCAGTCCGCTCTCTCGCGGGTGCCAGTCCGTGAGTCCGCCCGCTCCCCTGTGCAGGTGGCTACCACTTCCCGGCGCCCGAACGCGGCGGCTCCCTCCCCCTTCCGTTTATCTTCCGATATCTGTGCGCAGTTTCACGGCTCCCCGCTTCGTACCTCAATACCCAGCGCTGGAGATGTTCATTTGTAGAGATCCAGATGTATCTTCCTGCGTCTCAGGCTGGTTCCTTGGTTGTTCAGGCTGGTCTGATACCTATCCAGCTCGACTCAGGGGACCGGCTGAAAAAGGGGTCCCCTACTCCTCCACCATCTTAACTCTCGGCTGTAATTCTGAGCTATGGGAAAAGGACCTCTTACAATCTTGATATATATATGTGTGTACACACACACACACACACACACACACACACACACTTTAAGGAAGGTCCATTATGAACTCTCAAAGACAGTGGCTCTATTGTGTATGTTTTCTACATATGAACTCACAGATCTATTAGTAACTCAGTGATTATAATATGCACTATTTTGCCATAAAGCATTGGACTAAATTTGAATCACTTTTTATTCTGATTTGTGATGACAGATACCTGGCTGTAGTTTTAGATATTCAGGTGAAACATTCTAGAGTACCAGGATTCTCCTCTTACTTGAGAGTGCTTGGACCTCTAAAGAGAATGCAGGCTTATATTAGCATTGCCTTGAACAAGTCTCTGAGAGAGAAGAAATTCTGGCCGACCCAACTACTGATTGGCTGAAGAGCCAGCATAGTTAGGTACTTGGTAATTTACTTCATAGTCTGAAGTACGATATTATGTTCCCTGGCCAGCAGATTCATGAGGCCTACTACAGACAAATTTATTTTACAGTGTGGTTTACTCAAGTCCTTTAAGTGACTATTCAGTTAATTTCTGAGATTTTGAATATCCTTTTTAGAATTTGGTTTGAGGAAGAGTAGGCCGTGAACATTTGCTGGGTACTTTGCTGTAGAGTGTTCCAAGTTACTGTAACCATTAATTTAAAATGAATGTATTTAACTTCCAGGGTGAAAAGGAACAGCCCGTGTTTGCAGTGACCGGCCTTCGATGGGGATCCTTCAGAGATGCTGGCGTCAAAGTTAGCAAGTAAAGTACTGATGTGGGATGATTTTTTAAAAAAAAAATTCTTTTTCTCATCTAGGAAGAAATTTGCTGGGCCTGGAAGTTGAATTACTTATGAATAATAGAGGTAGAGGTTTAGATCTTACACACAGAAAGGCTGGGGAAGGTTCCCGTTTCCTCTGCACTAGCTCGGTAGTAAAGCGGCGGACGTGGTATTTGAGCGCAGGTCAGGCTCACGCTGGACCGGAGTTGCCCGGCATCCTGCTGGGGCGCCAGCCTCTTACAGCCCTGGAAGATGCCCTGAGAGGTGTTCTTGTCCAAAGCCTGGTGGATCGAGAGACAGCAGGGTGCCTCTGTCAGAAGGAAAAAGGGGGGATGCCTGGCTGTGTTGTGAGTTGGAAGAAAGAGGCCTGTCGTGGCGGTGAGGAGAGGGCCGTGGCTGGCTTCCGTGGGAATGGACTTTGTTTCCGAGAGATCATGATGCCTAATGAAACTTGGCTTGGAAAGTGGCTATGCCGTGTTCTGTTCCCAGTGGAAGGTGGTGCAGGCACAGGCTTCCTGAGGGGGGACTGACTCCGTATCTGGTGGGTAGTGCTTTCTCTTTACCTTTTATTAACAGTGGGCTCATAATTTAGTATGGTTTAAATGAATTATGATTATCTCACAGCTTTTATCAAGAAGACTCCTCTTTCCCCTCGTAGGCTTTCCTGCCACACTTTCTTTATGGACATTCCTTGTCTCACTTTATTTATTTATTTATTTTTTAAGATTTTATTTATTTATTCAACAGAGATAGAGACAGCCGGCGGGAGAGGGAACACAAGCAGGGGGAGTGGGAGAGGAAGAAGCAGGCTCATAGCAGAGGAGCCTGATGTGGGGCTCGATCCCAGAACGCCGGGATCACGCCCTGAGCCGAAGGCAGACGCTTAACCGCTGTGCCACCCAGGCGCCCCCCTTGTCTCACTTTATTATTCCTGCTACAGAGTTCTCAAGAGTGGAATGCCAAGGAGAGTTGTGCTCTATTGTATTACACGCTGCACTGTTGAGCGTTTCACATTGTTTTTATTTGTAAGTTGGCCATGATTACCTTGATTCCACAAATCACCTTATGGTGTTTTTTAATTTTTTTAAATTTTATTTGAGAGAGAGAGTGTGCACAAGTGTGGGGGGGTAGTTCTAGAGACAGAAGCAGACTCCCTGCTCAGCGGAGAGCCCACAGCAGGGCTTGATACCAGGACCCTGGGATCATGACCTGAGCCAAAGGCAAACACTTAGCCAATTGAGCCACTCAGGCGACCCAACAAATCACCTAATGTTGTATCTGTGATCTTGAATACCAGCAACTCACCAAGAGGAATTGCTTAGTTTTCCCTGAAAAAGTCTGGTGAGAACAAATTGCTTCCTGAAATGTGTTAATCAACAACTGAGCACTGGCATAGGTCAGCCCCTCTAGGATTATCTCACATACTTGCCCCTATTTTGATTGATTTTTGAACGATGAATTTTAAAATTTTGGTGGCGATTATCTGACACCTCGACTGGGACCTTCCATTGAGTCCCTCTGTGTGCCGTGGGAGAAACAGCAGGCATGCAAGAAATGATTTCCTAGCTGGCCATCAGGCTACAAGCATAGCGTCACGCTGTGCCATTGGTAGAGATGAGTGGAACTCTGGACAGTTAGGAATAAACTGCCTTTCTCTCTGGCTAGCTGGGAAATGAAGCAAATCTTATTATGTAAGCTTAGAAAAAAATCAGATGATCGAGGCCCTCAATAGTAGCATCACTGTATGAACCTGAATAATATTTAGCATGGCTCCCCATTGCTCGTGGGGTTCTAGCTAACCTCCTTATTCTGGCATTCAGGGACCAACTTGATCTGTCATTTACTTTTAAGTCTTTAATGTGGCTACTGTTCTCTGTTTCCTGTGCCTTTGCTACTCCTCTTGCTTAGAATGACTTCTTTCCCTCCTTCCTGGCCCCAAAACCAAACCTCTTTCTTTTTTTTTTTTTAAGATTTTGTTTATTTATTTGACAGAGAGACAGCCAGCGAGAGAGGGAACACAAGCAGGGGGAGTGGGAGAGGAAGAAGCAGGCTCCCAGTGGAGGAGCCCGATGTGGGGCTCGATCCCAGAATGCCAGGATCACGCCCTGAGCCGAAGGCAGCTGCCTAACGACTGCGCTACCCAGGCGCCCCCAAATCTCTTTCTAAATCCCACGCCCTTACTTTGCTCTTGTGCCCTCCATTATGCAGGCCTGGTTGCCCCAATGATTTTTTGTCCTAAGTGGTTTCTTGTCCCTTCTTGACTCTCCTCACTGATAAATAGCCATCAGTTGACACCGATATGTATATATGGTCATTTATTGTTTTCTGTTACTTTTTTTGGCTTTATTTTCTCACATTATAAGCCTTCCAAGGCGGGAATTTTATACTCTTCTGTTTTCTTCACATACATAGTAAATGCTGTGTAAATACATATTGATCAGAATCAAATACGGAGCACTTAAGATGAGCTGGTAGGGGACAGAGATAAATTTTAAGAGAGGAATCTATTTTGTGTCACTTTTCTAATTCCCGGTAGGCATCTTCCTCTCTACACGAGCTTTTATGTATTTAGCAATATGCAGTAGACCCTCTTCGTTCCCAGATTTCACATTTCCCATTTTGAAGCTGCGTAACACTAGTAATGTGAAGTTAGGCTCATTTACAGACTGCGTGTGTGTGTGTGTGTGTGTGTGTGTGTGTGTGTGTGTGTGTGAACATGACGTACAGGATCCAGTCGCTTAGCGTGTGAGTCACGCACCAGACCACCCAGCATCTGCAGCTCATTGTGGCTTCATCCTCCACTCATTGCTCTTGTGAACGTAGACTCTGCCACGTTCTGTGGTTGAAAGTGTATATTACACTGATACCTGTGAATTGAGAGCCAGGGACGCGCTGATTATGTGTTTCTTGTAAATTGCAAGGATCTGTCCGCTGTGTAACTAATTACACGCTATTTGACACGACTTTGAAATGCAGATTAAAAACTCAACTGTCCTACTTTTTTCTGCTCAAGCACAGCCCCCGGGCCTCCAGAGCTGTGAGGAGAGAGTAGTTCACAGTACACCCCTCACGCTGGAGGTGATTGTGAAGAGTACCCACAGTAGAGGTGCAGTTTTAACGTACTGTCCTTCATCAACGTTGATGGTTCTCTTAATGTTCTAATCACATTTTTGTCTGGATTTTTCTCAGGTACTGGTATCTCGGGCCTCTAAAAACCAAAGCAGCTCACTTCTTCAGCACTCTTAAGGTAAATGCAGTTTACACTGTAGAAATTTGCCCTGTGTTATTTTGTTGTTACTCTGTGATGTGTGAACTTGGATTCTTAAAAATTCCCTGCTACAGATACATATGACATGTTCCAAATGGGGGGTATTTACTTAGATACGAATGCAGGAAGCATTCCTGTTAGATAAGCCATCATCCCTCATCTGCCAGCTCAGTCCCTCCCTCACCAAACTCATACTTAATTTCTCTTTGATATTCCACTTCCTTTTGCTTATTTATTCACTCACTCTTGCCAGACAAACCTGGAGCAGAATCACCTATACCTCCTCAGTTATTTGTAAGGGTTTCTATGTTAGTATCTGGAAATGAAGATTTGCATCCAAATGTATGTAATGCAACAGGCTTTTGTATAATAGAGTAGGGTTCAAACTGTGCCAGCAAAATATGGGTAGTGGTTACCATCTTGGACAGTACAAATAGAGAATATTTTCAGTGTTGGAGAACATTCCATCGGGCACCGCTACTATAGCCTGTCCACTGAAAAGTGTTGGCATAGAGAAAAGCTGAGCGGTGTATATTAATGAAAATGCTAGTAGCAAAGTCATCCTTATCTGTGGACGACATCCTGTGTTCAGCTTTTATGCAAATCAAAGCAGTATATTCAAAAGTTGGCAGGTCAATCTGAAAATTGGCAGATGAAGTTTGTAGTGAAAATACTGGTTCTTATGTTAATGTTCAGAGCATCAAGTGTTTTTCTTATTATAAAAGTGTTGTATGTCCATCGCAAAACATCTTGAAAACGTAGCTCCCCTTACCTTCTAAATAAATACTTGTTGTGTTAAAGAAATGTAAAAAATAAAACCCCTAAGTACTGGGGGTAGCCAGTTTACATGATTATGAACATGAACTTGGAGGGCAATGCCTTTCTACACTGAAGGCAGACCGTTTTAGTAAAATGCATGGTTACTCTTGCTTAAGGGAGTGATTTCAGTGGTGGTGTGGTGAGTGCAGCAGGGGAGAGTAGAGTAGCTACTTTTTTAAGGTGTGGAGTCAGGGAGAATGGAAACTCTTGCCGCCATTTCTTTAGCAAACAGTTACTAAATATCTGGTGTGGCCAGCCCTGCTATCAGCTTGAAATACAAAGTCAAGTAAGGTAGGTTTCCTGCCCTCAGGGAGGATCCTCGTTTGGGGAGTGGGAGGGACCAGTAAATCAGTGGACTGGGAAGTGCTGGGAGAGCTATGGAAAGATAAAGTGGGAGCAGATGGGGGGCATTCATATGTGACTCAGGGGCAGCAGCCTTCCCAGGGCGGGGAACACTTTTACTCAGTTTCGAATGTACACAAGACTAGATAAAGGGCACTCCGGGGGCAGGAGCCAGGGCGTGTGAAGTGGCCGTGATGTCACGTGGCCGGGGCTCCAGAACGGCAGGAAGGGGGGCTGTTGAGGGGTGGGGAGGGGAGGTCGTGGCAGGTTTGGATGTGGCAGCTGACTTTTACCTTGAAAGCATCAGGGAGCGACTGAGTCTTAAGCAAGGGAGAGACATGAGCGGCTCTGCATTTTAGAAAAGTTATTTGTCAACAGTGTAGACAAGGGATTGCATGTGGTGGTTAAGGCAAGAGCACCAGACAGAAGGTTGCTCACGTGAGCCGGGTGGGAAGCGATGAGGTCCAGACAGGCCGGTAACCGTGTGCGGTGACAGCAGAGGACCGAGGTAGCCCCCTCAAAAGTGGGAAGGAGCGTAGAGGAGCCCAGGCCTCTGGTCTCAGGGACTACTTTGCTAACTAGAGTTTTCCATGAACACTGACAATACTAGAGTAGGGTCACGTTTGTGAAGAAAGATGAAATTTTCAGTTTGGCACATTCGGAGTTGAACATCCCTGTGGTACAGACAAGCTGGAGATACAGTCGTGACTTAGGTGTGCAGACACAGGTGTAGACATGTTCAGTGCCCGAGTGGGTTTGGTGAGGTGGCCATGCGGCGCAGACAGGCCAGGGAGAGCCCTGAGGAATGGAAGCATTTAAAGAGCCACAGAGCTGCCCTTGAGGCCATGAGGGGAAGGGGAGGTCCCCGTGAGAGTCCCCTTGAGAGTCAGACACGCCAGCCAGCGGGAGCCAGAGCGTCACCAAGCGGCAGCAGAGGCTAAATCAGGACCGGAACTCGGCAAGCCCTGAAGGTTTGCTCACCTCCTAAGTGGAGGGTCCAAGCCCCATCAACGACAGTTCGGGAATAAAGGGAGGTAAAGACAGAGACAGCAGGGCTGGGCCACTCCTTCAAGAGGCCTCACTTTGAAGGAAAGGAGATAGAAAAGGCAAAAGCTAGTGAGAAGTATGGGGCCAACGGAGTGTTTATATTGATTGGAGAAAGAGCCGTGTCTTTCTACCCTGAGACAAAAGACAAGAAGAAAGGGAAGAGGTGAGAGACAAGGAGAAGCAGAGCAAGATGGAGTCGGCAAAACCCATGCACAGGTAGGAGGGCGTGGGGCCCACGGTGCCGGCTCAGCCTTGGACAGAGGAAGGGACACCTTTTTCCTTGAGACAGGAGAGAACTGGACCAGAGGTCCAGATGCAAACACATTTATAGAGAGGTAGGCAGTTCTCACTGATGTCCTGATGGTCTCACTGAAGCGTGGGAAGCAAGATGATCTGATGAAAATGAGGTGGGTGGTCGTGGTAGGGGGGATTTTGAAGAGAGATGAAAATAGGGAGGTTTGGAAGGATTTTCGAGTGGCATTGAGGACCGGAGACCAAGAATCTGTCGTGGCACAGGTGTACTTACCAGTGGTATTGGTTGCCCCTCCAGGAGCACGGAGCCAGGGCGTCCAAGTACAGAAACCTAGTGACAGGATTGATCCAGAATAGGGGCTTTTCAAGGCACATATGAGGCAACATCAAAGACGGGAGGACCAACAGTGATGGGAAAAGAGTGATTTAAAGTAATCAGCTGTTGGGGTCCCTGGGTGGCTCAGTAGGTTAAGCGTCTGCCTTCAGCTCAGGTCATGATCTCAGGGTCCTGGGATCGAGCCCTGCATCAGGCTCTCTGCTCAGCAGGGAATCTGCTTCTTCCTCTCCCTCTGCCACTCCCCCTGCTTGTGTGTGTTCTCGCTTACTCTCTCAGTCAAATAAATAAATTAAATAAATAAATAAAATCTTAAAAAAAAAAAAACAACCAACCAAAATAATCCGCTGTTAATTAGGCACTGAGGGAAAATGGTGTACTCAGGGACTGGAATTCTCAATGGGATTGGAAATTTGGTGTGGGGTTGGGTCTTCAGGGGCCAAAAAATAACACCCCTCTCTTCCTCTTCTGAGTTTGAACCAAGTTGTGAAAGCAAATGCAGGAACCAGGCAGATGGAGATCAAAATACCAGCTTTATAAATGTCAGCAGGAGTAAAGGACACAGCTTAGATAATGCGGTCACAATCAGATTTCCAAGTACTCCAAATTGAATTCATCCCCTTAAAATGTCTCCTTCAGGGCAGACGCTGTCATAGGAAGCCGACTGCATGAGAAAGCAGTGAGTCCCCAGAACAGCCACTTTCATAGAGAGAGAGAGGGAGGGAGGGAGAGGAGAGAGAGGAGAGCCAGAATTGGTACTCCTTTGTAATTCACCACATGGAAACCTGAGAACAGGGGAGTGGGTCACCCTGAGAGACATATTGAGCACGAAAGAATCAGTCAAAAGACAGAAAAATATGGGACGTGGTTAGAGAGTAGGACATCAAGGTTTTAGATTTCCAGGATGGAGTAGTTCTGGGTAACAGGGAGGACCAGGATGTGTAGTGGCTATAGAAACGGGTGGCTGGGGGTTAGAGATGACATCAGGGGCTGAGCGGCTGGAGGGGGGGTTAATTATTCCTGCAGACACTGATGAGACTGGATCGGGGTGTCAGGAAGTAGAAGAGAAACAATCGAGTGTGAGAATGATGGTCTTTGAAGCCTTGTCTGGATCACGAGCCTAGCCTGAGCCATTCTTGGCTCCGTGTGGAATAGGATTCCAGAAGGGAAGAAGGTATTCGATGCATTTCATTTTTGTGTCACCATCTGTAAACCCAAGGTAAATTTTTTGTGGGATGATTCTATGCTCATTCATACTGATTTTTTTTCTTTTTTGACAAGTATAAACAGTGGCCGGTAGTCCGCTTGGACTTCCCTGCTGTGTGTGTGTGTGAGAGCAGTGGAGGCAGCCGTCACCGAGTTCATGGTTTTCAAGATCGGCCTTCAGTAGGAAAAGCAAGCTTGAGGGTTCCATGCTCCAAAGTAGAGCTAATTGTGCTCAGTGAGATTATGAATCCGCTCTCAGGCACAGGCACAGGGAGACCACGGACCTCTGCAGAGCTTCTCCCAGAGTTTGGACTTGGGTGTGCATGACCGCTTTTTCTCTCTTCACGTTCAAAGGAGTGGCCTCAGACACATCAAGCCTCTATCTCATACACGGGACCTACAGAGAGACCTCCCAGTGCAGCCGAAGAGACCCCTCCTCGGCCCTCTTTGTACAGGAGGATACTACGCAGGCTGGCGTCATACTGGGCGCAGCCGCAGGACGGTGAGCCCCGTGCTGCTTGCAGAGCCCTGGTCGGTTCTGTGCCGCCTAAGGCAGCCCCCCGATCAGTGTGAGCCGCTTGCCTCGGGTAGGAGCAGCCGTTCAAGGACCACTGTGCCACAGAGCAGGACCCAGACCAGCACCGTCCCATGCATGGCAACAGCCTGCCTTGTTGGTGACAGACCATCGCTCCCTCTTTCTGTCACCGACCTTTATGTTCCTGTGGCTGCTTTGGTAGGGATGTTTCGGGTATAGAGACGGCATTTTGAGCCTGACTCTTCATCCTGTGTGTAAGAAACTGTGCAATAACTAAAAGTGAGGTGGCGAGTCCGCGGGTAGGCTTGGGTGGCCAAGCTGAGCAGCCAGCCGCGGGCCCTTGGTGGGGGAGTGGAGAGGTGTTAACGGAAGAAATTGACCTGAATCTAATGCAGCCCTTTCCCAAGAGGTGAGCCCCGAGGTCTGGAAAGAAGTGCAGCTGTCCACCATCGAACTGTCCATCACGACGCGGAACAGTCAGCTCGACCTGACGGTAAGCGTGCCTTTTTACTGGCAAAGCATTTGGTATCTGGGAAAGGTGACAAAGGCAACGTGCTCTTCCACTTATTGGGTATTTTTACTTTTACCCTTTTGGGTCAGAGAGGAAAGGATCAGGGAAAAAGAGGATGTGGTGTGGTTTTAAGGAATAATAGCAATGGGAAGGAACAGCAGAGTGAGGTGGTAACTTCAAGCCAGGCGGGCTCTCAGCCAGCATTCTGGGCACTGCTTCGTAGCCACCGGGCTTTCTGCCTTCAGAGAACGGAGGGCAGAAGGCTTTTAGAATTGAAAGTTAGCCTGCTTCCTTTTGTCTCAGGAATAAAAAATTGTGAAACTTTTACTTGAGTGAATACCATTATTTTTGTGACATATTAAATATGTGGACTTGGGTCCCCAGAAGAAAAAAATATATATATATATATACACACACACACATACGCACATACATACATACATGAGTCCACCTGCTGATACGCACGGTCCAGTGCGGTAGCTGCTAGACCTGTCCGTGGCTGTTTGAATTAAATAAAATCTAGCACTCATTTCAGGTGCCCATTAGCCATATGTGGCAAGTAGCTGCCACACTGGAAAGCGCAGATATAAAACCTTTCCATCAGTGTAGAAAGTTCTGGATGGTGCTCCTATTGGCAAGACACCAAAAAAAGTTGAAATAAAGCAGAGGTTGGCAAACTGGTCTGCCACCTATTTTTGTTTAGGTGGCACACTAAACTAAGAATTGATGTTATTACATTTTTAAATGGTTGTGAGAACATCAAAAGAAGAATATTTTGTGATATGCAGAAAGAACATGAAATCCAGGTTGCAATATCCATAAGTAGTTTTATTGGGACGGCCACATTCATTCATATTCATGCTGTCTGTGGCTGCTTTCAGGCCCTGACTGCAGAGTCGTCATTGCCACAGACTCTCTGGCCCCAAAACCCAAAATACTAACTCCCTGGCCATCCAGAGTTTTCTGACTCCTGCTGTAGAAAAAGCCTGAGTAGTTTGTATTAGTGAGAATGCTAACAGAACAGTTACCCTGACCTGTGGATGCATTACTATGATCGGGTCTTATGCAGATCCAGGTAATCTGTGCACAGGTGACCTGGTCAGTCTGGAAACTGCACGTGGACTTGAACGTGGTGATGAGTGTACGCATGCAGCCAGGAGTTCGACTCTGACGTTAGTAGAGTAGTGAGTTGTTTTCGAATTGGAAAAGTAACACATGTCCACTGTATACCATGTGGATAACACAGCTTCTGTCACCTTCTAAATTCCAGTTGGATTGAAGAGTTAAATTAGGAAAATCATGAAAGCACTAGAGTGAAATCGAGGTGATTATCACTATAAATTCGGGGAGGACCAGGCCTTTCTAAGCATAGTGTCTAAGGCAAAAATCACAGTGATACATTGGTCTACTTACAATTGAAGAAACTATAAACAAAATTTTTAATGACACATTGGAAAAAGAATATGATAGAGCAGGAGTTCATAGCTTTCCTTACAACAGACTCTTAAGAAATAGGCAGAGGACAAGAGGAGATATTGACAAAGGAAATAAACATGGAAAAATGGCTTCTATTTGCTGAATATGTGCTCTCTGCCCGGGACTGCCCTGAGAATTTTATGTAGTGTCAAGTCACCTAATCCTTATAACTACATTATCAGGGGGATGTAACTTTTACATGCATCTAATAGGTAAGGAAACAGAGAAAGTGCTCAAATCAAAGGAATGCAAATTAGAATAACAATGAAGTGTCCTAAATTAAGCATGCTAGTGTGTGCCGTGTTGGAGAGGGTGGGAAATGGGTGCTCGTGCATTTCCGCTGGAACCGAACTGTAAATCAGAACACCCTTTCTTGATGGTGTCTCGCTGGTCTCTCTGAAGCATCTAAAATAGACTTTCTAGGACCAGGGGTGTGCTTCTATTTCTAGGGATTTCTCCCACAGGAATAATCAGATGCATACGCATACACAGGTAGCCATTCCCCTACTTCTTACATGACGGAATTCTGAAAACACTGGTGAAAATGAATGATTAAGGTTGAAAAAAAAAATAGATTCTATTCCAGAGGAATTTCAAAAAGAAAGATAAAATTTCTGATTATACATTGCTTTTATACCCAATCTCTGATGATAGGTATTTCTAGCATTTTGCTCTTGTTCTTTTAACATTGTTCTTTGTCTCTGATGGCGGAATACCAATGAGCGGACGGAGTTCAGGCGAGGGTGTGATCGTGGCCCTAGAGTAGCCAGTGCAGAGCGCCGAGCGCGTTTTGTCTCGGTGCCAGTTGTGAGCGTAAGATTCTGTGCCGCTTACCACGAGCAGCGGCGCATTCATTTTCTGTTTCCACAGCTCTTTGTAAAAATACAAGCAAATGCAATAAAATATTCAAAGACAATGTAGCTGCCATGTGAAAGCTCCAAACTCAGTCATCATTTAAAAAAGTACATTCAGAGTCAAAGAGGCTTTAAGGGGTGTGGGATGTGTGGAAGTTAGGATCTCTTGTACAGCTCTGTTCACCGTACTTACAATAGCAAAATGCGTGAAGCCAATGAACCAGGTCCATTCTGGTACATTTATTTAGAATGTTCTCCATTTACTGACACAGAAGGATATTCGTCATATATTGTTAAATGAAAAACCAGGCTGTGATGTGCATCACATGATTCTGTTTTTACTTTAAAAAGAAACACTTTCACCTGTAATTGAGTTTTGTGAATGATGGAGGTAAGCCTCCAATTTTATAATCTTTGCCCATAGAAAGCCAGTTGTCCGAGCGCCATTTCCTGACCATCCTCTCCCTCCCCCATGTGCAGTAAGCCCATTATTCTGCGAGAGCAGCAGGTGTACGTGGGGGGTGTGTGGATTCTCTCTTCAGTTGCTCTGCTTGTCTAAACCTTTATTAGTACTATGCTGCTTTTAATTACCGTCATTTTATAGTAATCCCCTCTGTGTTTTCCTTCTTAAAGAGTCTCTTGGCTATTCTTGGCTCTTTGGCCTCTATAAATCCCTTAAAAGGCTTATTTTATTAAGTTCCACATAAAAATCTGTTATATTGAGCACAGGATTACACTGGACCCGTAGATCAATTTGAGGAAAAATGACACCTCTATAATATTGACTCTGCTGGTGTGTGAACGTGGCATAGCTCTTCATGAGGCTGGTAATGCCTTCCAGTGAGCTTTTACAGTTCTAACAGTTTGCCTTTTGCTGGGTATATTCCTGGTTATCTTAATTTTTGATGCTGTTGTAGATAGTGTCCCTTAAAATTTCGTTTTTAAATATGTGATTTAGATGGACATGTAGTTGACTTTTTTATACTGATACTGAATCAACAACCTTATAACTAAATTCTTACTAAGTTTATTTATGGATTCCTTTGGATTTTGTATAGATTTAATCAACTGCAAATAGTGCAAGTTTTGTTTTTCCTTTCAAATACTTAGCCTTCTAATCTTTTCTCTTACCTCACTGCCTGGGCCAGGACCTCAGTAGTGTTCAGTGGAGGTAACGAGCAGGCCGTGTTGCCGGACTCCTGATGTGGACAGAGAGGTTTCACTGCGGGACGCCTGGGTGACTCAGTCGCTTAAGCGTCTGCCTTTGGCTTAGGTCATGATCCCAGGGTCCTGGAACGGAGTCCCGCATCAGGCTCCTAGCTCAGCGGGAAGCCTGCTGCTCCCCTGCTTGTGTGCACGTGCTGGCTCGCTCTCTCTGACAAATAAATACTCCCTGTCTGTCTGACAAATAAATAAAATCTTTAAACAGATTTCATTGGTATGTTCTTGAGTTTGATGGGATTTTGTACATATACCCTTTATAAGATTAAGGAAGGTTCCTTTTTTTTTTTTAAAGATTTTATTGATTTATTCGACAGAGATAGAGACAGCCAGCGAGAGAGGGAACACAAGCAGGGGGAGAGGGAGAGGAAGAAGCAGGCTCATAGCAGAGGAGCCTGATGTGGGGCTCGATCCCAGAACGCCGGGATCACGCCCTGAGCCGAAGGCAGACGCTTAACCGCTGTGCTACCCAGGTGCCCCAAGGAGGGTTCCTTCTATCCCTAATCTAAGAGTTTTTATCATGAATGGATATTTAATTTTATAAAGTCCCTTTCCGGCATCCTTTGAGATCGTCTTCTCATGTAAATCTGTCAATATCATACATTGATTTTTGCACCGGCACTATTTGCTAAAAAGAAATGCTAGACTTATCTGTGTAACTGTCTACTTACCTTCTCCTCTCAGATGACTAATATACCTTTCGGTCTTCGGGGTTTGACCCTGAGCTGCTGCTCTTCCCTTCCACCCGTCCGAGGCGGTACTCCATCCAGGCCCCCGCGGCTGCGGACTACAATTCCATGCTTTCACTTGCTCTGGCCAAACCTCTTGGAGCCGCCCTCTCTCCCCTCTCATGTAATCTTGGCGGAAGTGCTGGTGGCTTCATCTTGTAAATACTGTCAGCGCTTAACACCACCTTCCCTGCTTACTGCTGCTAACCATTGTCTTTGACCTGGGTGGTTCCAGTGCATTCCTGAGTGCCCCCCTTCCCCCCACATTCATTCTCTGACTACATCAGCCAGAGAGGTCCTGTTGAAATGAAGCCAGATCGTATTTTCTCTGCTTGGAATCTTCCAGAGGCTCCTCATTTCACTCAGCCTGAGGGCCTTGTAATGGTCTACATACCCTAGGGCTCTGGCCTCCCCTCTTCTCTGACTTCCGCTCCCATCGTCCCCTTCTCTTGCTCTGCTCCAGCCACACTGGCTTCCTCGCCGTTCTTTCGCATATCAGGCATGCTTCGCCCTAAGCCCCTGCCCTGGAGGTTCCCTTCGTGTGGATCGCTCTTCCCTAGGCCAGTGGTTCTCAGAGTAGGGTCCTTGGGAACTTGTTAGAAATGGACGTTCTTGGGCCTCACCAGATCTGCTGAACCGTAAACTCCGAGAATGGGGCCAGAGTCTGAGTTTTAATAAGCGCTCTAGGTGATACTTGCTCAAGTTTGAGAACCAGAGCCCTGGAAATCCACACTGCTAATTCCCTCACCTCCTTCAGGGTCTGCTCAGAGCTTGCTTTGTCAATGAGGCTCACCCGGACCCCACTTTAAAAATGTCACCCCTACCACCCACACCATCTGGTGTTTCTTGTGTTCTTTTCTCTCATTTTTCTAATAAGTATATTAGAAGTATATGAGAGTTTATTTTCTAATATATTTTATCATTTACCGTTTGTTTCTCCGTATACCTAATTTACTGTTTTTGTGCTGATACATCCTAACAGGCTTCTAATATATTGTATAACTCATTTTGTTCATTCCCTCCACTCTCCCCAGTAGAAGATAAATTCTTTGTAAGCAGAAATTCTTGGTTTTTTAGTTCATTGATGTAACCCAAGCACCTAGAAGAGTTTATGGTAGTTGAGTAAGTTGTTGACTAAACGGTGAGCTGAGAGCCAAGTCATCCCCTCTGTGTTCTGTAAGTCCTGGCTGAGAGAGAAGGTTGTGCTTTGGTAGTGCTCTAATCCTAGACAAGGCTGTCCGCTCCCAGCAGCTCATGGTGATCCTGGGGCTACAGATTTTGAACCTCTCCAAAAAGAAACAAAGCCTGTATTTGAAGCAGACACAGAGTGTCTGTTCTGAATTACAGGACCCCGGTTCGTATTGCTAGCCGCTGACTGGTAGGAAACTGGGGAGAGTGGTCCAAGGACCCGGTCTGGTTTTATACTCCCTTCCTTGTAGCTCAGTTCTTCTAGAGCAGCTGGGGGCGGTAATGACAGGTTTTTAAAACATTACCCTGGCAGAAATGGACTGTTGCTCTTCAGCTCTGGGTGCATTTCGGAACTGCACGTGCAACATTTGAAAACACATACTTGGGGGGGCACCTGGGTGAGTCCTCAGTGAAGCGTCTTGACTCTCGGTTTTGGCTCAGGTCTTGATCTCGTGGGTCATGAGAGCGAGCCCCGCGTCAGGCTCTGTGCTCCGCAGGGAGTCTGCTTGAAGATTGTCTTCCTTTGCTCCTCCCTCACTTGCGCTCACTTTCTAATAAATAAATCTTTAAAAAAAACACACCAAAAGCCCTGCACATTCTTGGGCTCTGCATACTGAGCAGCTGACCCGGCAGGTGTGGTGTGATGCTGACGTGCGGTGAGGATGGAGGCTGGCCGGGGTCGACGGGCTGGAGCTTGACCCGTGGGGAGAGAACCCCAGAGACCACAATGGCTGGAATGATTAGTGTCAGAACTTCGCAAACCTACTCTGAGTTCTGACAAACCTGAGTTTTTGTTTAGCTTATCTGGATAGTAAAAACCAACCAACCAAGCAAGCTAGTGATGAGGTGGTAAGTTTTATGGTATGTAAATTATACTTCAGTACAGGTCTTAATGTAAAATACATATATGTGTGTGTAATGTGTATATATATGTCTATATGTGCGTGTGTGTGTTCAGGATTCAGTTACTAAAAGTGAAGGTCTGTGTATAATAAACAGCTTTAAAACACGAACCTCTGAGGCTAAAGGAGGACAACAGGCTGCGTTAGACAAAACGTAGAGTATTAATGTTAGTTTTCCTGCCCTTGTAGAGCAAAGAAGACTTTATGAACATCTGCATCGAACCCGACAGTGTCAGCAAAGGAGACTTCATAACTATAGGGTAAGTGGGCTGGGGTTTGTAGGAAATGTGGGTAGTCTGTATTCTAGCACATACTATCTGGGATCCCCATCAAGTCTTAGAGACCCAACGGAATACTTGTGTGGTTTGGGGACTACGTAGCCTCTTTCTTCCAAGTGTCTGGATTGACATGTAGAACGTACCTCTCCTACTTTGGCCTTCCCGGTTCATTTTGGGAAAATCAGAGTGGGGGGCAGGCTGCCTTTCCAGTGAGATGAAGGATTCGTGGGAGCAGGGCCCAGTGTCCAGAACTTGGGCTGCAGGGTCAGAGTTGCTGGCTACAAATCTCAGTCCCACCGTGTCCTGGCCTCACGACTTGGACAGATCCGTTAACTTCTCTGGGTCCTTTTCTCGGTGTGTGGCTCGGAATCCTAGACTCACATCTAACTACGCCAGGATTGTTCTTGAGTCTAGACTGGGAGGACGTGTGGGAAGTCTCGCGGTGAAGCACTTCACCGTAGCGGTTGCTGTTCTGTCAGCCCACCTCGCCTCCTTCAGGGCGGTGATGGAGAACCTGAAACGGTATGGGGTACTTCGCACAGTCTCCAGGCTTCTCCCCTTTTCCACTGGAAAAGGTCCTCCAGGCCCATCTAATCCGTTAAGCCCGACCTCTGCCGAGTTTCATTGGTTAAGAATGCTCGAGAGCCCCCACCCGGCTCCCGCAGGGGCCTGGAGCCCACACGTTGCCATGCCAACTGGTGACCTGCTCAGCCGCGGGGTTTTGTGCTTTGTCTCCGAGCTCCCTCTCGCGCCCGTGTAAGGAGTAGACATTCGGGCCGCGGCAGCCGGTCTCCATGGCTACTCCCTTCTCCGCGCCCGCCAGCCGCAGAGTGTCTTTCATGGCTTTGTGGTGTTCTTGCCTTGGTACAAATTCTTCACATGCTGAATAGTGATGCTGCGGCCTTTGATTTCCTAGCCGAGTCTGTAGTGGAAGGAAGAAAGGGAAAGCCTTTCCCTTCTAGAGAGTGTCCAGAGCCTCACACTGTCTTAATTGAGAGTCTGGCCCACGGGGCGAGCTGTACTCAAATCTCCTTGGTAATACTGACATCCAAAAATAGAGCGGAAAACCGATTATATTGCCTGAGGTCGGTGAGGGCGTTGTTTTGCATTACGGCCGGCATCATCTTCAGCAGGAACAGGGTTTCCTTTGGTCTCTACGGGAAGTGAGATAAGTAAGGTCTGTTTCCTCTGGGTATTGGAATAGAACAGTGTGAGGTTGCTCTAGAAAACTCTGAAGCTTCCGTACTAAAGGATTAATGTTATCATTTAATGATAAAGCATGGACTAATTTACTGGGATTAGCTTTTACTCTTTGCACTGAGCACGACTGGCTCCCAAGGATATATGGCAGGAGGAGAGTGGGTGTCATGTGATAGTCTTACTCCAAGGTCAAGATAGTAGTGTGGCAAGCCCACTGTTCATGTGACCATAGAGAATTGTCAAGAACTGGTGGTTGATATACATAGATAAAAGAAATGTCTACTTTAAAATAAAAAATGTTTTCTCCTTCAAGTAATGATAGACTCACAAGTACCAAATAACACAAGTTTAGTACTTTTCCTAAAAAAATTGTCATTTCATTCTAATTTTTAAATGTAGGGCTTTTAATAGCCCAAGAATCAGGTACAAGATCACTCAGTCTTAACTTCACACACAGTTCTCTCCAGCAAGTTAACCTTCTCAATCTAGAATAAATCACACTGCTAAGCAAGGATCCTTGTGGGAAAGTTATTCACAAACCCCCTGGTTCAGCACAGCGTGAGTCCGTCTGTGTAAGCTCAACAACGGAACTGGCTGGAACTGGCCGTGCGCTCTCGATGGACGCCCTTGCCAAACGTGCTCTGTGCTCTTTCCTGTCCCGACAGAAGCAAGAAGGTGAGGGACCCCGAGGTGCGCGCGGCCGGCACCGAGTGTCTCCAGGCCAGCCGGTGCACTCTGCTGCTTCCCGAGGTGAGCGGTGCCCGTCCCACAGCTGCGGGGTCGTCTTGGTCCGTCTTCCTTTCCGTGAACAGACCCTCACGTAGGCGCCTGGTATGGGCTGAGCACTTGGCCAGGCTCCGGGTGAGGTTAAGGGATACTTGAAGACATGAGAGGACCCCCTTCTGAGTCCGGCGCTGAGTGGGGGATTCCTGAAGGCTTCCCCCATTTGTAAGGCACGGTTCTGTGAGGTGATCTGTACATCTCCTGAGCCTTTTATTTTTCTGAATGTACATTATGCCGAGGGTACCGTGTTATAACAGAGAATTCTCTAGTTGGCAGATACTCATGGTGGATCCTACCTTCACTTTTTTTTTTTTTTTTATATAAAGGACCTGGAAACAGTTTTTGGGATGGCACTGAGTTTTCCTGTATTATAAAATGCCAAGCTTAGAATAACCTATATAAGTGGGGGAAACTTTAGGATTATAATTAAATTCTACCGTTATCCTAGGAGTCATACCTCAGGAAAGAGGTCCCACAGATGGCTTCTGCTGACGCAGGACCATTATCCTACAGCATTCAGAAAGGATTGTCGGTCAAACAAGCTGTCCCCCACAGTGGGTGGCATGTAATTTCAACAGCCAGTGTTGAACTAAACGCATGAATTAGGGAAGGTTTTATAGAATGTGTACCATTAACGTTGCTGTACTTGAGGGACGGAGCTAATCAAGTCCTAAAGAAGAACCACGAACGTAATCCAGGGGACATCCTGGCTTTCCTAAGGCGAGGGCTGAGGAGGTCCTCTGACATTGTTCGTGAGGTCCTGGAAGGTGTGGCAGGACCCGTTTCTCAAAACACTCTCAGAGGTGATAGACGCTACCCCCCCCCCCAAAAAAACGGAGAATTGGGCTATTTCCAGAAGCAGCAACATGCCCGGCTCAAGGTAAGCAGCCCGAGAGGAAGCTGCTCCCATCTCCTCTTGTCCGCAGGGAACCGGGGGCTCTTTCAGCATCGACAGCGAGGAGTACGAGGCGATGCCAGTGGAGGTGAAGCTGCTCCCCCGGAAGCTGCAGTTCTTCTGCGACCCCAGGAAGCGGGAACAGATGCTGCCGAGCGCGGCCCCGTGAGCCGTCGGGGGAGCCGGCCGCCCCCACCCGCACTTTAGGCCTCCGATGGGACCAGAAGGGACCAGAAGCCTCCCCTGTCCCCGCAGTGTTGTCACAGGATCCCAGGGCCCCTCCACGGCAAGTACGCTGCCCTCGCGGCGCTTCCCCCTGTACTCAGCTTCCCGCATGCTCAGCCTTCGCTGTGACCCTCACTCCCTGCTCCCCAAGAGGCCCACCCGCGCCGGCTGGGGAAGGGCTAGACCTCGTCTGTCCCCACATGTGCAGCCACAGTCCGGGCCTCGCTCCTGGGACTTCCGGGGGGTGGGTGCCTGCCTTGCCCGCTGCTGTCCTTTTTCTCGGCTTCTCCATGGGTGCTCTACCCTCTGAGCTCAGATTCGAATTAAGCTTGTTTCAGTTCTACCCTCGATCCAAAAATAGGGGAGGTGTTTCCCTCTTCAGCCATGGCTGAAAAAGACTGTAAAAGGCTAGTTTGCATTATTTTTTAAAGTAGTGCTTAACTATGGGTTTACACGAGAACCACCGGGGGTGCATGTTGAAAACTGACCCACTTGGGGCCCACCCCAAACCCAGTTACTCAGTCTGGGGAGGCAGCCCAGGAATCAGCATTTTTAAAAGGCAGGCACCCTCCCCCAGGTGCTTCTCCTCCAAGAGGTCCCCCACCCTCACCTGTTCAGCGTTGTAAAGCACACCCCCCACTATTATGCTCATGCACCCCTCAGAAGTATTTTGAAAGATCATGTATCTCATTTTCTAGATACCAACGTAAGAGTTGCCAAAGTGTGTGTTTCCTGGTGTCATGTAAATATTGATTATTTTAAAATAAACTGTTATATCACTCTTTTAAACATAGTTGGTGCAATTTAAATGTACAGCAGTTTGACACCCATCCTCCATTTACAAAAATAAACCAATAGGCTCTTTGGTATTTCCATTCCACCTTCAGCGAAGAATGCTGTCATAATGTAATCTATTTTCAGGCCTGCAATTTTATCATCACTTGCCCTATTTTCTTGCCAACAAAAAATATAAATGGAAATAATTTTTTAGTGTTAACTCAGTACAGGATTAACTGTTATAATTACTGCAAAACAAAACAACTGATAAAAACAATACTGCAAATTTTTGATAATTAAAAACTAATACTTTAGTAGAATGCTCTTTACCCTAATGAGTTCAAGAATGTTATTTACAGCTAAGATTAAAAGAGAACTCAACACCATTTATATTCCTTGTTTCGTTTTTTTACAGATCTAAGCACCTAAATTACACAATTCGAAAGTCATACAGTTCTTTGAACTTAATAGCGTGATTAGCTCTTCCTTTAGTTTGTTGAAAGCACAGAACTAGAAAGTACCTGATTTGCCAAGGATTTGTAACCCAGGTTTTCTAATCATTCGTTTTTAATACTCCCGCCAGGATTGTCCTGTGTGTGGTTGCCCCTGAGGTTTCCATACTCCAGAAGGCAGTGCCCAGAATGGAGGAGATGTGAGCCTTTTTGTAAAGAGGGAGCATGGGGGAAATGGGAAGCAGAACTCACAGGCCTTGGCCAGCGGCTCATTCCCCAGGCAGGTCAGTTTTCAGACCGAACGTATACCCATGTCCATGAATCGCTCGGAGAGTGAAAACCAACGCCTAAAAGGATCATAAAGCAGCTACGAAACGCGTATGAGGAAAGATCACAAAAACCAAGGCTTACCTGTTCAGCTCTGTTCTTCAGGGGTGTGAGAAGCTGGGCTTTGCTGCCCCGAAACAGGTGTATGCGGTGCACCCCTCCCTGGTGGGCACGGAGGGCCAAGTCTCTGCGATCGGTGGTAAGAGCGGCACCGGCGCTGCCTGCTTCTGATCCGCGCGGTGAGATAATGGGACAGAGGACCGGGGAAGGATCGTGCAGAGATTAATATTTTTATTCCTTTTGATATCTGCGATCCCTGGTGGGACTTTTGCTTTCTTGCTTCAGGCTATTTCCTGTAAGAACACGGTTTCCTTACCGTTTACGGCCTCCTCCTTGCCACCGTCCTGGTGCACGGCGTCCACGGGAAGGACACCCCCCAGAGCAGCTCTGAGCGCGCCTTGCCAGCCTCCTCTGTGCCCAAACCTTTTGCGAGGCTTTACTCAAGAGCTAGGGTGATTGCTAACAAAAGCCCAGCAGCTGTTTTCTATACACAAGCCGTTTGCTGAGCGCACCGCTGTCGTTAGGACCTTCCGATGCTTTCTTTAGGCACGCAAGGCCTTCCCCCAGTTGTCACCCCAGCCCTAGGAAGGAGGGGGACGTCAGACGGGCGGTCACGGACCTTGGAAAGGAGGAACCCGGCTTTGAACACAAGAGCCAATGTTAGGAAGCTACCCTGTACTGCCTTAAAAGAACTCCCCAAAAGGTGAAAAATGACATAGAACTTGAGCGTGCGGCTGCGGGCGTGCAGTGTCGCTCTCCCGCGCGGCGCCGTCAGGCCCGGCTCTGGTTCCGTTACGTGGAGGTGGTTTACGCCGACCACGGCCTCTCGGAGGACAGGCACCGGCCTCGCCCGCGGGCTCCGTCGTCCCCGTGAGGTCCAAGTTCAGGTTCTGCTCCTACACCAGGCCGCCCCTCCTTCCTACCACAAACCCCGTGTCGGGCCGGGGAAGGACTGCAGCACACACACTCGTGTTAAAATGTGAATTTTAATTGTAAAAACTGTACTCTGTAAATATAGCAACCTCTCTGCACACAGCTTGGCTCGGATAGATACAGATAGGACATACACGGCTGTTACTGGTACCGCGGAACCAAAGCTGTTAAACATTTACTCCCAGCGGCAGGATTAACCCCAACTTTCTTTAGGCCGTTAAATTCTTACCATTCCAAACAACATAGCCATGTGCGCTAGCATTCAGGGTAGAATGATCAACTGTCTTACTAATTTCATACTATGAGGTAAAGAATTTAAACAAAAATAGATTCAGTGTCTCTTATTGCTCTAACTCTTATGCTGGGGTATTAATCAAAAATGGGGGTTTGACACTTAAGGCGACAGGGAGGCTATGCTGATCCTAACTGGGGGAAAATAGGAAAACCATTTTTCCAACGCTACAACCATGCCTTTTTCAGAAAAGGTTTATTTCTCAGACCTACAACAAAAAAAATTTTGGCCAACAAGCTTGGGTAAAAGGAAGTTAATTTTGCTTTCCTGTACTCTGTACCCCTAAAGTCTCCTACCCAGTCTGTTCAAAAGCACAGCATCCACACCCCTCCTATGAGGGTCTTTGCGGGCGTTCTGTAAAACCATTCCTGATGCCGCCTTCACAAGTTTTGGCTACTTTTATCTTCGCTTGATTTGGCCTAACGAAGTTTTCACTCCAATGTCAATGAAATGTGTTTGCAACCAGCTAACTCGGTGACCACTGTGTGGGTTTTTCCTTTTGTGGATCATCCCTGGCTAATTTCTAAGGTCCTAACCTACTCCTGTGTTCCCCACCTGTCCTCAAAAAAGCAGAGTAAATGTATCGTTAGTCTAAACCTGCATTCTACAACGAACGTAAGTAATCATACCTGTCCTTCTACCGTGGTAAGTAAATAAATTTTCTGAATTTAGGTTAGGATTCTGCTAACAGCCTATGTTATGCTAAACTTCTAGAATAACTCTAAAGGGTTTTATTTCCCCATCATCATTTATAAGCACTAGAAAATTCTTACTTTCTAAATGTGCAGTTTCATCCAACTGGCTCTGTATTCCGGCTCCAGAAAAGAATGAAAGTGCCAAGTTATAAAACCACACTGCTCCAGCAAGAGGCTCACTAGTCAGCATCATCACGTTTACACGCTTCGTACAAGAATTTTCCTTAAGGTCGAGGACCGTGTCATCCTCCCCAGGACCATGACATTCATCTCCTAGAGAGTGTGGTTAAGACTTCACAGCACCATCTCCTTATTCACGCTCAAAAAATTAATAAAACTTTTATGGGGTCTCAGTTGCTTCCAAATTACAAAACTTCACATTTCTTCAAGGCTTATAGTTTTGAAATTTCCTTCCATTTCAACATCTGCACACTCCACTCATCACATCGATAGAAAAATAAACTCCCATTTCTTATAAGACAAACATTAATTCACAGTTAGTCTTTCTCCTAACACTCGGGGCCCTAGCAGCTCCTGGGAACAGAGGCGTAGGAGTCTTACAATGGAATACCCACAACCCACCACTCAGGAGTAAGACGAACCCTCCACTCCTTCCTCTGCCCCTACCTGAATCAGCAAAGCATTTTCCTGAAATGAGAAGGGATGGCTCGGGCCAGCGGAGGGAGGCCTCTGGCTCTTCAGGAGCCAGAGGGCATGAAGAACGCCCAAAAGGTGCGGTGGGAAGATCCTCGGGCTGGACGTCCCAGATTCCGAGCCCGCGAGCGAGGAACCCGACAGGGAGGTGAAAGCCCCGTATGACACGTTGGTCCCCAGGTTGACTTTCTTGCCTATTTCAGAATGGATGCCCTAACGAAGCAAAGTTCACAGTCAAGCTGACCATTGCTTTAGGATTTATTCAGCGCCCTCCCACCCCCTTAGCTCTGCAAGTCTGATCTGTACAGGGACTTGGAGAACATCTCAATCCATTCCCTGGGCTATCTAGTTTGAGAAAAAAAAAAATAAGGTCCCTGAGGTCCCTGCCTCTTCCCAGAGGGCTGCTGTCCTACCATTAGAAGTTTAATTCATGACTGCCCTTTATACAAGTTTTCCTAAAGGCCTCAGGTTAAAGGTGAAGAATCTCATCTTTTTATTGTGTTGGAAAGGCTTTCGGTGTATCAAGACAGATAGCAAGGTCATCCTCATAGCCACCAGCATGAAAAACAGCCACTCAGCTAGGATTTGTCTTTACCTGTATCTTCTCGCTAAAATACCAGGTAGTTATGCTGACAGATGAGTCTGCACAGGTGGTATGTAGAATGGTCTGTGCCCTCTGCTACCCTGAAAATTCCCATCTTGATGTTCACGTGGAACAAAACAAGGTCAGTTCTAGATGCAAATTCTGGGCTAAATGATTTCTATCATGATCAATGAATTCAGCACCCGTTCCCTGGCCAAACGGAAGAAGAGCTGCCAGGCTGGGTACAGCTCGGGGCGGAGGGGGGGGCAGCGGTGGGGGGCAAGTGCCTTGGAGTTCACAGCAGTCCTGACCCAGGACTGCACGAGGCCCCAGGGGGCGCCCTGGGACATATCTACCCCAGGCCCAAGGCGTGCTTCGTGCCTGATTAAAGCCATCATCAATGCTAAACCAACTGTTCGGCCCACCCTTCTGGTTCTCACAGGAGATAAATCCTACCGTTTCTGACTCCTGAAGAGAACCCTACGCGAGAGCACAACTGGACACTTTCTCCAAGGCTGAATGTTACCATCTGCCAAGCCTGCAGCACTGAAAACAACCCACTTTAACAGACCCCTGTCACACTCTGCTAGACATCAATAAACCCTAAGCCCAGATTCCTGGCCCCGTAAGGCATCTTGCCACCTGGCTTCTGTCGGACTCGATTCAGGAATGACAGCAGCCCAGCTGTCTCAGGTCAGCAGTGTTTCCAGGTGAGCACATGGCTCATGGCCTTAGATCGGCTTTGAGGTCTCGGGAGGACCAAGCCGGCGGGGGGGGGGGGGGGGGGGGGG